>NC_044039.1:36856720-37171983 GCF_901765095.1 Microcaecilia unicolor
GAGCCTGGGGCAAACATGTTTAATGGAAAGCCTTAGGCTGTTTTAAAGTAGGGCAGTTCTACAACTGGGCACCTCAGTTTAGGTGCCTGGAGGAAGCACAGTAGGAGCCTGGGTGCCCAGGTTCTGCGTTACAGCTCTAACGTAAGTCAGGAATTGGCATGCCTAACATTTATGACCTGCAGTTACAACAGCCATAGACCTAGCGCAAGCTGTGAGCATGTAAATGCAGCAGGGATATGCAATATTCTCTAAGTTACACACATAACTGGAAGCCCCGCCCATGTCCCACCCATATATACACCTGTCCCCCAGGTCTACAGCAGGAAAAGGCCCTGCCCAGTGTGCACACTCTGCAACAGAAGTGGGTGTCTTAAGTTAACCTTCTCTTCCTGCTGGCTTGGGAGGAGGGTGCAGAGATCATGGGTAGGTAACTTCACTTCTGGAGCTGTTCTTCCTGAGAGGAGAGGAAGGGAGAACCAAGACAAGGGGAGAGGGGAAGAAGGGAAAAGAGCCTGGGAGGGACAGGTTGAGTAGAGAGGATGACAGAGGGAAAACCCCTTTAAGAGGGCGGGAGGTATAAAGAAGGGAAGAGGGTTCTAGAGGGAGGGAAAGAGATCATCCTCAGGAGGGAAGGGGAAGAATAGGGTAAGAGTGTCTGGATGGGAGGGAGGGGGGAAAGCTTTTACAGAGGGAAAGGGTGAGAAAGGATGACTGCAAAGGGGGAAATGTATCTGGAAGGAAGAAAGGAATGGGTATGAAGGGGACTATAGACAGAGGGAGGAAGGGAACAGCACAAAATGGGAAGGAGTGGAGAGAGGGGGTGTAAGAAAGGGGAAATAGTGTAAAGTGAAGGGGAAAGATCCTCTAAAAATGGAGAGGGGATAGAAGAAGGTGTAAAGGATCTGGATTGAGAGTGAGTGTAAAGGGTCAGGGGACTGAAAAGCATGAGACAGTGTGGGAATGGTCAAAAAAGTTGAAAGGGAGAATGGGAAATTTGGTAGGGGAAGAGATAAAGAAGAAAGGACCTGGATGACAGGAAGGGTTGAATAAAAGGGAAGGAACTGGCGGTGGTGAATGAATGATACTTATAGGAGGAGGAAGGGTGAGTACAGAGAATGGAATTGGGGAATGGGTGAAAGACTTAGGGAGAAAGAGACAGGACAGTGGGAGGGCTGAGAAGGGGGTAAGACTGAGGATTGGAAGGTAAGAGAAGAGAAACATGAGAGATAAGAAACATAACTGAGTAGAGAGGAGAGAAATGCAAAAAAAAAAAAAGATGAAGGGGAAGATCAGTGTTAAAACAGTTGTGGAAAAGGAAGGAGACAGGAAGAGAAGAAATGTAAAGGAGACCCTTGAAGAGGACTTAGAACGAAAGTGGAAAAGAGACTGAGACTAACTCAATTGGAAAATGTAAATAGCTAGACAAAAGGGAGAAAAGAGAGACATTCTTTTAAATAATAATTGTAAAAGTGGCTGCTTTGGGAAATGTACATCTTCTAGGGTTTGTTTGTTTTGGGGTTTTTTTTTTCTTTTTCACAGTACAGAAAGAAATGCATTTCTGGGTTTGTTTTTTTGCAGTAATGCATTCTCTTAGACTCTAGCTTTTGGGGGAATTTTCATTTCAATTTCTGGCTCTCTGTTTCTAATCTGTTTGTGGTCCCTTATAATATATTAGGTGAGGGTCTAGTTGTCCATGTTCTGCATGTGTGATGGATTTTGCTAGCATATAGTTCCTAAGTAGCCTCTGTAGCGATCCTGTTTGTTCTATTTTCCCAAGAGTAGGTGTACTGGTGTTCTAGGACCCAATGTAATAGTTACAGTATTGTCTTTTTATAGGTAGGGTTGTTTCAATTCTGAGTCCTGAGAAGGCTGTTGTGGTATTATAAGTTTTCTGTATAGGTTCTGAGTGCCTTTTGCAGTCTTTTGTGTTATATTACACAGGGAATGAGAGTGTGTTACTTTTCGTAAGATGACACCACAATTTGAAAATCTAGAAAGAGATTTTTGTGTGGTGAATTCTAAGAGAATGCCAAGCTCTATTTTTGAGAAGCGTGTTACAAACTGGAAATGCAGGTTTTGTATTGAGATTTTGTCCCACCTGGTATAGAATGCTGACTTCACTCCCATTTAGAACAATTAGTTGAATGATAATATCAATTATAATGTTAGTGCTATTGGATATCAGATACTGGTTAGGGGATTTCTATATATATAGATGGCCCTTGGAACTTTTTCTTGTAATGTCGTTTATAGCTAATTTAAAGGTAACAGGAAAGGCTGTGATGTGGTAGTAGGCCCTATGTGCAGAAATGTCACTTTAAGGCATATTTTCAAAGCACTTAGCCTTCCAAAGTTCCATAGAAACCTATGGAACTTTGGAAGGCTAAGTGCTTTGAAAATATGCCTCTTAGACTTGCTTCCTACCATACTTCCTTGCCCCCTGTTGCTACCGTAAATACATGTGTTTTGAGATGTCAGTAGCCTGCTGACCTCCCCCCCCCCCCCCCCCCCCCCGCCTCCATCTTGTCTGACAGAATTTCCGGCCCCAGCAGACTCGCAAGAGAACCAGCTCTGCTGCTCCACACAACCCCCTGCCCTCACAACTAAAGTGAGCTTAAACTTTAAAAAAAAACAGGGGGGGGGGAGGGCGCTGTAATTCTGAATATCTGCCCCAGATGTGGAAAAGGCTGCTTCTGGTTTTGTTGTATAGTGTGCTTACATGATTCCTATCATTAAACAGAACTTCCATTCAGGACGGAGATCTGAATAAAAAAATCGCAGACTTTTCTTGCTGTCATGAGGCAGTTGTGTAAGAATTTTCCCAAAGGTGCAGAATGGGGAAGGAGGGGGGAACTTTGATAAATCTCGTATAAATGGGTGCTGGCTTTTAGAGTCCACTTGCACACAGAGATGTGTAGAATGCACTTTGGCAGATAAATGTTCATTCAATGCGCATAAGAGCTAGCAGGGTCCCTAACTGCTGGTTTCCAAGGGGTCCTTTTACTAAAGGGTTGCCACGTGGCAGCCAAGAACTACCGCCAGCCCAACACAGCTGTTCGCGGTAGTTCCTTCTTGAGCACACACCATTTCCAGCGCTATGAAAAATACCTCTATAATTTCTAGTGCAGTTCTAACCTGGAGGTAATACGTGCGCTACCAGGTTGCCTTGGGAGACCTTACCGCTGCCTCAATGGGTGGCGGCAAGTGCTTCCCCCCCCCCCCCCCCCCCACATGGCCATGCGCATGGCCATATCTTTTTTTAGGGGCTTTTTTTAACTGCTGTGGTAAAAAGGGCCCTGGCGCACGGCAAAAACAGCCCCCACCACTACCACATGGTGGAGTGGAACAGGTGGATGTGAAGCGTCTGTTCACGCTTTCCAAAAATACTAGGACTAGGGGGCAAGCGATGAAACTACAGTGTAGTAAATTTAAAACGAATCGGAGAAAATGTTTCTTCACCCAACGCATAATTAAACTCTGGAATTCATTGCCGGAGAACGTGGTGAAGGCAGTTAGCTTAGCAGAGTTTAAAAGGGGTTAGACGGTTTCCTAAAGAACAAGTCCACAAACCACTACTAAATGGACTTGGGAAAAATCCACAATTCCAGGAATAACATGTATAGAATGTTTGTACGTTTGGGAAGTTCGCCAGGTGCCCTTGGCCTGGATTGGCCACTGTCGTGGACAGGATGCTGGGCTCGATGGACCCTTGGTCTTTTCCCAGTGTGGCATTACTTATGTACTTATATGTACTAAAAGTCCCCAACTGCACATGCAAGTGACAAAGCACATAAACACAAGAGGGTGTATACATGGTGGGCAGTGGGTGAGGCTTCTGCTGTATTTACTTACATTAGCTCTACTGCTGGTCTAACTGCAGGCACCTAAATCTAAGGTGCACCAATACCAGGTTACACTACTGCCCTGATGCTGCTATCAGAAGCGTAGCCAGGTTTAGGTGTCACGGAGAGTGGACTGCCGACAGCGCCAATGCCTATTTTTTATATGACAGATCGTGTGCAAAATAGGTACTGGTGCCGTTGGAAGTCCTTTTGGGTAAACAGTTGCTCCCCTGGCGACCCACCTAGGTACACCTCAGGCTGTTATAGAACAGAAGGGGAAGAGTAGCCTAATGTTTAGCATAGTGAGCTGGGAATCTGGGTTTGACTCCCATTGTGGCTCCTTGTGACTCTGGACAAGTCACTTAACCCTCCATTGGCTCAGGTACAAAAACTTTAGATTTTGAACCCACTAAAGACAGAGAAAGTACCTTCACTTAACAAAGTTAAACCACCTTGGTTGTACCACAGAAAGGCAGTATATCAAATCCATGACCCTTTACCTTTTTACAGAATAGCTTCACCATGCAGAATTGGGGTGTCAGTTATAGAATTGCCTCCCCTATGAGGTGGAAATTGTGCATCAAAACATTTGTAGAGATGAAAAACTAAGCACATCATGGGAATAATTTTATAAGCAACTTGAGCTCATGTAGGTCCACCCCCAACCCCCCCTGTACCTTTTGAAGTCTTTATTTCTTTGCCAGCAGTGAGCAGTGACTCATACTCGCTGCTCGCACTAGCCCCAAGCCTTCTCTCTGATGCAACTTACTGTTTCCGCATAGGCGAGACCAAGTCAAAGGGAAGGCTCGGGTCCAGCATGTACAGCAGGTATGAGCTGCTGCTTGTTGCTAGCAAAGAAATGAAGACTTTAAAAGATACAGACATGTAGGAGGAAGGAGGGTTGAGAGATGCCTGGTCAGCTAGAGGAGGAAGGGAGGGAGATACACCAGATGGAGGTGGGGTTCTCGTGCCCACCTACTTAGGGCTCAGGCCCACCCCAAATTGGGTGTCTGGCTATGCCCCTGGTTGGATAGCCTAATATTGGCATTAATGATTGACAAAAGTGCATCTGAAAAGGCAAGTGATGTGATCCATGGTAGTAAAATCTTTTTAAAGGCTGGCTTTACATGAAAACATAAAAATATAACATGCACCATGCTGTGTCAGTATAAAATATAAAAAATACATAAAAACATGTAGAGGCAGATTTTAGAAAGGACATACAAAATGAAATGGAGATGTCCAGGTCAGGGCGTGTTTTAGAACAGGATCTGTCAATGTAGTAGGGCCTGTTCTAAAATACATACAGGAATGGACACGTATACACATTTTAAACATCAATGTCTAATATATCAACAGGGTCAACACAGCAAGTATGTGTTGGCACATATGTGTATATATCAGTATTTCAACATATAACACATATGCTGGAACATAGACATGTATATCATCCATTTTAGAAATGTACACGTCTGTTAAAGCATCCGACAACATCCTATATAATAATTTGCACCTCCAACGTGCCATGTCTGGCTGCCTGGGTTCGTAACATCTGACGTTAGCCAGCCTCCAGCGTTCCATTCCCCCTCAGTGTCCCGCCCTTGCGTCAAGACGTAGTGACGTAAGGGAAGGGAGCGCTGGAGGTGAGCTGACGTCAGGAGGGATGTTACGAATGGAACGGAAGTTAGTGCCAGCCAGCCAGAGAATGTTCAGGTACAAATCGAGGAGAGGAGAGAATCGTGGGACATCAAGGGGAGGGAGGAAGGGAGGGGATGGTAGGGCAGAGCGAATTGATGGACATGGATGGGATGGGAGGACAGTTGAGAGAATCGCGGGACACGGATGGGAGGGCATGGAAGAGGAGAATCGCTGGACATGGAGGGGAGGGAAGAATTGGTGGACATGGAGGGGAGGGCAGGGGAGAGAGAAAAAAAAAGCTTACATGACAGCCTTCCTAGGGCCCATTTTATTGTTGAGGAAACCAACAGAGTCAATGGGCTGGCGGCAATCAGTAGAATAAACCAGGAAACAAGCAGAGTCTTGGGCAGGCAGCAGACAGTGGAATAAACCAGGAAACCAGCAGGGTCAAAGACAGGCAAAGCAAGCTTTCAGGGCAGGAACCGCAACAGACCAACAAGGACAAGAAAACAACTGAAGACCTCTGTTGCCAAGGCAAAGCCTGAAAGTTCCTAGGAAGTTAATAAAGGCAACACACCAGGGAGTTCACCAGGTAAGGGTGCTGCTTAGTTCCAAAAATCCCAAGCCAGTCTGGAAGGCTGGAAAACCCGGACCAGCATGACTTCTGGAACATGGGAAACAGCAAACAGACAGTCCATCACAGCCACCAGGTCTAAACACCAGGTGGCAAGATGCATGAGAGCCTGAAACATGGACATGATCGTGACACCTGGCAACAAATTCCATAGTTTGTGCATTGACTGAAAAAAAACATATATTTTCTTATAGTTTATGGTTTATTGTATTTGATATGCCACTCTTTTCGTGGAGTATTGCCTAGTTTCAGTACTATCAGATGGAGGATATAAATGTCCCATATTAACTTCTTCTGTATCACGCACACTTAAATTCCTATTATATTCTGTCTGAGCTATCTTCTACAAGCTGGAGAGGCCTAACCTGTTCAACCTTTTATTATTTACTTAGGGCTTTCTCTACAAAGCACTTAAGGCAAGGTACATATAGAAAGAGAAAAGTAACCTGTGAGCTCGCCCGGTATGTCAGTTGGTAGTTTGAAAACGAATGTGCATACATGTCCTGGGATTCGCAATACATATGAGAGACTTGAGGACCTGAACACGTATAGCCTGAAGGAAAAGAGAGATGGGGTGATATCATACAGACATTCAAATATTTGAAAGGTATTAATCTACAAACAAACCCTTTCCAGAGATGGGAAGGTAGTAGAACTAGAAGACATGAATTTAGGTTGTTGTTGAAAACTAACAAATCTTAATATCCTGAAGCATAAACATTGGCACACCAGCTCACCCTGAAACCTTTCTTTTTCTGATATTTTCTTTATTGCATAAACACATCAATGTACTCACAGTCAGAAGGGGTGCTTCATAGCACAGAGACTTCGTTATTCTGGGCTGAAACAATGTTTGGAGGTAAAAGTCTGAGGGAAAACAATTCTACTGCTGAGGTGGAAAACAGATGAACAGGCAGAGACAGCTCAGAAATGGATACCTGGAATGTGCTATATCTTATTGGCAAGACATATTTTACAAGGTAAAAAAACAAGTTCTCTTAAGGGAGTTTATCAGGCCAAGTACTGACAGAAAACAAGATGGAGAAAGTTTCAAAGCTAGAACAAGGGGGAAAGCAAGGGGGCTCCCAAGCCCAAAGAACACGAGCAAAAAAACCAATGAGACAGAGCCATCAGATAGCAAGGCAGTCAAGCTAGGCTGAGAAGGAGAATATGTTCAGGCAACATTACATCAATGATAACAGTTTTTAAACAGACAAGTGTGTCTGCACTAGCTGTGAACTATATTACACATAATGCATTGCTCTTCTAACTTACAGACAGATCTGCAGTAACGCATTAAACACATTTCAGGAACCTACTATAAGGCAAGGCTGTCAAAGGGCAGAACAGGGGGACACAACTCAGAAATAACGTCAGGAAGTACTTTTTCATGGAGAGGGTGGTAGATGCCTGGAATGCCCTCCTGCAGGAAGTGGTGGAGATGAAAACAGTAACGAAATTCAAAAATGCATGGGAGAAACACAAAGGAATCCTGTATGGAAAACATGGAACCAAAAAGATTTAGTGGTGATTAGATGGAAACACCAGTAATTGGGAAGCAATGCCAGTGCCGGACAGACTTCTACAGATTATGCCCTGATCGTGGCTGGACAGATTCTCCTTCAGTAGCTGGAGAACAAGGACAGGGCCGGGCAGACTTCTACGTCTGTGCCCTGAAAATGGCAATTGCAATTCAAGATCAGGAATACATACGCAATATCACATCACACCTTATGCTCTGAGTTTATCTTATTTGGCAGACTGGATAGACCATACAGGTCTTTATCTACCATCTTCTACTACATCACTATGAATCTTGCCGATAAGAGAGTGCACACTGTGGGTGTATAGGGGTTGATATTCAGACCGCGGGAGGCAGCCTGGCTAACTCCTGCGGTTGGTGGTGATGCCAGATATTGGAGGCTGGGCCATTTCCGGTGACTGGCATTGAATATCCGGTTTATTTTTGGCTGCTATGAACATAGCTGGCCAAGTCCATATTCAACACTGGCCGGCTAAGTTCATAGCGGCCAAAGATAGGCCTTCTATTCACGTGGCCCGATTTGGCTGTCAAACTTAGCTAGCCAGCTTCTGAATATCGGTGCTGACCGGCTATGTCATGTGACATAGTTGGTCATCCAGCTCGCCGCTAAGCACTAATATTCAGCCAAGATAGCTGGCACTTAGCTGGCTTAAGGGTATTTAACTGGACAGAAGCTGTTCCTGGATGGTTAAATAGTGCAGAATATCAGGTGGCTAGCGTGTCCTTTCCATAGAGTGTGTGCTATTTGTACATAGTGTGTCATCTTTTCCAATAGAATACACATGTAGTGACAGCAGCTGGCCTTATGGAATTTAAAGGGGGTTTGGACAGATTCCTGAGGGAAAAGTCCATTGAACATTATTGGGGGGGGGGGGGGGTTGCCGGGTTCTTGAAGCCTGGATTGTCCACTGTCGAAGACAGAATGCTGGGCTTGATGGACCCTTGGTTTTTTCCCGGTATGGCAGTGCTTATGTACTTATGATTCATGCATATGTGATGGTTTACACATATGCATCTATCAGGAAAGAGTGTGCAGTGGGGCAGATTCAGTAAATGGCACTCAAAGTTAGGTGCCGTGCTAAGCCAGTATTCTGCAAGGGGAGCTCTGTATGGAATGGCTTTTACAGAATACTGGCTTAGTGCACTGTCACTGACCTGATGGTGAGCCCTTGGACCACTATCATGCCCGTCCCAAGGGCTGGGATCCCATACAGCAGCAGAGGAGTCACCGGGTCTTAGGAGGCTGGCAAGGCTGGAGCTGAGCTGGCTTGATCAGAGCTGGGGCAGCTTGGCTGTAGTTGGAGTGGCTTGGCTGCAGGGGCGTAGCCAGACACCCAATTTTGGGTGGGCCTGGGCCCAAGATGGGTGGGCAGAAGAATGCTGCCTTCTCCTACAAGTGATTTGGTCTCTCACTCGCCTACATGCCATATGGTCTCTCAAATATTCTCCCCCACCCCCCGCATACCTTTTAAATAGCAGATTTTCACTGGCAGCGAGCTGCAACTAATATACACTGCTCATATTGACCCCATAGCCTTCCCTCTGGTGCAACTTCCTGTTTCTGCATAGGTGGGAATTCATCAGATGGAAGGCTGTGGGGCTGGTGCAAGCAGTATGTATCAGTCGCTGCTTGCTGCAGGCAAAGATCTGCTATTACAAGGTATGCAAGAGGGACAGTTTTTGGCTGGTGGGGGTTGGGGATCCCTACCAGCCACATCATAGGTGTGCTGTTACTGGGTGGGCCTTAGCCCAAAGTGGGTGGGCCTGGCTATGCCACTATTTGACTGGAGCTGGAGCAGCTTGACTAGAGCTGGAGTGTCTTGGCTGCAGCTGGAGCGGCTGGGCTGAAGCAGAAGCATCTGGGCTAGAGCTGGAATGGCTGGGCTGGAGCTGAAGCTTCTGGCTAGGGCTAGAGCAAACGCAGGACCTGGCAAGTCTTCCTGGAGGAGGCAGACGATGCAAAAGCACTGCTAGCCTGTGGAGCACCGGTTCTCAAGGTGCCCACCTTCGACGTCCTCTGGGCATGTCAGGCATCTGTGTGTCATGTCTGTGGTTGTGACCCCTCTCAGGCTTACCTTATTTCTGGGGGTTGGCTTCTAAGCTGGCTTCTGTCTGTCCTTTTAAGTTAGCTCTGTCTCTGTCTCAGTGTGCTGGCTGCTTCCAGCATGGCTCTGATTGCTCCTCTGTGCTGCACCTGTGTATGTTGAGCCTCTCTATGCTTCAGTATGCTTTCTGCCTGCTTCTTGGTTTGTGCTCCTCTTGCCCTCTGGTGGCCAGAACTAGTGGCTGCCATAGACTGTCTTGCTGTCCCCACCCGTTCCAGACTTCAGCCCAGTCCGGTCCGGATCTTCTGGGCTGCCAGACTTGTCTTTCTTGTTTGTGCCTGAACAGCACCCGTAGCTGCCTTGAGATTGCTGCAGCTGAGCCTCAGCTGATGATGGGCTTTATTAATCATCTAGAAACTTTCTGTCTTTGCCTTTGCATCGTCTAAGGTCCCTGGTATATTGGTGTGCTTTGTGCACTTCTGCCTAGTCCAGTTCTTGTCTGAATTTGTTGTCTGAGATCCTTGTCTGATTCTAGTTAGTCTGTGTGTAGTTTAGCTTAGGTTTTGTTGCTTATTTCCTTGTCTGGTTTCTGGTCTGTATTCTGTGTCTAGTTTTTGGTTGTCTGTGTTTCTTTCTCAGTGGCTGCTTGGCAGCTTTCAGTTCTGATTCTCACCTGTCTGTGTTTCCTTCTTAGTGGCTGCTCTGCAGCTTTTAGTCCTACTCTGTTGTGTGTTGCCTGTTGGTATCCAGCTCCTGCCCTTTCCTACAAAGTCCTGCCGGCTGCCTGCACCCAGGGGCTCAACTCCTGGGGAATGGCGGTCAAGTGCAGGTGAAGCCTAGCTGTTTCCTGCTCTGCCTGTTCTAGCTTGTTTGCCTCTGCTGCAACTCCAGTCCAGGGTTCCAGTCCTGTTCTGCCCTGTCTCTGATTTGGGGGTGGTTTTGCCTGCCACTGCCGCTCCTCGACAGTGGACCTAGTTTCAGCTTTGAAAAATGTGACACTGTGTGCCCACATGCTGAGTGTGAGTATGTGTGGTGTAGTGCTGGCTGTCAGGCAGACTCCTTTGCAGGCACTGACGCACTGCTCCTGGTTCCCCGGTGTGACTGGCAGTGGTCCCCGCTTCGTTACCCGCAAGGTGAGCCAGACAGGGTTAGGATAGAGTGGAGCACATTTTGCACCTGACTGGGCGCAAGCACTTATGCCTGCTAAAAGTTGGTGCCTAAATAATGGTTGTTGGGTGTGTAAATGACATTATACAATTGCCCTAAATCCACCCTGACCCACCCATGCCCCTCCCGTGGTCACGCCCCCTATGGAGTTGTGTGTAAGAGATGTTAGGTTCTCAGTTTACAGAATGGGGTGTAAGTCAGTTATGCAGGCAACTGCTAATTAGTGCCAATTGGTGCTTCTTAAGGCCAATTATTGGTATTTATCTCCAATTTAGCGCCATTTAGCTAATTACGTTTCATGTGTAACTGATCCTATTCTATAACTGAGCATGCTTTTGCGCACCCAACTTTAAGCTCCATCTATAAATTTGGGAGACTTTAAGGGGCTCATTTTCAAAAGAGAACAATGTCCAAAAAGTGGAATAAATCTGCATTTGGATGTTTTTCTCACAAAAACGTCCACGTCCAAATTGGTATTTTCAAAACAAATTTTTAGACATTTTTCTATGAAATGTGTCAGAAGTGCGTTCAAATCACAAGGGGGCATGTCAGGGGTGTGTTAAAGGTGGGATATGGGCGTTCCTAACACTTAGGAACTAGGACATTTTTCTGTCATAATGGAACAAAACAAAAACATCCAGGGCTATACATTGCATGTTTTGGTCTACACCTGATTTCTTAACAAATAAGCCATAAAAAAAAGTGCCCTAAATGACCATATGGCCACTGGATGGAATCAGGGATGACCTCCCCTTACTCCCCCAGTGTCACTAACCCCCTCTCACCCATCCCCCAAATGTGATTAAAAACAGAGAAACATGACGGCAGATAAAGGCCATATGACCCATCCAGTCTGCCCATCCTCTGTAAGCCCTAATTCTTCCTGTTCCTAAGCGATCCCACATGCTTATCCCATGCCTTTTTAAATTCTGCAACAGTCCTTGACTCCACCACCTCCACTGGGAGACCATTCCACATCCCCACCACCCTTTCTGTGAAATAATACTTCCTTAGGTTACTCCTAAGCCTGTTCCCTCTTAACTTTGTCATATGCCCTCTCATTCCAGAGCTCTCCTTCATTTGAAAAAGGCTCTCTTCCTGTACATAAGTGCCCTTGAGATATTTAAACGTTTCTATCATGTCTCCTCTCTTCCAGCGTATACATGTTGAGGTTCATAAGCTTGTCCCTATAATTTTTGCATTCAAGACCGCTTACTAATTTCGTAGCCGCCCTCTACTTACTAGTCTCTATACCAGCCTCAGATGTTATATACTGGTCCATTAGAGCAGCATGAAGATACCTGGTGGTGAGACAGGTGGACCCAGGCCCACACCTCCTCCTACCTGCTACATTTGTGGAAACTGTGAGCCATCCAAAACTCACTATACCCACAAGTAGGTGCCTCCTTCACCCATAAGGGCTATTGTAGTGGTGTATAGTTCGGGGTAGTGGGTTTTGGGGGGCTCAGCAGACATGATAATGGAGCAACGGTGAGATCTGCACATGAAGTCCACTGCAGGTGCCCCCTAGGGTGTTCCAGTGCTCTTCTGGGATATTTATGTGGCCAGTCTACTAACAATGCTGACTACTCTGACATCCCAATGGCTCGATTTTGTGCGTTTTTCACTTGGACGTTTTTTTTGTTTTCGAAAATGGACCAAAAAGATAAATACACAGTGCACATAAACATCTAGCAAATAGCCATTTTCACAACAAATAATAATAATAGAGATGTTTTTCTGTTTTGAAAATGACTATATTCACCACTTGAAGTCTGGACTTAGTTGTCATATCGAAAATGCCCCTCCAGGTGTGAATACTGCACAGTCTTTACCACTATCCTCCTAATTGTATAAACTTGTGTGCACTATTTGACAATTAGCACATAAAGTTATGTATGCAAGTTAGAGAGCATTGCCAGTTATGTGTGTAACTTAATTGTCATGGCTTACTGAGTTTGCATGAATTGGGCTGACCTCCAATTTATGGTTTGGGGGTATTATTGTATGTTCCTCTTTTGTATTTGACAAAATTTACAATAAAAACTACAGTTAAAAAAAATTAGATGCTAATCAGTGTTAACAACTAGTAATTGGCTATTGTTGGTGTTAATTAGTATCAATTGATATAACTACCCTTAGTCTTCTACAAATGGGGCATGCAAAATCCATAGGGGTACTTTTACCAAGCTGTGGTAAAAAGGGCCCTGCGGTAGCAGCGGGGGCTGTTTTTCCCGTGCGCCTGAACCCTTTTTACCGCAGTGGGTAAAAATAAAACCCCCAAAAATGGCCATGCAGTAAGATTACTCTTACCACGTAGCCATGCAGCAGGGAGCACTTACCGTCATCCATTGAGGTGGCGGCAAGGGCTCCCGCAGTAACCCAGTGGTAACAGGGCAGTGCTGCCCAATTACCCCGGGTTCGCCACGATAAAAATTTTAAATCTTTTTTTTTTGGCATGCCAGAAATGGCGTACACTCAAGGCAGAGCTGCTGCCAGCAGCCGCATTGGGCCAGCAGTAGTTCCGGGTTGCCATGGGGCAAGCCCGTTGCTGCACGGCAACCCTTTCGTAAAAGGGCCCCATTGTGCACAGCTGCAAGGGGACGTGGACTTGGGAGGAGCATGGGTGGGTCAGGTGTGTGCCTAGCACTTATGGTCGCAGGATGTACGATACTATCCGTTACACATCCGACAGCAGTTTGGTGTGAACATGTCCACCAGCTATTGAGCTAGCTTAAATTCTGACACCTAAAGTTAGATACATAACTGTGAATTTACACTAGTATTATTATGCACATAATTGTGGATATAGAATTTGTGCTTAGCATGTGTCATCCCAGCACCTAACTTTAGGCAATCTGTAGAGGACTATCCCCTATGTGCACACAGTGCACACACTTAATGACATTCATTTACACAATAACCCCCCTCCCCCAAACAAACACAAAATGAAAACTTTCTGGGTGCCCATCCTTAACGGTAAGGGCTGCACCTGCACACTATCATGTGGAAGATCTCCAGTTTGATTCTGAGGTCAAGGGTTCTGCTTTCCAGCACACCCGGACTAGGGAAGCTACAGAATGGGTGAGTGGTGGCATTTTCATTGCATGGGTGTGATACCTGCCAGTCGGAATGAGGACCCATGGCTGTGAAGTTCGGAAGGGAGCCAGGCTGCATGGTCCCTGGTCCAGGATGACTGCTGCAATGACCCAACTAAGTACATTGAGGAAGTGGATATAAAATATGGGAGAATATTAGCCAGGTATTGCAAATGAAGGCTCAAGGCCTCAAAACAAGATATGGGATGATTCAGTTGTTGGCAATGACATCAGCGAGCAAAACCTTCCTGCTGTCCAATGACACCAGCAACCAAATGAATGTTCCGTTCCATTGCAGCCATTTTCCCTCTCCAGAGGGCCTCATTAAGAATCACCTATGGACCATTTGGATAGCCATTAGCATGTTTTTCTGCATCCCTGCTTATACATTTAAGGTTACCACAAGCAACACAAAACATATTCCAAACATGCATTTTTAAATATGTCTGACAAGAAAGCTTTATAACATATTTATAAATAGGTATACACAACAGGAATTTTATGGCTCAAAGAATGAATGTTTTTCTATCCATTGAGCGCCTACCACTTAGCTACACTTCACAAATCTCTGATGATAAACAATATGCCAGGCCTGAATTCCATCTTATCAAAATAAGTGGGCCTCAAACTCAGCTAAAAATCTATCCATTCCACTTGCCTTTCAATTTATTGAAAAATTATTTGGAAAAGTTGCCTTTTGATAGCTAAGAAGACATTGCTACGGTGGGGGATAAAGAAATCAATCTGAAGCAAGCGCCAGCATGTCTACCACTTTCCAGAATTGTCCAGAAAGGAAAAATGATCTATCATGGCTTTAATTGATGGACTTCTGCAGTGTATGAACAGTATTATTCTTAGTCTTAGAGCTCCTGTGTTATCTCACATTTCATGAATATGGTCATGTTGTTGATGAATTCTGCAAAGATTGACAGCACCAAAAAGTACAAGCAAGGGAAGTAAAGAAGTGGTCAGCTACGAATTGAGGACACCAACGTCAATCAGCAACACCATCATTCCTTACGCAACCTAGACCCAGGTTAGTAACATTCTGTCTGCTTTCCTTAAGAAACTGTCCATGTCTTAGAGGAGAAGTTATCAATATGTGCTACCGGTAAGATGGGTTATTTTATCACAAGTCGCCTACCTTCGGGCCCTCCCTCACTGTGTCTCGCCCTCACGGAAACAGGAAGTTACATCAGACGAGGGCGGAACACAGTGAGGGAGGGCCCGAAGGGAGGCAATCTGCCGCTTTCACAAGGAGGTGAGGCGCTGCCGATTTGAATGCAGGGGGCCCGGTGGCGGACAGAGAGGGGCTGTCGACGGGTTCAGGGGGTGGGCGGGTGGAGACCGGGGACTGTGGTGACAGTGGTAGCGATTGGGGGAGGGGGTGGCTGGGGGAGGGGTCTGGGCCCGGCTCAGTCTCTCTGCGACCCTGTCCAGAGTCAATGGGATCATTAAAAGGACACAACTGTAGTTCAGATTCAAAAGCCTCCTGTTATAGGAAAGATTTAACATTTGCATTGAGTAGTCTTCACGAATAAGCAGAAGTATAGTGTTCCAGAGAGAAGGTCCAGTGACAGTGAAAATTCTGGACTGAATGGTATGTAGACCAAGGATCTGAAAGTTTGGAATAATTAACCGGTGCTGTTCCGCACATCTTAAAGCTGTAGGGGGAGCACAAGGGATCAGTAATTGTGACAAATAGGGTAGTATACCAATATGATGTAACTTATAAACTAGAAATAAGATGTTAAAGGATATTCTATTGTTAATAGATAACCAATGCTCTTCTCAATATTCAACAACCATAGTCACAGTGCTCACAATATTTAAATCTACTATGTATATACAGTGAACACAGCCAAAGAATATAGAATAGAGTAAAAAATAGATGTATTTGTTGTTTTCATACAAATAAAAATCAAAGCTATGTATATTCAGTATCAGTATCCGGATAGCGACTAGAACTGAATGTATGCAGACAGCGGTGATCGCCATGTCCAGACCCTAGGCTAAAATAGCACGACTTTTGTAAAATAACTCAACTTAATGGTAACTCACCCACCCCCTTATTGTTTACAATTATCCTAGCAAAGATGGCATTTCTATAACAGTGGGGGCCTATATCTAGGTGGCTAAAGAATGCCTGATTGGAACATATTCTATAAAGGAAAGTAGGTACCTATTTTCCTTTATAGAATACTAGAATAACTGGGTATGTACATGCAAAGTATTTAGGTACATGCAAAGTATTTAGGCACAAGCATGTTTGCCAGCCATAGAGCTGGTGTAAGTGCTCACATCTAAATGCTGGAGATACACACATACTGCCTGATATTCAAAGTGATTTAAGCATTCCAGAGAGGTTCCTAGCCTTTTAAATTGCTTATCTGGGGCTAACCGCGAATATTCAGCAGTTAACTCCGGATTCTATACATCGCGCTGAGAGTTCTGTGTGGAAATCAAAGTGTATTCTATAACAATGCACATAACTCAGGGCCCCTTTTACCAAGCTGTGGCAAAAGGGGGCCGGCACTGGCATCGGAGAATGTTTTACACACGTGCCAAGGTCCCCTATTACCACTGCTGGTAAAAAGGTAAAGTCTCAACTTCTTGCAGGAAATGGCCGTGCAACAAGTAAAGCACTTGCCATGCAGCCATTTCAGGGAGGAGCCCATACCGCCACCCATTGAGGTGGTGGTAAGGGCTCCCGCATTAACCGGGCAGCACATGGCACTGCCCGATTACTGCTGGGTACACTCTGGCACTACAAAAACAAATCCATTTTTGTAGCGCCAGAAATGACGGTGCGCTAGGGTTGGGAAGTAACACCAGGTTGCTGCAGTAGCCCGATGGTACTTCCTGTATAGCGAGCGGTAGGCCCACATTGGGCTTACTGCCGCTTAGTAAAAGGAGCCCTTAATTAGTTAAGCTAATCAACACTGATAATTGGATGTTAACAAGCAATTATTAGCACTAATTGGCATGAATTAGAATTTATTTGCACTACTTGCTAAGCATATTCTGTAAAGCGGTGCACATAAATTTTAATCAGTGCTGCCAATAAGGGGGCATGGTCATAGGCGTGGAATGGGAGGTTTGTGGGCATTCCAAAAATTTACATGTAGGATATTAGAATACACCTGCTCCCCCTCCGAAGGGACATCACCTTGTAGTGGTGGAGGGGCTTCTGTGTTTCAATGACTCAGAGGGCTATGCTGAAGGGTTACCCATATCAGACAGGCCTCTGAGGAGAAACCAGACAAAGAGTGTCCCAAACTAGGGAGAGTGGAAAGATGGCCACCTGAAGCTCGTACGCTCAACGGCTCACTGTCCTCTAAAGTTCTGTCTTCGTTTACTTGAAATTTCCTCTCTGCAACTGCAGTTACCTTAACTGAGAGGAAGGGGACAATGGGGGGTCAGCTGCCGATGGCCAGCGTTTTGTCCCCTGTGCAGCAAGTGTGGGACCGCTGTGTGACGAGCTGCCCACAGAAGACTGGGTTGGTGAGTCCTTTGATTAGCGCCGGCGAAGGAGCGTCGATGCTTTTGGACCTGGAAACAACTTCATCACTCCCGAGAGACTGAGGGAGGTGGGGATGACTGGACTGGAAGGCAGAGGAGAAAGAGATAGGAGATGCTAACCCGGGAAAGGAGAGAGGAGGAGATGCTGGATCGAAAGGAGAGAAGAGAGAGGGATAGAGATGATGGGCCACAGCGAAGGGGAATCAGAGGGGGAAGAGTGCGAGTGCTTCAGGAGAGAGAAATAGTGAAAATGAATCAGAGTTCCCATAGGAGGAAAGAAGAAAATGTGGGAATAAAATGCTGAAGGAAGACAATGAGAAGTGGGAGAACTCATGAAGAGAGATTGGGGGAATGGGAATAAGAGCAGGAAGGATAGGAAAGTAAAGGGGGAAAGCATCAAAGGAAAAGAGAAGAAACATATAGTGAAGAAAAAGTATTCAAATATCCATTGGTGAAGGAAAGTTACCTGGGCACTGGTACCCAGCTAAACTATCTGATTAATTAGGACAGCAAAAAGGCTGTTCTAAGTTAACCAGGTAGCTATCAGGATTCTGCCACGAATATCAGTGGGACCTGGGTAACTCCCAGTGGCTCATACAATGGAGAGGGTCAGAGTGAACAGCAAAAGGAATACAGAAAAAAGCACAAAGGGATCCCAAGAATGGAACAAGTGGACTTTATTAATGACCCAACATGGGCTGTGTTTTGGCGTAAACCAACGCCTGCCTCAGGGGTCAATTTAACCAAGCAACACTCAATGCATAGGTTGTTGCACAAAGAATAATGACTTTGTATAGTAAAAGTCTGCTCTCAAAACCAGAGAGAAAGTTCCTGATGTGGAGCGGAATGCCAGGAAAAGATATTGAGTGTTACTTGGTTGAATTGACCCCTGAGGCAGGCGCTGGTTTACTCCAAAACACAGCTCTTGTTGGGTCATTAATAAAGTCCACTTGTTGCATTCTTGAGAGCCCTTTGTGCTTTTTTTCTGGATAACTCCCAGTGGCTGCCATGTGACCGGATTTTGTGCCAATATTTGAATAGGTGACCTTTAAATGCATCCACTCTGCAGCCCCCCATTACCTCTCCACTCTCATCTCTCCCTACATTCCTCCCCGTGAACTCCGCTCGCTGGACAAATCTCTCTTGTCATCCCCCTTCTCCTCCACTGCTAACGCCAGGCTTCGCTCCTTTTCTCTCGCGGCACCTTATGCCTGGAATAGACTTCCTGGACCTATACGTCTAGCTCCATCTCTACCTGTTTTCAAATCTATGCTGAAAACCCACCTTTTCACTGCTGCTTTTTAGCTCCCATTACTCCCTTACCTGTAACTGTCTTGTCTGTCTGTATTATGTAGATTGTAAGCACTTTTGAGCAGGGACTGTCTCTTTGTATCAGGTGGTCAGCGCTGCGTGCGTCTGGTAGCACTACACAAATGCTAATAATAATAATAATAGGTGCTGGCACTGAATATCCAGGATTGGTTCAGGTGGCAGTGCCCAGAATTTAAAGAAATACTGATTACTGCCAGCTGAATCTTGCCCCCAGAGAATCCAAACACATTGTTTTACTCACTTAAGGGCCCTTTTACTAAGCTGTGTAAGCGTCTACGTGCGCCCAACACACGCCAAAATGGAGTTACTGCCTGACTACCGCATGGCTCTTGCGGTAATTTCATATTTGGCCTGCGTCTGAAAAATAATTTTTATTTTCAGGCGTGCGTAATGGACATGCGCCAAGTGGCATTTGACGCGTGTAGGTGATTATCACCCGGATTTTTTACCGCTAAGTCAAATGGCTGGCAGTAAGGTCTCAGACCTAAAATGGACACACGACAATTTTCATTTTGCTGCACATCCATTTTTGGCTTAAAAAAAGGCCCTTTTAACAGGCACATTAAAAAATGGATTGGCATGCGCCCAAAGCCCACGCCTACACTACCGCAAGCCATTTTTCAGCGCACCTTTGTAAAAGGACCCCTTACTTAGTAAGGGTGGCTGCAGCAACATAAAATGTGTACATGCATTTTACTGATAATATGAGAAATAAAACATATTTTTACTGACTAGATACCTTTGCTGGTTTGTCAGACTGTGCTTAAGCCCTCAAACATTTCACACAGCAAGAACAGGAAGAAAGCAACGCTCTGAAGAAAGATGAGAGAATGGGGAGGGGTGGGGGAAATATTATCACAGAATGAAGAAGCAAACATATGAAAAAAATCCAATAAATAATGAAAGAGAAAAATAACCATAAAACTGCACCATTGAGACTAAAAGGATGAGAATGTGAGCAGCGAGCCTGATTGATACTAAAAAGATTGTGGCTGCCATGAAATGCATCGATTCAGTAACTGTAGGTCTTGGCCATTTTTTTTTTGTCATAACCGCAGTCATTAGTAAGGTGTGGAAAGAAATAAAATTAGGCAGGCAGAGAACTCTGGAGACACGTATTGTGGTTGTGGAAAAAGGACTGGAAAAAGCGGAGAGTTTGGGAAGAAGAAGGGGAGTGGGGAGAAGAAGGGGGGCTGTCTGTGATGAACAACCTCAAACTGCATTTAATGGAATCAAAAGAATTCTACAGGCAAGCCTTATATAATAGAAACAGAGAACATGACAGCAGACAAAAAAAACCCATAAGCCTATCTAGTCTGCCCATCTGCACCTCCTGCTCAGCTCTACAATTCCTTCCCCAGGGCTCATCCCATGCTTTTTTGAATTCAGATAGTCTCCATCACTTCTTCTGGGAGGCTGTTCCACACATCCATGAGAGATTATTGATTCTCAGCCAAAAATGTGAAGCACCCATTTGTGGTCCAGGTTTCCTTTTCCAGAGTCCAGGCTTGATTTTTTTTTTTCAATTCCTTTGTTGCAATCATCACACAGAGAGAAACCCCATACCACAGCCTCCCATGGCAGATTCTTAATCTTGATCTCTTTGACTGTTGGCAAATCCTTGCCTTTCCCTGTGACTGGACCCTCTCTTTTATCCCCAACTGCTCTGACTTGCTTAACTAATGCTATTCTTATGGGCCCAGGGCTTCTGCTCTCCCTTCTTTCAACCACGGTCCTTGAGGGCTTCAGTCCAGTTAGGTTTTCCAAGATTTCTACAATGAATATACATCAGATCTATTGCATACAATGGAAGTGGTACATGCATATCAATCGTAGGCTTATTCACTGTGGAAATCTTGAAAACCCGACTGGGTTGTGGCTCTTGAGGACCATGGTTGCCCACTCTTGTTTTAGAGACTCACTCTCTAGAACCTCTAGGTCTCATGGGAGTTGTAGTTTTAGCTAAATGTCTATCTTTCCCTGGTTCTGGAGGCATTTCTCATCCTATCCTGTCCCATTTGCAGTGGATTCTCCTGTCGCTTTGGTGGATAGGGTATAAATGGCAAAAAAAGAAAAAAAATAGATGTCTTTGAAAGCGTGTCTCGTTGAACAATGATCAATTAGAGGAGCTGTTCTGAACTGCCTTTTAATGCAGCTTTTGTGTTTCATTATTCTAATTTGTATTTTTCTTGTGGTTTTGCCCACATAAAGGAGAAAACAAGAAACTGAATTACATGTAAATGCTGGATTTTACAAAACTACAGTCCCTATTTTACAGCTTGGACTCTACAGTAATACCACAAGATTAACTCTAGGGTTCAAAGGTGTCATTTGCTCACCACTAGACCCCCAGAGAGAGACCTGGAAAGAGCCATGGAGTCTGGGGGATACAGGAGGATATTGATTTTGGAGAACATGGGAGGGGGAGGAAGAGGAAGAGGGGGAGGGGTGTCTAAATGATCTTGGGGGAGGTCCTAACATAGTAGATGATGGCAGAAAAAGACCTGCACAGTCCATCCAGTCTGCCCAACAAGATAAACTCATATGTGCTACTTTTTGTGTATACCTTACCTTGATTTGTACCTGTCCTCTTCAGGGCACAGACCGTATAAGTCTGCCCAGCACTAGCCCCGCCTCCCAACCACCAGCCACGCCTCCCACCACCAGCTCTGCCACCCAATCTCGGCTAAGCTCCTGAGGATCCATTCCTTCTGAACAGGATTCCTTTATGTTTATCCCACGCATGTTTGAATTCCGTTACCGCTTTTATCTCCACCACCTCCCGTGGGTGGAGATGTCTGCAGGGGGAGAAGTTGATAATAGCAAGGAAAGGGGGATTTTGACCTCTTCACTATCCTCTTATCAGCCAGCGGGCCTGATATGGGGCCTGCTGTCTGGGTTGCTGTGGCCAGAAACTCAAGGTGTTCCTGGTTGCAGTCACACAAAGGTATGAAATGGCAACTCTTTTTCGGCATCTCCATATCTAAAATCATTGCTCCTGCTGAATATTCTGCCAAATTTTATTTATTTATTTATTAACCGCCTTAGGGCCCCTTTTACCAAGCTGCAGCAAAAGGGGGCCTGGTAAAAGAGTATTTCTTTTCTGCAGGAAATAGCCGTGCAGCAAGTAAAGCACTTGTCTCGTGGCCATTTTGGAGGGTAGCTCTTACCGCCACCCATTGAGGTGCAGCACTGCCCGATTACCGCTGGGTACACCGACGGCATACGATGGCACACTGCAGCTGGGAAGTACTGCTGGGTTGCTGTGGTAGCCTGGCGGTACTTCCTGTTTAGCGAGTGGTAAGCCCACATTGGGCCTACCGCCGCTTTGTAAAAGGGGCTCTTAATGAAGAGATTCATCCAAGGTGGTGTACAGCAGGTAGAGTTCAATTTTTCTAACAACATAACAATAGTAAAATGACCAAGTATAAAGATAAATACAATAAATGAGGTAAACTTTAAAACAGCAAATTGAACCCTAATAATAGAACTACCACAAAACGGTATCAAAAATATACACATTTAACAGAACTGAAATTCAGATACCAGAGATATAATACAATGTAAGCATAATACTAATGATACATCTAAAAAGCATGCATTAGAACATTCAACTATCATAGATATGATGCTAATGCTTTTCTACAATACAGCTTACCATATAGCTGAGGGACCAAGAGGGGCATTTTCGAAAGAAACGTCTATGTTTGAATTTGAACGTCTTTGTAAAACGTCTAAATGCCGGGGCGAGGAAAACCATATTTTTGAAAAAAGATGGATGCCCATCTTTCGTTTCAAAAATACCGTCAACGACATCCAAATCCAAGGATGTCCTTAGATTTGGACGTCTTTGACTTTCGGCGATTTTCAAAACCAAAGACGTCCAAGTCAAAAACGTCCAAATGCAAGCCATTTGGACGTGGGAGGAGCCAGCATTTCTAGTGCACTGGTCCCCCTGACATGCCAGGACACCAACTGGGCACCCTAGGAGGCACTGCAGTGGACTTCATAAAATGCTCCCAGGATCATAACTCCCTTACCTTGTGTGCTGAGCCACCAAACCCCCCCCCAAACCCACTACCCACAACTGTAAAACCACTACCATAGCCCTTATGGGTGAAGGGGGGCAACTCTATGTGTGTACAGTGGGTTTGTGGTGGGTTTTGGAGAACTCACTGTTTCCTCCACAAATGTAACAGGAAGGGGGGTATGGACCTGGGTCCACCTGTCTGAAGTGCACTGCAGTACCCACTAAAACTGCTCCTGGGACCTTCATGCGCTGTCATGGACCTGAGTATGACATCTCAGTCTGGCACGAAATATTTTTAATGATGTTTTTTGAGGGTGGGAGGGGGTTAGTGACCACTGGGGAAGTAACAGGAGGTCATCCCCGATTCCCTCCGGTGGTCATCTGGTCATTTCGGGCACCTTTTTGTGCCTTATTCGTTAAAAAAAACACATCCAGGTAAAAATGTCCAAGTGTTCGTCATGGATGTCTTTGCTTTTTTCGATTATGGGTCAAAGACATCCAAGTATTAGGCACGCTCAAGTCCCGCCTTCACTACGCCTCCAACACACCCCCTTGAAATTTGGACGTCCTTGCGATGGACTGCAGTTGGAGACATCCAAAATCGGGTTTCGATTATACCGATTTGGATGTCTCTGGGAGATGGACGTCCATGTTCTGATTTATGTTGAAAGATGGACGTTCTTCTCTTTCGAAAATGATCCTGCAAGTGTAGATATATAATGGGGACAATTGCTATTTTCAAAACCTATTTTGCAGATGTTTATCTATGCAGTTCATCTCAGGGGCATAGCCAGACTTCGGCGGGAGGGGGGTCCAGAGCCAGAGGTGAGGAGGAACATTTTAGCCCCCCCTGGCGCCGCCAACCCCCCACCCCCGGCGCCGCCACCACCACCAACTTTGACCCCCCCCTGCTATCGACCCTCTCGACCCCCCCTCCTGCCGCCAACCCTCCCCCACAGGCGCTGGCGCCTACCTTTACTGGCAGGGGACCCCAAACCCCACCAGCCGCGGTCCTCTTCTTCCAGTGCAAGGCTTCGTTCTGTTTCTGTGAGTCTGATGTCCTGCACGTTGTGATGTCAGGCTCACAGAAACAGAACGAAGCCTTGCGCTGGAAGAAGAGGACCTCGGCTGGCGGGGGTTGGGGTCCCCCGCAAGCAAAGATAGCCAATGGCGGCGGCGGCAGCGGGGGAGGGTTGGCAGCGGGAGGGGGGTCAAGAGGGTCATCGGCAGGGGGGCCCAGGCCCCCGTGGCCCCACGTAGCTACGCCACTGGTTCATCTGCAGTATGTCAAAATCACAAGGGGGTGTGTTAGGGGCATTTTGGGGCTGGATTAGGGCATTCCTAACACTTGGACATTTTTCAGCCATAATGGAAAACCACTAAAACGTTCAGGGCTACAATTTAAATGTTTTCATCTAGACCTGTTTTTATCACGACTAAATCAATTCATGTCCTCTAGTTCTACCACCTTCCCATTTCTGGAAGAGGTTTGTTTGCGGATCAGTACCTTTCAAATATTTGAACGTCTGTATCATATCATCCCTGGTTCTTCTTTCCTCCAGGGTATACATGTTCAGGTCATCAAGTCTCTCCTCATATGTCTTGCTACACAAACTGCATACCATTTTTGTTGCTTTTCTTTGAACTGCTTTCGGCCTTTTTACATCTTTAGCAAGATACGGCCTCCAAAACTGAACACAATATTCCAAGTGAGGCCTCACCAATGACTTGTACAGGGGCATCAACACCTCCTTTCTTCTGCTGGTTATACACCTCTCTATGCAGCCTAGCATCCTTCTGGCCACGGTCATGACCTTTTTTGCCACCTTAATATCCTCAGCCTAGGTCCCTCTCCTGAGCCGAGTTTACCAATCTCTCCCCTCCTATCTGGTACATCATGTTTGGATTTTGCACCCCAAGTGCATTACTCTGCACTTCTTAGCATTCAATTTTAACTGCCAGACCCTTGATCATTCTTCCAATGTTTGGAGATCCCTTCTCATGGATTCTACACCCTCCAGTGTATCCAGTCTATTGGCTATCTTTGTATGATCCACAAAAAGGCAAACTTTTCCTTCTAACCCACAAACAACGTCTCTCACAAATATATTAAACAGAATCGGCCCCAGCACCGACCTCTAAGGCACTCCACTGCTCACTTTCCTTTATTTTGAGCGGATTGAATTTACCACCACCCTCTGTCACCTGTCAGTCAACCAGTTTCCAATCCATTTCACCACTTTGGGTCCTAAGTTCAGCCCTCTCAGTTTATTCACAAGTCTTCTGTGAGGAACCATATCAAAGGCTTTCCTAAAATACAATACATCTAGCGCATATAATTATCCAATTCTTTGGTCACCCAATCAAAGAAGTCAATCAGATTTGTTTGGCAGGATTTTCCTTTGGTAAAGCCATGTTGCCTCAGATCCTGTAGTCCGTTAGCTTCTAGAAAGTTAACTATCCTTTCCTTCAGCGGTGACTCTATTATTTTTCCTATCACTGACGTGAGGCTTACCGGCCTGTAGTTTCCTACTTCTTCCCCGTCCCCACTTTTGTGAAGAGGGACCACATCAGCTCGTCTCCAGTCCAGAGGAAATTCTCTCATCTCTACAGAGCTATTAAATAAATCCTTAAAGAGGTCCCACTAGGACTTCTCTGAGCTCCCTCAGTATCCTGGGATATATCCCATCCGGCCCCATAGCTTTGTCCACTGCCAGATTTTCAAGCTGCTTATAAATTCGTTCTTCCATGAATGGTGCAGTATCCACGCCATTAGTTCCCAGCAGAATGTCACAATAAATCTATTACGCAAAACTTAATGATTACTGGAGGAGGGTAAAAAGCACTAAATGTGAATTCTTGGATAAACAGACTGAGGAAACCCCTTCAAGTTTAAAAGAACTATTTTATACTGATTCAACTTTGGTTGCTGCACGACTGTCAAAACAATCTGATATAGTAAAACTTTCTAGCAATGATTTTGCAAATGGGTTTCTCAAAAAAGATCATCAACACAACTAATTCTTTTGATCATAAAAACTTGCCAGCTGAATCATCTTGCATGTTAGATGAAGTAACCTGCTGAAATAGAGCGTATTGTGAAAATGTTTGCAAAAATCAAGAACAGCTATTGCAGTTTGGACTTATGTGTACCAAACATAGTGAAAGTTTTGAAAGATCTTGCTGCCCCAGTTTTTGTTTGAATAATGAACTGTTGTTTTGCAAATGGGAAGATTCCAGTGGATATGAAAAAAGCAGTAGTTAAACCATTACTGAAGAAAGCAAGTTATTCAGAGTATTGTTACCCCGCATTTCGATTATTGTAATGGGTTACTGCTTAGTCTGAAAAAGACTCAGTTACAAGTCTTACAGGTGACACAAAATGTGGTTGCAAGGGTGTTAACGGGAAAATCTAGAGTTGGACATTTTACTCCTGTTCTACAAGAGCTACACTGGTTGCCAATTGCACAAACAATTACATTTAAAGCTTTATGTCTGATGTTCAAGGATACTCCTATTACTACTACTACTTAACATTTCTAAAGCGCTACTAGGGTTACGCAGCGCTGTACAATTTAACATAGAGGGACGGTCCCTGCTCAAGGAGCTTACAATCTAAGAGACAAGTGAACGGACAGTCCGATAGGGGCGGTCAAATTGGGGCAGTCTGGATTTACTGAACGGCAGCATTGAAGAGGTGGGTTTTTAGCAAAGACTTGAAGATAGGCAGGGAGGGGGCTTGGCGTAAGGGCTCAGGAAGGTTGTTCCAAGCATAGGGTGTCTACTATATTTATGTGCTTCAGAACGGTAGACAGTATTGTGGGGTAAGCCAGTGAACCTCAGTAATAACACACTGTGTTTAGTCTCTTTATACACAGTGCCTTACTTATTGCAGTCCGGTTCTTAGCCACCATCTTCCTATACTGTTTGCTATATTACAAGATCTCAGTAAACTTAAGTAAGCTTATTCAATACTTCATCAAACTACGTTTATATCTTTTCTTTGTATATTTTATACGGTTTTGATATACTCATCTTTAGAATATGATATCCAATCTTTTATTCCAGCAGGCCTCCCAGCTACCTACCAGATGTACTCTGCATCTGACTTGTAGGGCCTATCAAGAGACATCCCCCTCCTTCCCCCTGCAGGCAAGTTACCCCCTGTCCCACCTTCCCGCCTCCTCCCCCTCCCATCCCTCCCATGGTGACCCTTTCCCCTCCATACACACAATCCCTGCCTACCCCCCCCCTCCCAGCCCTCCCTCCCATCCCCCAGTAACCATTTGATTCCTCCTCTTCATCATCCTTCCCCTTCCCTCACCCACATTATTTTCTCGTATCGCAGGCTTTGTTCCCAATGACGAAGACAGCACATATAGAATATGATGTTAAGTCTAGTTGGCTCAGGGGCTGTCTTCTGACAAGGCACGTGTTTCGCTATGTTGCTTTATCAAGGAAGACCCCTAAACATTAGCCTCCGATCATCCTGCCCACTTTAAGCCTTTAAACTTACAGTAGGCGAAAGTCGGCAGGATGATCAGAGGCTAATGTTTAGCCGTCTTCCTTGATAAAGCAACATAGTGAAACATGTGCCGTGTCGGAAGAGAGCCCCTGAGCCAACTAGACTTAACATCATAATATAGCAAACAGTATAAGAAGGTGATGGCTAAGAACCAGTGAGGACTGCAATAAGTAAGGCACTGTGTATAAAGAGACTAAACACAGTGTGTTATTACTGAGGTTCACTGGCTTACCCCACAATACTGTCTGCCGTTCTGGAGCACATGGAGGTCTATGAAGTATAGTAGACACCCTTAATTGGAGTTGTGTGACTCCAGCATTTAAACCAAAGCGCCTTAGTCGCTATTGGTGATGTTCAAGGATATGCAGAAACTTGTACCTCTTGTACCGTCACTGACAATGTATTTGGATCTGGCGTACAATGCTTGTTTGAAGTAACAGCTTATCACACGATTAAATTGGAGGAGCATAGAAGAAGAATCTTCGCCACCTTAAAACTCAGGAGGACCATACCCTCTTCAAGAAGCTGTTAAAGACCTACTTCTTTGCCAAGACTTACTCCCTAATTTCCGCTGTTGATCGATGCACCCCCTTTTCCCTTACCCTGCCTAGCTCACACTGTTAGATTCTCCTCCCCCTTTTTGCTTCTTGTATGCTTTTCTACGCTTTCAACTTTGTCATTTTTACTTAACTTTCTGTAAGCCACATTGCGCCTGCTTGAGTGGGAAAATGTGGGATATAAGCAACCCATAAATAAATAAATAAATTAAATTAAATTGGAGGAGCATAGAAGAAGAATCTTCTATGTTGCAGGTCCAATGCTGTGGAATAAAATCCCACAGCGAATGAGAGAAATTAATATTTTGAGAGATTTTAAGAGAGAACTTAACACGTTGCTATTTGTTGAAGCACGTGGGTGATTTCAGCTTTTCATACGAGAAAGTACTATCTGTAGTGATGTCTGAATAGAAGGTGAAAGATATATTACATGGTGGATTGCGTTTGTTTATAATGTATGTGTACTGAACAATTTGTAATGTGATTTTTTTTATGAACGTAAATTGGTAATCCACCTAGAACAGTGGATAGTGCGGAATACATAAAAAATAAATAAATAATAAATAAATTGGCTACCTGTAGAAGCAAGGATTTTGTTTAAATTTTCATGTGCACTCTATAGGATCATAAATGGTGAGTGCCCGGAGTATTTATTACATCATTTGTTGTTCACGACTTCTATTAGATCTAAAAGAGCATTACATAACTCTCCCTTTGCTTTTCCTATTTGAAGGGGTGTTAAAAGATTTAAACTGTATGAGAAATTGCTTGCTTATCAGGCTCCCAGAATTTAGAAAGAATTGAAGCTATGTGTTAATGTTTTGTCTAATTTCCCATTAAGACAATGCTTTTTAAGAAGTTTGTTTCCATGTGATTCCCAAGTGTATGACTTGGTTACTATTTAGTTTTGTAAACCGCCTTGAACTCTATGCTATTGGTGATATAGAAATACAATATAATGTAATGTATTAAGTGCCTACTCTTCTCCTGTTTCTATCTTTTGGCCATCTGGGCCCTTGGGACACTGTCCTGTAACAGGACCGCCGAGAGGTGGGGGCAGGGGGGACAAAATTCCCTGGGCCTGGGCCTCTAAGGGGGGCCCGGCGCCTCAGTCCCCGATCTCACCTGCCCTCGGCTCCGTCGACCGTCTGCCACCGGGCCGGGCCCCCCGCATTGAAATCATCACACAGCACCTCACCTGTCACCTCTGGGACTGAAAGCGCAGCAGCGGCAGATCGGATTTGCCTCCCTTCGGGCCTTCCCTCCCTGTGTCCCGCCCTCATCTGATGTAACTTCCGCGAGGGCGGGACACAGGGAGCGAAGGCCCGAAGGGAGGCGAATCCGATCTGCCGCTGCTGCGCTTTCAGTCACGAAGAGAGGTGACAGGTGAGGCGCTATGATGATTTCAATGCAGAGGGCCCAGCCTGGTGGCGGACGGAGGGGCTGGGTGGGGACTGTGGTGCGGTGGCCTGGGGTGGCGGCCTTGCCCCGGGCCCAGTCCAGTCTCTCCGCGGCCCTGTCCTGTAAGTCCAGGAACTTCAAGCGAGTGTCGTGACTCTCCTCACCCAGGAAGGTTTTCTAAGGTAGGAAACCTCTTCCAGTCACCTTGACACACCCTCACCCTCTTTCCCTTTCTTCCTAGACCTCTTTGGTGCATCTGAACCCAACTCCACAGAGCCCAGGCCCTATTTCTTCTGGAGCTCTGACCTTCTGCCAGAGTAGCAGAAAAGAGGAAAAAGACAAAATTCCTCCCATACTAGGAGGGTCTTATACTCAACCGTATCATCAAGTCATTACATCTCCTCCCATGTATCTCTATAAGGGAAATATAGGACTTCTATTACTACTTCTTCATAAAATTCAATGTTTGAAACCATGCTTAGCTACCAAAGCAAGTGATACTTTGAAGCACACTCACAGGTTGTACACAATTATTTAAAAGATTAGTAACGACTTCTCTAACCCCCCCCCCAAAAAAAAAAATCACAATTCTACTTTCTCAATAATTTAAAACATCATGTGGAGTATGATCTGTTGGTACCTATGCAATCACCTGTGCAAGTCTATACTGGGGGCCACACAGAATATAGGTGTCTGTCAGCCAACCTAGCCATCTCATTGGCTGAATGCCTCCTACTACTTTTAATCATGTTTACCAGATAAATATGAATGAAAAACAAAAGCACAAGGAGCCTTCAAGGGTGGGAGCGTCAGCTCAATATTTATTAGTCAGACCCGACACTCTCCGTGTTTCGGCGAAACCGCCTGCATCAGGGGTCTATCAGTATAGACTAGTGGTTCCCAAACCTGGTCCTGGAGGCACCCCTGCCTGTCAGGTTTTCAGGATATCCACAATGAATATCCATGAAGAGATGTGCATGCACTTCCTCCACTGCATGCAAATCTCTCTCTTGAATATTTATTGTGGATATCCTAAAAACCTGACTGGTTGGGGTGCCTCCAGGACCAGGTTTGGGGACCAGTGGTATAGACGTTGTTCAATATTGTCAAATCAGTCAAGATTTCAGGGGTAGTAGTCTTAAGATGTTGAAAAGACTAGAAAAACGCAGGTGTGACAAAAAACTTCATAAGTGGTGTCCTGCAGAAGAGAGAACTGCCTAAGAACCAGCAGAGTTTCGCCAAAACACGGACCGTGTCGGGCATGGCTAATAAATATTGAGTTGATGCTCCTAACCTTGAAGGCTCCTTGTGCTTTTGTTTTTCACTCCTGTGTTGGGTGTACTTTGGACTTCATCTCTTGCATTTCCAAACTCATAAATATGCATTGCTCATTAATTTCCTAATGTTCCCTGGCTGGCATTGTTATAGCTATAATTATAACAATTATTATTGGGCCCAAAATTAAGCCTGTGGCAGTAAATGGCTTTGTGTTAGTCACATTTATAATAACTCTGACTTTATTCACTTGAAAACAGGAGTCCCACAAGGTTCCCGTTTGTCGGCAATTTTGTTTATGGCCTCTTTGTAGATTACTGAATGATCTGGAGCTTGATTTTAAGGTATACGCAGATGATATACAGTTTCTTGTACCTCTTGATGCTACTATCAGTTCTACCTTTGTAAAGTTAAGATCCTATTTGCAATCCAGCCACTCGCTGCCATGGGCTGAATTAACCCAAGATAGTCAATGCTGGGGCATGTCCAGTTTCTGGCACTGAGTATCAGGACTAGTGCCGCAACCTGGAAGTTAAACGGGCACTGGCCGATATTCAGACCAGAGCACAGTTAACTCAACAGATAAAGTTAGGACAGCGTTTTTGTTTACAAACTTTATCCACTTACATACAGGGGCATTTTCAATATGATGTCCAAAATTCAAGTGAGGAATATAGCCATTTTCAAAAGAGGAAAAACCTCTTTTTTTTTTTTTTTCAAAAATGGCTATTTGCTAGATGTTTTTGTGCTCTGTCTATTTAACCTTTTGGTCCATTTTCGAAAGAAAAAAAAGTCCAAGTGAAAAATGCACAAAATCAAGCCATTGGAATGTAGAAGACGCCAGCATTCTTAGTAGATTTGCCACACAGATATCCCAGGATAGCAATGGAGCACTGCAGTGGACTTCAAATAAATGCTCCCAGGTATACATCTCACTGCTGCTCCCTTATCTTGCCTGCTGAGCCCCCCAAAACCCACTATCCCCAACTGTACATGACTACAATAGCCCTTATGGGTGAAGGGGGCACCTATATGTGGGTACAGTGGGTTTCTGGTGAGTTTTGGAGGGCTCACATTATCCACCACAAGTGTATCAGGTAGGGGAAGGTATGGGCCTGGGTCCACCTGTCTGCAGTGCACTGCACACACCACTAGACTATTCCAGGGATCTGCATGTTGCTGTAATGGACCTGAGTATAACATCTGAGGCTGAATGCAAATCTCTCATGAATATTCATCTTTGGTATGCTGAAAATCTAACTGGCTGGTGTGCCTCCAGAAACAGATTTGGGAACCACTGGAGTAGAGAATTTCAATTCAAAGCAAAATTTAAATGACAAACTCAGGAGTAACTTAAGGAAATACTTCTTTATGGAAAAGGTAGCGAATTTGTGGCATGGTCTCCCAGTAGAGGTGGTGATGAAAAGTATATCTGAATTCAAGAAAGCTTGGGACAAGTACATAGGATCTCTAAGGGAGAGGAAGGAATAATAGATGAATGGATGAACAGACTGGATAGGCCATAGGGTCTTTTATCTGCTTTCACTTTTCTCTTTTCTATGTTTCCATGACTTTTTTTTACTGCTAAAAAAAGTCATAGAGGGACAAAGTCTTAATGGACCAGCAGGTACAATCTTAGCCGCCTTTCAGGGCAGACTGGATGAGTCACGCTGTTTTTTTTTAAATCTGCCATCATTTTCTTTGTTTCTACGTTAAAAGAAGGACAATTTTCTATATAGTATAGGAACCCAGAAAATTCTCTCTTGCTCCAGGAGGATCCTGAGGGTGCAGGGACCTGAAGTGATCAGTGGTCAGAAGGGAGATAGATCCATATTCTTTGTCTGCATTAGAGATGACTCTAGTGAGGATATCTTGCTTGTTAGCTAGTTATGAATTGAATTATGATGTTATGGGGAATGGTGATTGGCTTATGTTGGTTTTATGATGTTTATGCATGCTGTTTTCAGAGTAAATTGCTTTCAGTTGATTTCAACAGAGGCAATATGTAAATCTAAGGAAATAAACCTGTCATTAAGAAGTGATGCTGCAGTTTGGAGCTGAGAGAACAGCTGCCAGGCATGTAAATCAGTACACAGTTTCTAAACCAATGTATGGCAGCAGGAGCCCACAATGAAGTTAATATTATAACAGGCCATCTATCCTGTGTAGCAAAAATGTGTTTTAAAAAGGGAACATATATACATAAATAATGAGCCACACACATTTATACCTGCTCTGAGGTTTGCACACATATCCAAACCATTTTTACGTACTTTTGCATTTATTTCATATAACATATGTAGGGACGGCCTAAGGCAAACTGCAGCCTGAGGCGAGGGCTGAAATGGCATCCCCCTCCAGTGATGGTCTGGCATCTTCCTTCTTTAACCTCCTTTCCTGAGCCTATCTTTGTTTTTCAAAAGATGCCGGCGGAAGTGATTTGCATAGACTGCCCTGCCACCAGCACCAGCCTCTTTTCTCTACGGTGGCCCACCTCTGAGGAAACAGGAAGTGATGTCAGAGGCGGGCCGCAGTAAAGAAACCAGTGCCGGCGGCAGGGCAGCCAATGGGAATCACTGCCACCGCTGCCTTTTAATAAACAAAGGTAGGCTGGGGGAAGGGGATTGAAGAAGGAAGGGGAGATATGCCAGACCATGGCCGATGTGGGGGGATTTGCCACTCCCTGAAGAGTGCTGCCTGAGGCCCCCGCCTCAGGTGGCCTAATGGTAGGGCCGCCACTGAACATATGTGAATGAGTCATAACTCCTTCCAGGAACACCTAGACATCTAAAATGCAATTCTACAACCTAGGCGCTCACAATTACATGAACATATGTTTAGAATAAGAGTATGTATATGGGTATATACATATGCACATGTGTTTATTTTTATTTGCTAGATAGAAATACTTGTCTTGGATCTAGGACATTTTTAACTCTGCATTATCCTAGTTGTAGGAACATTACATAAATCTTTGCATTCTTTTTTGCCTCAAAATGGTGGAATTCATTACCATTGGAAGTTAAGAAGTATGACAACTATGGCTTGTTCTGGAAATTGCTTAAAACCTCTTTACTTCATAAGATTTTTATTGATTGGCTGATTTGCTGCCTACCATAATGTTTCTGTATAGTTTTCTTCCTTTTTATTTGTTTGTTTGGTTTTTTTTTTGTATTGCCAATTTTACTTGTAAGCCACAATGAACTTCACAGCTAATGAGGGAAAGAAATGTCAGTGTAATGTAATGTAATATATGCTAGCATGCTGCCTAAGCACTATTTAGGAAATACCTGCTTACCTTACATACTAGATAGTTGCAAGGGGGTATACACAAGGGTGGGGCTCCCACATACAGAATACTCTGTTATGCAGGTAGCTGCCACATTTCAGCATTCACACTTACAACAGCTCTATGGCAGGTTTAATGACAGGAGCTGGCATAATCCTATCTGGCCCATTATCTGGGCTGAAGGCAGTGAGTGGAACTTGCCACCATATTGGCCAGAACAAAACAAATGCTATCGCTATTTAAAACAATAGCAAACTTGTAAGGTTTTATTAAACCTCCTAGGTTTTGCATTCTCTCTGTTAGGAGGGGATCGGGGGGGGGGGGGGGGGAGAGATTTTGAGGGGACTGTAAGGAAGACAGGGTTTTATTCAAAATGCATTTGTCAGTGCTCCAGCACAGTAATGCTTTCTTAGTTTTCAACTGGCATTTCGCTATCTCTAAGAAAGTACTACTGTGCTGTTCGTCAGCGAGATACCCTCAAAGGTCTTTCTCAAGACCACATTCATTTTGACCTCTTTTTGACCCATTGGATGGTTTTAAACTCCAGATTAAGCTCAAAGACTCCAGAAGAAGGCATCCTTTGCCGAAACACAGTGCTGTGTCTTCAGCCACCAATAAACTTTGCTTTTCTGAATTTTTGAAACAACACTGGTTGTCCTTGGAAAGCCACTGTCGACTTCCCACTGTCTTGGTATCTTTGTGCTTCTTGTGGGATTCCAGTGTTCCTCCACTTCGGTGGACTTCCTTTTAGAATGTGAGCACGTAGTGCCGACTTATGTTAGTAATTCTATAAAAACACTCAGTAAATGATGCTCAAATTTAGGCACCGTGAAAAATCCACACTAAGCACTATTCTATAAAGGCTGCTCCGGGCTGAGTGCCCTTTATAAAATGCTGAAACCTGGTGTAAATCCTGGTGCCCAAGCTGGGTGTGTAAACCTAGTATTCTATAACACTGTGCCCAAATTTTGGGAATGCTACTGACCCGTCCATGCCCTTCCCATGGCCACGTCCCCTTTTGAGTTGCGCACAAGGCAATTTAGGTGCGCAGATTTATAGATTAGTGAGCAGGCGGATCTGTAAGTCCTAATGAATTAATTAATTTATTTATTTGCTGCATTTGTACCCCACATTTTCCCACCCATTTGCAGGCTCAATGTGGCTTACATTATGTTGCAAAAGGTATAATCATAACAGAGTAAGAGGTTTGGTCTAATTTAACATATTACTGTGTAAGAAATTAGGTAGATAGGTCTGTAGAATGATTTATATAACCCAAAATAAAAACAGGTAAGATATAATGACCAATAGTGATAATATGATTAACATAATCAATTTAGAGGGATCAGTATTAGTTGGTTTAGATATAGAATGGAATCAAGTCATTAAGGAGGATTCTTATTATAAGTCTCTTCGAACAGGTGCGTCTTCAATAACTTCCGGAAGGCTGTCAAGTCACGTGTTGTTTTTTAATTAATGCCAATTAACATCAATAATTGATAGCAGCTTGTTAACTATGGGGTCCTTTTACTAAGATGAATACGTGCCTACACTCGTCCAACACACGTCAAATTGGTACTACTGCCCGGCTACCTTGTGCCCTGGGCGGTAATTCCATTTTTTATGCGCGTCCAATACGCACAGCAGAAAATATTTTCTATTTTCTACCACGTGGTGCTAACTGGGCGGTAATTGGCAGTATACGCACTTTGACGCTTATCACACAATTAGCGTGTGAGACCTTACCGCCAAGCCAATGGGTGGCGGTAAGGTCTCAGGCCAAAAATGGATGCATGCTTGTTTTAATTTTGCCGCACGTCCATTTTCGGCCACACACACAAAAAAGGCCTTTTTTCCAGGTGTGCTTAAAAATGGACCCGTGAGCGACCATAACATGCGCATACACCAGCGCAGGCCACTTTTCAGGCGCCTTAGTAAAAGGGCCCCTATTTTTTTTTGGTGCACAGATCAGGGCTCCGCATCCACATTTGGACGACCTATATAAAATCCGGAAGCTAATGAACGTAAGAGCTCTTGTAAAATAGGCTCATAGCCCACATATTTTGGGCACTTAACGTAAACTGTGACATCCAGTTACAGAACTGCCCCCATTAAGAACAGATCAGAAACCTTATTATAGCTTGGATTCACCATTAGAAAGCTTTTCATATGTACAATGAATCCTGCATTGATTATATACATCAAGTTCCTCATGAAAATGTGGCAACTACACTTCATCTGAATTATGAAGGACAGTTTGTTATTCCTAGTGTCAAGATGCAGTTAGGAATATTTCATGGGAGATTCCATCACCATTCTTCTGTCAGGCGCTATGGGCTAGATTCTATTTAAGGAACCTAGAAAATCCACGCGGTAAACATTTTCGCCTTACTGTATTCTATAAGCGGTGCCTACATTTAGGCGCAATATATAGAATACACTTAGTTGATATCCCAGCGCCTACAACTATGTGCCTCCATTTATACCAATGAAAATGCGGCGTAAATCCCTGCACGTAGATTTACATGCACTGGGCCATATTCTATAACTATGTGTGTAAATTTGGGAATGCCCATGGAACGCCCATTTCCCTGCCCATAGCCATGCCCCCTTTGAACTGCGTGTGTTAGAATTTAGGCGCAGTTCATTACAGAATATGCTTAGTGAGTTGTGCTTTAACAGCACAGAATAAGATCCAAGCCATCAGTCACTGTGCTTTCATACAGCTTTGGAATAATAGACTGTGGCCCTCTAAATATGTTGAAGAACTGGATGTAAGAACAAGAAAAGTCCTCCATGCCCAGAAGATAATCTATAAGAACCAGTTTATTGCCAATGTGGATATTTTGTTTATGTTAAGATTTTCCAATTTCTGTATTATCTCTCTTTGAGTTGTATAATATATAATTGAATAAAAATATAAATAAAAAACAAACAAACAAAAAACCCAGTGTATGCCAAGTTTGCACATCCCGGTTTGTACTACTGACGTCATTTATGTGTATTGCCGTCGAGGCTCTTCACAGTTGACTGCTTAATTCTTGTGTTTTAAGGAAGTCCTACAGCCACATTTCCCTTGGTCTTTTATTCAGTGACAACTTAAAAAGATTTGTTTGACCCCTGATGCAGGTTTCGATGCCGAAACGCGGCCGTGTTGGGTCATCATTTTATCATTAATAAAGGTTTTTTGGATTTCCTCTTCAACTCATCCTCACTTTTTGTGTTCATTGCTTTTGTTATACGTGTGGATTATCCTCTCTGCTTTTTGTTTTCTTTCTTGTAAAAGCATCAATAGACCCAAATAATCCAAAAGTGCTGAAGTACGCAAGCAAATGGGTGAAGCTGGACTCCATCTTTGAACCAGGACAAATGTTCCAATGAATAGGAATGAACGTGAATCCACCAGCACATGGAGAAGAAACAAAATATTTGCAAAACAAGGGGAAATCTAAAGTACACTGTTAGCAAGTTTATCTCTCTGCCTTTATAATTTTCGCTTTGATATGAGGAAAAGACTTCAGACACTCGGTACCTGCTGCTAATTTTAGCTCAGGAAAAAAATGTTTAAAATGGAAAAACAGACAAATGCAGATTTTGCAGTATTGAATCAGAAACCATCAAATGTCTCATCACTGGGTGTGACATGCTAATACTAGAAGGCTGGTATATAAACAGATGCAATATGGCAACACATCTCAGCCACTGGAAACTGTGGACCGCTTCCTAAAAGAAAAGTCCATAGACCATTATTAAATTGGACTTGGGGAAAATCCACTATTTCTGGGGATAAGCAGTATAAAATGTTTTGTACTTTTTTGGGATCTTGCCAGGTATTTGTGACCTGGATTGGCCACTGTTGGAAACAGGATGCTGGGCTTGATGGACCTTTGGTCTGTCCCAGTATGGCAATACTTATGTACTATGTAAACACTGCTGTGCTAGAAAACAAAAATAAAAACCTGAGATTGTGAGCCTGACAGAACTGGAGTGGAGGTAGGGGGGGGGGGGGAAGAAGTTTCGATCACCTGGAACATTCCATTTTCACAGTCTGAAAGACTGATGCAAGAAAACAGGTCATCCTGGTACAGAAGACAAGAACAAGAATGGCGCTCCTCACAGAAATGTCAGAACCAAACTGCTCTTCTGTACTCGTATGGAGAAACAGAAGATCCTCAAGCACCAATAACTGCAGAGGCCATGAAAATGTGGCACAAAGTCACAGAACTTGTCCCCGATGTATTGGGTGCTACCGGCCTGATTACTAAACAAAATTACACCTTACGAACTGCAGAGGAGGCTCTCTTCGCATAATGGAAGTGTTGAGACAACCATTAAAAAAGTCAGAAATCATCTCCAATGTACTTTGGCACAGAAGCAAGCAGGGGGCAGCAGAACATCTTGGGGCCAACTAAACCAATCTCTAGCCCCAGCCCCAAACTCTTTAGTTGAGGATATTATGTTGGGCAAAATGTTGGTTGGGTCACAGCCAGGGCTGTAGAATTGGAGTTGTGGAATTGAAGTCAGAAGCAATTTTGGGTGGAGTTGGAGTTGGTAAAAATGTACTGACTCCAACTCCAGCTTCAAAATAAAAACTTGTATTTTAATATTATGACCATCTCTGGGAAAAGGTGACTAAAGTAGCAATTCCAAAATGTTGATAATGGCCAGTTTTTCATGTTATGCGTCCATAAGCAGTATGAAAACATTACATGTTTCTTCTGCAACTTTTTTTTAATTTTTTTCACATAAAAAGATGGGGTTTAAACTGTTGTATTACAAATTCATTAAAGCCTCATTTATTTTGTTTCTGGTGACTTTAGTCACCTTTTTCCAGAGATGGTCACATATGGTAAATTTATCACTTTATATTTTTCTTTGTTCAAACTTAAAATAAACATATTTTGTGGTCTATTAGTCCTAATTCTGTACATAAAGAAATATCCATGTTTCTGTAATCAAATTTCTCTTAGATTTACATAGTAGGAGTCAGAGTTGGAGTTGAAGTTTGGTGTACCAGATCCACAGTCCTGGTCAATGCAATTCTGCTGCCAGTGGAAACAAGGTTCATTCTTTCATGGTATGCTTAAAATGAACTCATTTAGAGACATCAGTCTGACTGAACTGAGCTATGAACGGTGCAAGAGGGGGAGGGGTACTGGTGGCAGCAGTGGGTAAGAGAATGGTCCCTGGAAAGGTACGAATAGGCAGGATCATAAATTCTGTCAACCAGAAAAATCCATGATTCAGAATGGTCAGACCCAACCATTCCAGATAAAAGTTGGTCTACTGTACTTCAAAGCAATGCAGACTACTGGTAGTTTGCATAATTAATGTATTTATTTATTTATTTATTTAGATTTTGCTCACACCTTTTTCAGTAGTAGCTCAAGGTGAGTTACATTCAGGTACTCTGGATATTTCTCTGTCCCAGGAGGGCTCACAATCTAAGTTTGTACCTGAGGCAATGGAGGGTTAAGTGACTCGCCCAAGATCACAAGGAGCAGCAGTGGGATATGAACGCCCACTTGGCTCAACATATGAATTAAATTATCTACTGCTTCTCAGATCTAATGTAAAGTCTGAGCCATGAAGTAAGAATGAGGATGCTACCTTTTAAATGCAAAGGAGAACCTGTAAAATATTGCCACCCAACCCCACTAAAGACATGTATATATTAGGACCATGATTTAACCTGTCAAAAAAACAAATATTTAAGAAAAAAAATTAAAAAATGATCTAAAAATGGTGTCTATTGATTTCCCTGACAATGAGATCCTGAAACACGTCGTATTTATGCCAGAATTTCCATTTGTGCTCACAAGAGCACACATTCTTTTGTTTATCCTAACTGTGTTTAGGCAAATAGTAGCTTTGTTTTATTTTCTCTCACTTCTCTCTTTCCTCCGCCTCCCTCTTTCTCTGCCCCCCTCCCGTCTCTCTCTCTCTCTTTGCGACCTTTCCTCCTATTTCACGGTGGAAGAGACGCGGACGGAGTCGCCGCACCAGCTCTCATTTCCTCCTTTTCGTCGGACGGCTTTGGGGAATATAGGTACATGCAAAGCCCGTTTACCTTTTTCTACTTTTTTTCCCCTCCAAAAAGGAGCCCTTTGGAGTTTCCACTTTTAATTCAGGTTTCCTTTGATCTGTCATACCTGTCGGAGCAAACGTAGGAAAACAGAGATTTTATTGAACCATTAAGAGGCATCTCTCCACCTTTGTCCTTGGATTTTAACAACAGCGTTAGTGGAACCTAATTCATTTTAGATCCCTTGCATCAGGCTATTTTTTAACTTTCTTTCCCCTCTCCCCTAGTATTATTTGGTTGAAAAAAAAATCAATGAAAGCAAAGTTTATTTGGGGGGGGGGGGGGCTACATGCTAACCCTTCCCTGTCCTACCCTTGTATCTCCCGGCCCTGTGTCACCCTACCCCGTGGGATCCTCTCTCTCTGCCCAGCATGTCCCCTCCTGTTCACGTCCTCCTCCTTTGCCATGATCCAGTTCCTGTGTCCTGCTGCACTTCCCTTCCCTTCCTCCCCCTCCCCCTCTCTTCCTTCCTGGCACTCACACACACCGCTTCAACGCCCCTCCTAACTTTCTGCTCCCTCTCCCCCCCTCCCCACCAAGTTCCTGTCTGGCTTCCCCTCCCCCTCCAACCCCCCCCCCCCCGTGCCGCATTTCCTCGCTCCAGGCTAGCAAGCAAGCTCTTGCTTCCCGGTGGCGCTGCTCCTTTAAGGGGCAGAGCTCGGTGCTGGGAATTCACGTCAGTTTCAGCACTTAAACTCTCCAGATCAATGAGCAAGAGAGAGAGAGACTCTGACTTCTGCCTTTCAGTTTCTCTCTTCCAGGAAGGAAAACAGAAAAAAAAAAAGTCATCAGCCGCATTTGAAAAAAAAAACAAAAAAAACCCTTAAAGCAGCAGCTGCAGACGGCCAGCTCCCCGCCGTCCCCCACAGCCTTGCAGGCTGCTTCTGAACGTGGAGGTGCCCACGATCGCCTTCATGGGCAATTCCTTGATGCCCGGGAAACTTCTCTTTCGATGATCGCTTGCGCGTGTGAAGGATTTCTGGGTCGGGAAAGGAAAGTGGAAAAAAACAAAACCCTGAGAACTTCCTGATCTGGCCGTAAGACATGTCTGAGGCTGCTGCTGCTGCTCAGTGTTGCATCAAGGTAAATGAGTGGATGGTCTGGGGTTGGGGCTTTTACAGGGCAGACCTTTGAGTTATTAGACTCGACCGCGTTTTTTGGTTTATTTACAGAAGGCTGCAGTTGGATTTTTTTTTCCAGAAGGTTAATAGCAAGGAGGAAGAGGAAGGGAGAAAGGAAGAAATGCATTTTTTCCTCCGTGTGCTGCGTTACCCTTTACTTTAACCTTGCTGAGCTGTTTTAGCTATTCAAACGAGATACTATTCTTTTCTTGTCCTTTCCAGCCCAGATCTGTTTTCAGCAGCAAACTTTTTGTGTGTGTGCTTAAAAGTTGGCGACGTGGGCGTGTAAGCCCGTGTCTTTATCTTAGCCTACCATAGTTGCGAGACAAGTGGAAAAGGGACACATTTTTTTTTGTGCCAGGCTGCTTTTGATGACAGCTTGTACTGGTTGTTTTAGATCTCGGTTCCATTTCTAAAGTGTGTAGTGCTGCGTCTTACACAGGGCAGGGATCATAATGTAGCACTATCCTAAGTGGGGATAGCGCTATTGTGCAAACCTTCATTTTGCGCTGGTGCACGTTGTTTTTAGGTGAAATAAAGGTTATTATTTTTACTGTAATACCGTACAGGTAGCCATGTAAATCAGAAGAAGACAGGCAGCCGGAGACCCTACTTCACCTCTGTATATCCATGGCTTGATTGTCTGGTAACGTATGCAAATTGCACGTTTGTACTGTATTTGGAGATTCGTCCGGCGTTTGCCATGTGCGATGGAGTCTACTTATTCCCTAAAGTAGCTCTTCAGTTTGTTGCTTTTGTGAAGTGTTTACTGCGATCGTCGGATATCTGTCCGGCTACCTATAGGATATGACAGTAGTCGGCAGTCTTTTATATCTTTTTTTAAATTAAAATAACAATAATAATAAAAAAGTGGTAAAACTGGAGTTTAGGGCTTCGGACTTTTACGGTGAATGTTGCAAGTTGGGAAGATCTTATAGTTTTCCTTTTCACCTTTACAAAAGAAACTGCACAGGTGTTTTTTTTTTGCCTCAGTTATTGGGATTAATAATACATTATCACTGTTGTGATCTGATAGATTCCTTTTACAACCCCTGAATCTGGTGTTTTTACTTCCCGTTCGAGGAAGCTCAATGGTGGCTGCTGAGTGCTGCTGGCCCAGAGGAAGGAAGGAGTTGTGTGTCTCCAGTGAAAGTAGATTTTCCACCGCTGGCGTGCTTTAGGAAAACAATACTACTTCGTTGGCTTGGTGTGGTTCAGTCAGTACTAGGGACTGCAGTCAGGTGCAACTCTCTGGCTTTCAGAGAGAGGCCTACTTAGAACCTGGAATTTATAATTATGCATTTATTTCGATTTTGCTCACACCTTTTTCAGTAGTAGCTCAAGGTGAGTTACATTCAGGTACACTGGATATTTCTCTGTTCCAGGAGGGCTCACGATCTAAGTTTGTACCTGGGGCAGTGGAGGGTTAAGTGACTTGCCCAAGATCACAATGTCATGTGAATTAAGTATTCATAATCAGGGTGACATTGTATTTGTACATTTGGTAAAGTGAGGTTCTGTTAAAGCTCCAATTTTTAACTCAATTGGCTATCAAATCCTTGAAATAATATTGGAAGAACCTAATGTAAAATGCAGACAGGCAGGGGGGTGGAGTGGAGGGGAATTAGAGTGTATTTTCCATTCAGAAGATGTCAAAAAGCTATGGAACATTATAGAATACAAAATCTAATTTGCATTGTTAAGCGGTGTTATTGCTTCTGGATCGTTGTAAACAGTTTATAAAGTCGAGGCACTTACGAATATACAAAGTACCTGAGCCTCTAACTGTCAAAATCATCAGACATTATTACAATTTGGGTTAAATTAAAAATGATCATAGCCATTATGCACTGAACAGTATTCATAAAGGGCGCCTGGCAAAGAGCAATACGCACTGTGCATCAATTAAAATGTTGCAGTTAAGTTGTTGCTGGCTGATTCTTCAAACAATATTCCTGCAATTGCCTAGAACTCCTGAAAAGCAACTGCTCTCAGAACAATATTCAAGATTTCATTCCAGATAAAAGAAAAATATGTTCAGTCAGAGCTGACCGGGATGACCTCACATGCTGCATGGACCATTTAAGTGCCATTTTACATGCTTTACATTTTTAATGGTTTTGCATGGTTGTCTACCTCCCAGGGCTGGCTTAATCAACAGGCAAACTAGGCAGTTGCCTAGAGTGGCAACTTCGAGGTGGGGGGGGGGGGGGAGCTGCAGTCACAGCAAAACAGTAGAGGTTCTGATAGCTACATAATCAAAGAACTATCAGTATGTACTATATTAGTTGTCAGGAGGGAGGACAATTTTCAGTAACCCGTTTACGAGTATAAATACTCTTTTACTCAGGGGAATGGCTTTTAGAAATTGCCTTTATTGTATTTGTTTAAAAGTGTAATATCCACCTGTGCATTTGTATTGGATTGTTCTGGTAGACTGATAAGAAAACATTAACACATGAAATAATTTATTGGTGTGGATCAAAAAACAAACCCGACGTGGCCACGTTTCGCCCTCAGGCTGCGTCAGGGGTCAAAACTGAGGGCGAAACGTGGCCACGTCGGGTTTGTTTTTGGATTCATACCAATAAATTATTTCATGTGTTAATGTTTTCTATCAGTCTACCTTTTTTATTATTATTATTCTACCATAGTAAAGAGACTGTTGCTTTTTTGTTTGTTTTTGGATTGTTCTGGGACAGGTGATGTTGGGATAATGATGATTGTTGAGTTTAGTTATGAAAATCTCAGGGGAACTTAGGGGCATGAGAGATAACTGGGGTGGGGGGGGGGAGGTGCAAAGCTGAAATTTTGTCTAAGATGTCCAATACCCCTTGCACCTGCCCTGCCTGCAACTTCCAGGGACTCTGGAACTACGTGGGAGCTGTATTAAAGAAAACTATATACAGTACATGTGCAAAATTATTTGAAATTGCTGATAACTTGCTGTGTACAGTGTGGAAGTATGATATTGTATTGAAGTGCTAAAACCATGAGCCTTCATTTTTGGCTACTAGGGATTTTTTTTTTGTGTACAAAAGAGGAGTGAGACTTGGGTGCGATCGTATGTGATGATCTTAAGGTGCCAAACAGGTAGAAAAGACGATGGCATACCGCCATTCTGTATGGAGGGAGCGGTTTGATGCTGGCATGTTTTTGGAAACTAGTTTAGAAAGTCTGCCATGATTAATTAATTAGATTATTGTGCATTGTTATCTGTGTTGTAACTGAAACCGCTAGATGATAGCATGGATGGTGTGATATTACAAATGCTTAAACTCAAATGGAATTGGGGAAATGAGTATTAAAAGAAGCCCATCTTTTCTTCATGGGTCTCCTTTTTCTTTTTCTTTTTTGTAAAGAGCCAGGGAGCAACTTTAAATTCTGAAGAGCTGTTTGGCTCCTAGACCTCTTACCACCTCCTTTATTTAAAAGGCAACAGAAAGGCCATGACGTGAGACAGTTTCCCCAGAGAGAGTCTGTGGGAGAATCGTCCTACAGCGCCATGGGATTTGTTGGATTCTCATCTTCAAGCAGTTTGTGCAAAGCTTCAGATTGAGGGCAGGCATGTCACTTGGGCTTTAACGTTTTCATTTTCATTTCATTTCATACTTTATAAATTGTCTTCCTGGCCTCCTGGCTGCTACCTGCTTCTTCCTTTCTCTGTTGTTAGCAAACAAGAGGCCATGTAAACCCATGTTTTATTTATTTATTTATTTGTTACATTTGTATCCCACATTTTCCCACCTATTTGCGGGCTCAGTGTGGCTTACAATACATTGTGAATGTTGGAAATACAATGTGTTACAGTACAATTATGGGTTACATTATGAGGAGTTGTGGGAAGACAAAGTCAAGTCAAAATAACATTTGGAGCGTAGAAAATATGGAATGTTACAATGGGGAAAAGATAGGGTGATAGAACAATAGCACGAAAACCTTAAGGTATAGCAATTTTATATGTGGGTGGAGTGTTCGGGGTAAGAGACTTTAGAAGAAAGTGTATTGGTGCATTTCTGTTAGTGTGTATGGACTTCATGTGTTTTGATCCTTGCAATAAATTTTCTCAAAGATATAAGTCTTTAATCGTTTGTGGAAGTCGGTTAGTTCGTAGATCGTTTTCAGGTTGCGTGGTAGTGTGTTCCAGAGTTGCGTGCTCGTATAAGAGAAGGTTGATGCATGTAGTACTTTGTATTTTATGCCTTTGCAGTTAGGGAAGTGGAGATTGAGGAAAGTTCGGGATGATCTTTTAGCGTTTCTGGGTGGTAGGTCTATTAAATCAGACATGTATGCAGGGGCTTCACCGTGGATGACTTTGTGGACTAAGGTGCATACTTTAAAGGTGATACGTTCCTTGAGTGGGAGCCAGTGCAGCTTCTCACGTAAGGGTTTTGCATATTTTCCCAACTATTTGCAGGCTCAATGTGGCTTACATAGTACCGGAGAGGCGACCACCAATTCCGGTATAACAATTACAAAGTGATGTAGTGGTAGAATAAGGTTCATGTGTACAAGACTCAATAGGGAATCGTGGAGAGGGGAGGTTGTGCTATGTCCATTACACTCTTTGGTTTTGCTTGTGTTGCAGGGTTCAGGTATTTTGGTTGGGTCGATAGGGTATGCCTTTTTGAACAGGTTGGTTTTTAGTGATTTCCGGAAGTTTAGGTGGTCGTACATTGTTTTCACGTCTTTTGGTAGTGCGTTCCACAGTTGTGTGCTTATGTAGGAAAAGCTGGATGCCTAGGTTGATTTGTATTTTGAGTCCTTTGCAATTGTACACGTATGTGTTCATGAACTTGCAACGACTTGGTTGTGTGTGTGTGTTTTGTGGTTCCACCCTAATATGCAAGACTTTCTTGAAAGCTGTACTCTGTAACCCTGTTGTGCTCCAGCTGAAACATGTAACCCCTAATTCTGTAAAAGTGGCCAAAAATTGCACAAGGAAATTTGGGTGCTTGTCCAATTTGACGCATAATTTAATTGAATAACGAGTTAATTAGTGCTAATTGGCTTTTTAAAGCAACTGTTGGCACTAATTAGATTTAATTGGCATTTCTGCACGTCTACTTTGATCATTAAATGACCGCCGGTTATGACTCCCCAGTCCCCGTTTCGCTCAGTTGGAATCTACTAGGCATAAGACTTTTATTTTTTTGCAGCCCCATTCCTGTGACACTGTGTGCCACTTTCTACCTATGCAAAACCGTCATTTAGGAAATTTAAAATGGCTTTTAAAATCTGGTTATTTCACCAAGCATTTAACCCGACCTAAGGCTTTACTGTCTCACACTGTTTCCTGCAATATCCTCCTCCTCCCCTTTCCATGATTGAATATTTGGATCTTTGTATGATTGTTTGTGTTGTTTCTGTCCAATAAATTTATTGGAGTTCCTTTCTGTTTTTCTTGTATTTTTGATTTTAGACTTGTACACTGCTGCGATCTGCATGTTAGCTGAGGGCGGCATAACAAATGCAAATAAACTATAAACTATTTATGCATGTATCTTTAGGCTTGAGACTGCACCTAAAATTTATATGCGATCTGAAAAAGGGGGCACAGAAATGGGCGGATCATGGGTGTAAACTGGGGCAAAGGAGCCAACTTTTCAAAATGACTGAGGGTGCAAAACGCAACGCAAGTGAATGCTCTCTGGTCAGAGTACTGGAGTTTGCTTAATACTGGGGGGTGCTCAAGCACCCACAGACCTGGCACCTGTGAGTTAAGGGGGCGTTCCTAAAATTTACGCACGTTTTACATCAACGTACATTTGCTCCACGTTTCAGTTGGTGCAAGTGGCCATGCCTAAAGTTAGGCGTCATTCCTGGGCGTAAGCGCTATGCGATAAACCACGCCGAAGTTTAAGCGTGGCTTATAGATTAGCGCTTTCATCAGTGTCAGGTTTTTTTTTTTGTGCCATATTTATTTATTTATTGCATTTGTATCCCACATTTTCCCACCTATTTGCAGGCTCAATGTGGCTTACATAGCACCGTGCTGGCGATCGCCAGTTCCGTATGAGAAGTACATAGTGATGTTTTGGTAGAGATCATGTGTGACAGACGCATTATGGACTAGGAAAGGAGAAAGAGTTATGTTAGATTCGTTGTGTTGCAGGGTTTAGGCATTTAAGTTGGATCATTCAAATATGGACTTTTCCTCTAGGAATTTGACCAAACCTTTTTTTTTAAACACAGCTACATAAATAATAAAAATGAGTTTATTTAAAAAACGTATAGTTTGCGATAGCTTGTTCTAGGCAGGTAACATCAAATATACATGATTTAAATATCAAATACCAACAAACCAGTGGTGTAGCCAGACATCTCATTTTGGGCAGGCCCATAGTTAAGATGAGTGGGCCTTCCAAAACTCTCCCCTTTTTTGTCCTGCATCTATCTCCCTCTCCTCCGCTCCCGGTTCCAGCATTTGCCCCCTCCCCCACCCCTGTCCCAGCGACTCCTCCCTCAGTCTATCTCAGCATTTTCACCAGCGGTGGCAGCGACACACAACCGCTGCCTGCATCGGCCCCGCAGGCTTCCCTCCGCTGCTTCCTACCAGAAGAATGTAGAATATGTAGAATCTAGTGGCTAATTCTGTTCAGGTCGCCTAAAGATAGGCATCTAAGTGAGCGGGTTAAGCGCAAATTCTATAACGGTAATTAAGGCACTTAATTGTTGCTGTAGAATATTTGAGTATTGTAGCAGTGATGCACATAACTGACAGTATTCGAAACACTTAGGCGTCCTTTTACTAAGGATTTTTTTTTTGGGGGGGGGGGGTTATTTTACTAAACCGCAGTTTTTAGCTCACAGTAGAAATATAGTGGGCATCTCGGAGTTTACCGCCAGCTGATTTCTACTGTGAGCTAAAAATGCTACTGCGGCTTAGTAAAAGACCCCTTAGTGCATGCAAATGATTTTTGGGGGGATTGGGGGTTTTGTTTCGAAATAATTAAAAAAACAAAAACTGAAGTTTCAACTTTGTGTATTGTTATGCATTGCTAGCTACTGTGCGGCCAGGGCATCTCTTACCTTTCTCCAGTGCCGTAGCGAGGGCTAATGGCACCCGGGGCGGGTCACCGCTGCGCTCCCCCCCCCCCCCCCGGGTGCAGCACGGCGCGACCCCCCCCCCTCTGCGGCGCACCCCCCCCCCCCCCCCGGAGTGCAACCCCCCCCCCAGACTGCATTCTTACCTGCGGGAGGGCTGATCCGCCCCGAGTGCACGTCACTCGGAGCTGCGTCGGCCCCGCTGGTTCCCTGCTCTCTCTGCCCCGGAACAGGAAGTAACCTGTTCCGGGGCAGAGACAGCAGGGAACCAGCGGGGCCAGCACCCCCTGAGCGCGTGCACCCGGGGCGGACCGCCCCTCATGCCCCCCCTTCCTACGCCACTGCCCTTCTCCCCACCACAGTCTGTCTCTCTCCTCCTTCTCCTCACATTGCGGTCTTCTTTAAAAATGTATTTCCTTTCTCAGAGGGGCCCTAGTGCAGCAGCCATCCTCACAAGCTGCCCCTGGTTGCCCCGAAGCTTCTTTCCCTCTCTGCCGTGATCCGCCCAAGCGTAAACAGGAAATTGCGTCAGAGGGGGATGGATCGCTCAGAGAGGGAAATCTTTGAGGCAGCTTGTGAGGATGCCTGCTCACCGGGGCCCTTCTGAGAAGGGAAATACATTTTTAAAGAAGATCGGGAAGGTGAGGGTAAGGGAAGAGGAATTGGACTGTGGTGGATAGAAGGGAAGAGGTACCTGGACCATGGGGCCCCAGCAGTGGCGTACCAAGGGGGGGGGGCGGTGGGGACGGTCCGCCCTGGGTGCATGCCGCTGGGGGGTGCCGTGGCGCGCGCCTGCTGCGACAGTTCGCTAACTTCTCTCGTTCGCTGCAGCTCCCTCTGCCCCGGAACAGGTTACTTCCTGTTCTGGGGCAGAGGGAGCTGCAGCGAACGAGCAAAGTTAGTAAACTCGCAGCAGGCGTGCGCTGCAGCACCCCCCCAGCGGCATGCACCGGGGGGCTCTTTCGCAGGGGGGGGTCTTTCGCTGGGGGGGTCTGCGCTGCATCGGGGGGCGGGGCGCCGCCCCGGGTGTGCGCCCCCCTAGGAACGCCACTGGGTCCCAGGAGCTGTGGTGCCTAGGGCAGCTGCCATATTCCCCCCCCCCCCCAATGCCGGCCCTGGGCATACGCCGAAAATTCACACATGCAAAGCAATTTATATAGAATTGGGATAATTGGCTGCATGGCACTTAACACACTCTAATTGTTAGCGCGTGCTAAATTCATTAGCGCACCTTAGTAAAAGGACACCCTTGCCCCACCCATGCCTCTCCCACATCCAGGCTCCTCTTGCAGTTAGGTGCTAACATTATACAATAATGCCTAAGTACAGTTATGCTCATAACTACAAATGAGGGCCAGTTAGTGCCAGCTAACTTCAGTAATCACCAATTACTGGTTTAGTGTAAACTCGCAAAGCAGTCTAGAGAGCAACAACAACAGAAACCAAATGTGCAGCAGAACAGCAAAGTTGGCCACAGTCGGAACAATGAGGAGGAAGCAAAGATTATTCAGGGACCCAACATGGCCCATGTTTCGGCAAATGCCTGCATCAGGGGTCAAAAGAAGTACATCACAGTTAGACAGCGCTTCCAGCTTAATGTCATCAATAACAATATTGGAAGACCAAAAGTAATACTCCTCACAACATAAAAGATATATGAATGCATTGTTCCGTCTCTGGCCAACTTTACTGTTTAGTGTAAATTCGCGTGTAATAACTAGGCAATAAACTTAACCTGTAACTGCCATTGTACTGTAACTTAAGCACGAATTATTAGAAAAGGGATGGTAAATAAGACCAAGAATACTATAATGCCTTCATGGTTGTGACCTCACCTTGAGTATTGCATTCAGTGCTGGTCGCCGCATCTCAAAAAAGATATTGTGGAATTAGAAAAGGTTCAAAGACAAGCAACCAGAACGATATCTGGCATGGAATTCTTCTCATATGAGGAAAGTCTAAAGAGGTTAGGTCTCGTCAGCTTGGAAAAGAGACAGGTGAGGGGAGAATGACTGAGATGTACAAAATCCTGAGTGGTGCAGAATGAGTAGAAGTCAATCAATTTTTTACTGTTTCAAAAAGTACAAAGATTAAGTGACATTCAATGAAATTACATGGACATATTTTTAAAACAATTAGGAGGAAATATTTTTTTGCTCAAGGAATAGTTAAGCTCTGGAATTTGTTGCTGGAAGATATGGTAATGGTGGTTAGCATATCTGGGTTTAATAAAGGTTTGGACAAGTTCCTGGAGGAAACGTCCATAGTCTGATATGGGGAAGCCACTACTTGCCCTGGGATTGGTAGCTACCATTTGGGTTTCTGCCAGGTACTTGCGACCTGGATTGACCATTGTTGGAAGCAGAATACTGGGCTAGATGGACCATTGTTTTGACCCAGTATGGCTATTCTTATGTAGAAAGGACCCGTGCTGTGTACCTGCTTTTTCTGTGAGCAGATGTTTGCTGGAAAATAGCATGCATGAATCTGAAAATCTAATCGAGGTATGTTGGTTTTTAATTCCACCCTAAACATGCCTAGAGTTTCCAAGTTTACCCAGGTAAATGGCTCAGAAAATTGCGTGTTGAAAATTGGCCTATGTGGAAAGAATTAAGCCTGACTTGTGATTTAGATTGAAGTAAATCAGTTAAAGGCCATTTTGCTAAAGGGCATTGAACCCTCAATGTACAGTTATTGCATGCAAATAGGCTGCCACAGAAATGCGTTAAAGCTTTTGGCAGTATTTTGCCTGTTTGCGTGCTCTAACCTGCGTCTTACCAGTTGTCCAAATGTATTATTCTGAGGGGGCACATCATGGGTGGAGAGTGTAGAAACAACAGCAGATTTAATTCAATTTAATGTCTGCATGTATAATCTGCTTAACTCGGTGGTTCCCAAACCTGGTCCTGGAGGCACCCCAGCCAGTCAGGTTTCCAGGATATCCACAATGAATATTCATGAGAGACATTTGCATGCTGTAGAGGCAGTGCATGCAAATGTCTCATGAATATTCATTGTGTATACTCTATAGCAGTAAACAGATGTGGAAACACAAGTTCTCATAAGAAACAGCAACAACAAAAGTGATCCACAAATATATGTTCAAAAAAACAGAGACAGCAAAATAACAACTATCTATTCAAGAAAGGAAGGACAAAAGCCTCAAAGAGCTCCAAACTCAAAAAGTTTATAGAGCTAAATGTGATCCTAAACAGATCTGCTCTTCATCGGCTGAAAAAAACCTTCCAATGCTATTTAAATGTATTCAGTCCTTAAACAATATCATAGAATATAAAATTTGGTAGTTTGCATAGAACTTATATCAAACAGTCTTCCTTAATGATGTACGTATGTTAACAGCTGGCGTAGAGCACTACCGGGGACTTTATGAGCCAGTGTCCTTACTCCTGGGACTAACGTTGGTCAGCGTTTCGCTTAGCTTTTTCAGTGTCAAAACAACCGAGGAGACTGTGTCAGTATAACAGTTCACACTGCCTGCCAGCATTGTAGGTATCCTGAAAACCTGACTGGCTGGGGTGCCTCCAGGTCCGGAACTGCTGGCTTAACCTTTAAGTTCAAGGTGGAGTACATACAAGTTTGAAACTACATTTATACAATGAAATATTATTACATATTCATACATATAACAAATGTATGTACATTATACAATGGACTGTTTTAACATATGTACATTATGCAGTGGAAGATTATAACATGTCCATAACACCAGGAGTAGATAAGAACATTGCTTTATCAAAATCGCACAAAATAATAAAACAACGTTCTTATCTACTCCTGGTGATCTGTTGTTTCGACATTTCTGGGCTGTCTGCAGATCCTGATTGCCTCTGTTTTTTGTTCGTCATGGGTGCAGAGTGGGCATTCCTGAGTTATGGTTAGCGTACAGTAACCAGATAACACAGAGCTAATACCTCCTATATTGGAGTCGGTAAGTGCTTCTGCATCAGTTTTTTGCAGGTAATGTGTGCTAATGGGAACTTTAGCCCTGCAAATTAAAAAGAAAAAAGAAAAGATAAAGCCCTGAAAAGTGCCATCTGGGTTTAGCACATGGGAAAGTCCCACAGTAAAACGCATTAAGCCCAGATTGTACTGCGTTTTAATAAAAGAGCCCCTTGGGGTTTGATATACTAAGGGATTTCTCCCATTTTGTGGCTGTGGGAAATGCTTAGTACTTCTGGTTCTTAGTTAAAAAAAAAAGATCCTCCCCCCCTCCCCGATATTCGAAACCATTTAACCGGCCAGGAATGGCTTATTATAACCCCTGATATAACTGGCTATTCACCAATTTTTAAAGCTGGTTTAATGGCCATATTTAGTCTTTTTTTAAATTTTATTTATGTTTAAATCTTTTTTATTAAACAAATAAACAGGGTAAACATACTCTCAAAATTTACAACTTCACTTCAATACTATAGAGTTACCATCCGCTTAAGGTCTGATATCTAATATTTTCACTTAAACCTTCCTCTTAACTTCCCCCCTCTGCTCACCCCCCCCTGTAACCCCTTTCTCCCCCCCCCTTCCCCCCCCTCTATGTACCCCTTCCTAGGATTGAGGCATAAAGACACAGAGGCATATAATATCTTAACAAGGCAGTCCAAAAAAACAAAAACAAACATTTAACCATTGAGGAGGCTACTTCTGGCTAGTGGCTGTAAAGTGTCCCAGAATCGACGCCACACCACTTGTAGACGCTTGCCTTCTGTTGATTCCAGTTTTAGCCGCTCAATCATTTGTATCCTCCATTGCGCCAAGGTTAGACTGGTAGACTCTCTCCAATTCAGTAGTAACACTCTTTTCCCTTGTAGGACTGATCTCCGCAGGAAATCTTCCAACCCTGGTGCTCGAGGGTTCCCGCTCTTAAACTCCTCAAATAGAAGTAGCGGCTGCAAGGGCACCGTGATGTTCCAATACTCCCTAATCGCGTCCAGGATCTCTGTCCAGAAGTTAGTCACTTGCGGGCAGGCCCAGAACATATGGCCCAAAGTTGCTGGATCTTCCCCACATCTCAGACATGCCCCTGATGTTCCAAAGCGCGCCTTGAATGCTCTATTAGGCGCCACATAGAGTCTTAATGCAAATTTATATTGCAGTTCCCAGTCTCGTGAGAATGTGGCCCTCTTCAATATGCTTCTAAGGAAGTCTGTGTTTAATTTTATTTATAAGAATTTAATTTTACAAGCACTAAAATAACTTGCCAGAAATACAGACAAAATAATACAAGAATTATTTCAATCAGGTAATTATAAACTCTTCCTTAGACCACAAAATAGGGAGAGTGAAACAAGACAAGGAGATCAATTAAACAACAGTAACCAAAGAAAACGTATTAACCTGATTATCCCCAGTTATTTATTATCTGAATCATTATTCCACATTGATTGTCTGGTTGGCTTCTTCAAATCCAAAACGGTGTATAGTCAATTTATGTCGTTGGAAACATACTTATTGTCCAATATTAGTGGAAATAATACAACTGATTTCATATTTTCTCTTTTAAAACCAGAAATTATTTAACAATACAAACACTTGAGTCTCTAATCCAATTCCCACTGATTAAGATAATCCCAGTTTCACAGTCTTCAGTCCTTTTGAATAAATATACTAAGAGGAATCATTTCAGAGGAAAAAACTTTAGGAGTCATACCTGAAACTCTGGGAAAACAACAATCTTGATATTAATCATCTGTAATAATATTACTACTACTACTACTACTATTTAGCATTTCTATAGCGCTACAAGGCATACGCAGCGCTGCACAAACATAGAAGAAAGACAGTCCCTGCTCAAAGAGCTTACAATCTAATAGACAAAAAATAAATAAAGTAAGCAAATCCAATCAATTAATGTGAACGGGAAGGAAGAGAGGAGGGTAGGTGGTGGCGAGTGGTTACAAGTGGTTACGAGTCAAAAGCAATGTTAAAGAGGTGGGCTTTCAGTCTAGATTTAAAGGTGGCCAAGGATGGGGCAAGACGTAGGGGCTCAGGAAGTTTATTCCAGGCGTAGGGTCCAGCGAGACAGAAGGCGCAAAGTCTGGAGTTGGCAGTAGTGGAGAAGGGAACAGATAAGAAGGATTTATCCATGGGAAGGGGTGTAGGGAAGGACGAGTGTGGAGAGATACTGGGGAGCAGCAGAGTGAGTACATTTATAGGTTAGTAGAAGAAGTTTGAACAGGATGCGAAAACGGATAGGGAGCCAAATTTGTTCAAATTTTTCTGGTCTATTATCATCTTCAAAATCTTAACCATTTCCTATTCCTGTAGAACTTAATTTGCCGTATCAATTTTTCATTCTCCTATTTAGTCTTGTGAAAATGTGGGATTTCTTTGGCCAGTTTAAAGATAACCGTCAAGCGCTGAATATCGTCTTAGCCGGTTGTCTTTAAACCGACCAAAAATAAATCAGATATTCAATGCCAGTCACCGGAAACAGCCCGGAATTAATTATCTGGGCTTAGTTCTGACTGTGGGAGTTAGACTGGCTAACTCCCACAGTCAGAAGATCGGCCCCGATATATATGTACAAAATAAGTACCTGTATATAATATGTAAACCCCTTTGTAACCACAGAAAGTCGGTATATCAAGTCCTATCTCATGTCCCCTATATAATTTTCCCACTGTTTTTGATACCAGCAAAAACTGTTCAAAATGAGTTGTGCATTTGCCAGCAGGCAGCGAATGCATAACTCTTATTCGTACATTTTCAGTGCTTATTGCCCGGATTCTATATAGTGCGACCGAAATTGGGCGTGCAGATCTGGTCGTATTCTGGATTTCCATGTGCAATTAATTACTTATCAAGCCAATGAGCGCCATTAATTGCCACTTAACAAACAGTAATTGGCATTAATTAGAATTTACGCGCACAGCTTGCTAGGTGTATTCTGTAAAGTGGTGTGCATGAATTCTAATGTGCGCTGCCAAAAAGGGGGCATGGAATGGGCGGACTGTGGCCATTCTGAAAATCACAGTTATAGATTGCACCTGCTCTGCGCTTAACTTAGTTTTACTTGGTGTAAGTGGACGCACTTAGAGTTAGGCACAAGCATGGCTGCTAGGCATATTCTATAAACCATGCCTAAATCTAGGCAATGTTTACAGAATACACCTAGGGGGAAATATTTTCGGTGCTGATTTTTCAGGCTCCATATATAGAATCTAGTCCTATATGGGTAAAATCTGGTCATTTAACTTCCTAAATGGTCTGATTTTATCTATATAATAGAGGTCTGGCTTTTAGGAGCAAGGAAGGTGGAGCCAGAACTTATCTGTTTACTGGTAAATATTCAAAATGATTTAACCGTCCACTGACCGCTTTAGGGCCCCTTTTACTAAGCAGCGGTAAGCCCGACGCGGGCTTACCGCTCACTAAACAGGAAGTACCACCGGGCAACCACAGCAGCTCGGCGGTACTTCCCACCCCTAGCGTGCCGTCATACCCGGCGGTACTTTACTTTGCCACACGGCCATTTCATGCAGGAGAGAGAGACTTTCCTTTTACCCGCTGTGGTAAAAGGGGGCCTCAGCATGCATGAAAAACTCGCGCTGATACTGTTTTCGTCTCCACCACTTCCACCAAGAGGCTGTTTCACGAATTCACTACTCTTTATGTGAAAGAAATTCCTCAGGTTACTTTGGAGTCCATCCCCGTTCACCTTCACTGTCTGCCTCCTCATTCCAATCCAGAGCTTCCTTTCAATTGAAAGGAACTAGCCTCCTGTGCGTTTATGCCACATAAGTTTTTAAATGTCTATCATTATCTCCCTTCTCCTGCCTTTCTTCCATAGTATACATATTGAGATCTGTAAGTCTGTCCCCATTCGCTTTATGATGAAGACCACTGACCGTATTAATAGCTGCCCTCTGGACTGCTTCCATCCTGTTTATATCTTTTTGAAGGTGTGGTCTCCAGAATTGTACAAAATATTCTAAATGAGGTCTTACCAGAGTCTTATACAGGGGCATCATTACCTCCCTTTTTCCTACTGGCCATTCCTCTCCCTATATACCCAAGCATTCTTCTAGCTTTCGCTGTCGCCTTTGGCCCCCTTAAGATCATCACATATGATCACATCCAAGTCCCACTCCTCTTTCCTCCACAAGGGTTCTTCACCTCCTAAACTGTACCGTTCCCTCGGGTTTTTGCAGCCCAAATGCATAATCCTGCATTTTTTAGCATTAAATCTAAGCTACCGAATTCCAGACCGTTCCTCCTTAACCAGTTATCTCTGCTGAAAAGCACCTAAGTGAAACCAGTTATTTTGGGGGTGTTCCAGAGGGTGAAGCACCGAAATTGAGCACTTAACTTTAAAATGTAGCTACACTGGCTAAGAATCCAGCCCCCGACAGGGCTGTGGAGTTGGAGTCGAAGTCGGTAAAAGTGTACCGACTCCCACTCCAGCTTCAGATTAAAAACTTACATTATATTATAGGGTAAATTTATCATTTTATGCTTAACAAAAAAATATGTAAGTATTTTTGTCCCAGATCTAAAGTACTGGTAAATATGTTATATTTACCAATACTTTAGATCCAGTACAAAAAATTTAAAGCCTAATATCAGTAGGCGTCGGAATCAGAGTTGGACAGTAGAAAAATAGAGGAGTCGGAGTAAAGTTTCAACTTTATTACACACTTAATATACCACTCAAGAGAGAGCTATCAGAGCGGTTTACAATTCCAAACAATAATGAAAAGGAAAAGAAAGTTAAAGGTCAGTTCTGTTACACATTAGTCCATCTCTCCCTATTAAGCAGCAACCAAACACCTAAGGCCCAAATGCTTGGCGAAACAGATGGGTTTGGTGTACCAACTCCACAGCCTTGGTGTCTATCCAGCTTATAATCGAACGAGAAAAACGCCCAAGTTCCGACCTAAATCGGGAGATGGGCGTTTATCTCACAAAAACGAATAACGCGGTATAATCAAAAGCCGAATTTGGGACGCTTTCAACTGCACTCCGTCGCGGATGCGGACAAAGTTGACGGGGGCGTGTCGAAGGCGTGTCGAAGGCGGAACTGGGGCGTGGTTATCGGGCAAACAGAGATGGGCGCCCTTTCGCCGATAATGGAAGAAAAATATGCGATTTTAGCGAGAATTTAGGGCACTTTTCCTGGACCCTGTTTTTCCACGAATGAGGCCCCAAAAAGTGCCCTAAATGACCAGATGACCACTGGAGGGAATCGGGGATGACCTCCCCTGACTTCCCCAGTGGTCACAAACCCCCTCCCAGCACAAAATATGACGTTTCACAACTTTTTATTTTCACCCTCAAATGTCATACCCACCTCCCTGGCAGCAGTATGCAGGTTACTGGAGCACTTATTAGGGGGTGCAGTGGACTTCAGGCAGGTGGACCCAGGCCCATCCCCCCCCTACCTGTTACAATTGTGCTGCTTAATGCGTTAGTCGTCCAACCCCCCCAAACCCACTGTACCCACATGTAGGTGCCCCCCCTTCACCCCTTAGGGCTATAGTAATGGTGTAGACTTGTGGGCAGTGGGTTTTGAGGGGGATTTGGGAGGCTCAACACACAAGGGAAGGGTGCTATACACCTGGGAGCTCTTTTACCTTTTTTTTTTGTTTTGTAAAAGTGCCCCCTAGGGTGCCCGGTTGGTGTTCTGGCATGTGAGGGGGACTAGTGCACTACGAATCATGGCCCCTCCCACGAACAAATGCCTTGGATGTATTCGTTTTTGAGCTGGGCGCTTTCATTTTCCATTATCACTGAATAACAAAAACGCCCAGCTCACAAAGTAGCGAATAACATATGGGCGTCTATTTTTTTCGAAAATACGGTTGGCTCCGCCCCTTCACGGACCCGTTCTCGGAGATAAACGCCCATGGAGATAGGCGTTTTCGTTCGATTATGCCCCTCCACATGTCCTTTCATACACAAGAAATCGAAACAGAAGATCATTTGAACAGTTCTAAGTACGCTTTCTGATTTAGTTCCTTTGTGGAATCCCCCAGTGAAAAGCTGCTTGTAACTAAGGAAATAAAGAAGTCCAAACTGAAATACTAAATTTTGTTTTGACTAGGAAGAAAACGTTAATATGCTTAAAAATGGCATTCACTTCAGTTTTGTTCTAGTGCAGTGGTTCTTAACCCAGTCCTTGGGACACATTTAACCAGTCAGGTTTTCAGGCTACCTGAATATGCATGAGATAAATTTGCATGCAGCACCTCATGCATATTCATTGTGGATATCTTGAAAACCAGACTGGCTTGGTGTGTCCCAAAGACTGGGTTGAGAACCCTTACTCTAGTGCGACAAGTTTTCAAAGAATTATTAATAAAAATGTCCTCAATATTTTCAGAGAAAGTGTTGATGAAAGAACGCAGCAGTGTTTATCCTCTGATTAAATCTGATAAAGTAGATATTTCAAAGCTCCAGTAGAAGTCCGGCTTCCCTAGCAGGTTAGACAGACTTTGATCGTATTTGGGCAGCATATCCAAAGGACGGATACAGGTGGCATGTGGTGAACCCCATGCTTTGCATCAGCAACTGCAGCAGCGCTTTTGCTACTGAAATGATCATGCCTGGGTGAAGTACATGCATGACGGGGATGGGCAAGTCAGGTTCTGATGGACTGGCTCTGAAGGAAGAGAAAGCGAGGCCATCGGCAGCATGTACTGGGGTCTGGTATAGCTCCAGAGAATGCTTGCAACATTACAGAGTCATCCTTCTTGAGGCCACCAGTTCAGAGCCCAGTACAGAGGGAGGGGGGGTGGTCTGAGTTCAGGTGTAAGAGGACTATAGCAGAAGCATTCACATCACTGCTTCTGTCAGACTGCTGGGAATGCATGAATGTGCTGCACCCCTTCTCACCCCTTATGATCAGAATACAAGAGAGATGCAAATGTTGGCTTGTGCAAATCGTATTCTAGAGGGCAGATATGGAAACAGGGCATCGGACTTGTCTTTGCCTTTCATGTCACGGTTGGATTGAGTTTTTTAATTTGATGAATTATTTCTTAACAGTGAATATATTCCTTAATGGTTTGAGTTTATAAAGGATACATAGGGGCTCATTTTCAAAGCACTTAGACTTAACAAAGTTCCATAATAACCTATGGTGTCACCGGTGTCAGCTAAACGTGCTGTGATTGGCGGAGAGAGACCTGGAGGGGGCATAATTGAAAGGGACGTCCAAATAGTTTTTTTTATTTGGACGTCCTCGCAGAAGAACACCCATCACAAAAAAATCTAGGGAAAAACGTCCAATTGCTCGTTAGGGCCGTCTTTTTTTTTTAATGTTTCAGTGAAGGACATCCATGTTAGGCATCCTCGCACGTCCCTTTGCTGGCCGGTGGTAATTTGGTGCAACTCTCACCCCCCATCGCCCCCAGAGCCGCGCGTTCCCGGGGAGAAGAGTCTGCACGGTCAGTCCCAGTCCACCCCCTTGTTCCGAGAGTGGGGCGGCAGGGATCACCGGCTGTACCGGCGGCTGCAGCTTGCGCTCCAGCCCGCGGCTCTGACAAGTGCTCGTCAGGGACGTCCTTTTTTTCTAATTTTTCAGTGAAGGATGTCCATGTTAGGCGTTTTTGAAGGATGGCCCTGACGAGCACTTGGACGTTTTTTTCCCGATTTGTATTTTTTTGTTGTTACATTTATAGAAGTTTTTAGAGGCTGCACAGCCCCAACAAGAGGTACAGACCTCCCATTAGATTTTCCACGGTTAGGCAATCGGAAAACGTGCATCTCATTATAATACGATTTCTACACATTGGGGTACTAATTTGCTCATCTGCATTCCGTTTTCGTTAGCTGCTACCATGATCGGAAAATGGCTCAGAGAAGCATTTAGTGCATGCCATGGTTTACTACTTGCTCGTTAATGGCTCGTTAAGTTTAGTGCATCTGGCCCCCTGTTAGTTTGTTAGTTATTTGAAAATTATCTTTTAAATGATTATCTCTAACTAGATTTGTTTAGAGATTTAATTGTAACTGACTGTTTCGTATTGTTATCTGCCTTGAACTGAACATAATTAGGTAAGGTAATCCCCTGTACCTGATGGTTTCTTGACTTAGTGGTTTTTGCCATTGCCATTCCCAGTTATCTTCACCCCCTGGCTAATGCTGGGTATGCATTTACCGATCAAAAATGGACAGATTGGCTGAATTAGCCAGAGGCCGGCTAACTGACAGAAATCCCAGTGCGGGATTTGAACTCAGGACATGGGCACAGTAGGTAAGTGACCTACCAACTGCACCATGAGGCCTTCTTAAAAATGGTAAAGTGGACTATGAGTGCTTTATATTAAATTAAGGTGCCTCCACAATATCTCCACTTAATTGCCAACTTGGCAGGAATCAAACTTACTGACACTGAGCCACTGGACTGGCCTCAGCTTGGATTTTGCTGAGAACTTTTACAGATCTTGTATATATCATCCATCTCCGTATAAACAACTGGGAAACCCATCTGCCCCGATCCCCCTTTCTTTCCAACCCACCTATGGGAAGCTGTATTATCAATGTGGTAGATGTATTCTATCAGTTAGTTTTTCACAATCTATTTAATGCAAAACTTTGCACTCATGGGGGAAGGGTTTGTAAATAGCTATCCCATACCATTAAGAAGATTTTATGATGTTTTGAGTTGCATCTCGTGCTTGGTGCTTCTGACATCAATAAATTATGAAACTTGTTCCACCAATACCAATATGATGATGGTTCGTCCTACATCCAGTGATTAGGGATGTACCACTGCTCCACCACACTTGCCTTAGATATAACATTTAGATATGGTTTCCTATTTTAAAATACTGAGGGTTAACAATGGACCTTTCAGGACTGCCTGCTTTATGGCTTTCAGCCCCTGACTTGCACATTGAACATATCTTCTGGAGTTCAGGATGTGAACTTCCCTGAGCTGGTCTCCTGCGATGGTAACCAGCTGATACTGTCTGGGAGCCATCAACATATTGGCTGATGATACCTCAGAAGCATACATACAAGTTGAAAATCTATTTTAGTCTCTTGCCACTATCTTTCTCTAATTTGTCGTCCCCTTTTTACATATTTTTTCATTTCCTTTAAGCATTGTTGTTGGTGTGGGCAGGCTTTGCATGCTTGCTGGACCAACTGGAAATTTTAAGGAAAGGGAGAAGTGTAAACCAGTTAGGGAGAAGAGAGAAATCTCAGGGAATTTTAGTTTTTAAAACCATTTTAAATAATCGCACGGCGAGGAAAGGAAATATACAAAAAAGGAGGGAGGGATGTGAGCGTTGAATGAAAAGCTGCTGGAAGAAAGAGGTATTTGTCAGATATAGCATCACAACCGCATCAAAGCAAACTGCTAGTGGACGGCCCCTTGATTTTTGAGCATTAGGAAAAAATGTAGCTTTCGTAGGCATGCAGAAGTTTACCACTCATGAACTGAAATGCCGGTCTTTCCGACCGACAAGCCAAGAACTAACCCCCCATCCCCCACAACACAAAGGTCAGTTGATGTACTGAAGCAGAGCTCTGCCCTGGGTTGTATGTAATACTCCAGAACACACCTGTACAAGAGAGATGGTAATGCTTTCGCTGCCAAGGCAGGGGTATAGCTAGGTGCGGCCATGGGGGCATGGGCCCCCACAGATTTAGCCCAGGCCCCCTCTACTTTTGACCCCCCCCCCACCACTGTCGAATCCCCCTCCCGCCGCTGCCGACCCTCCCACGGGAACGAGCAGGACGTCAGGAGTCAGGACTCACAGAAACAGATCAGTGAATGCGCCGGAGACCGGCGCTGAGGAGGACTTCGGCTGGCGGCGGCGGGGGGGGGGGGGGGTCGTCAAGCCCGAGGGGGGGCTAAAATGTGCCCTCTCACACCTCTGGACCCCCTCCTGCCGAGGTCTGGCTACACCCCTGTTGCCATTTACTGGAATCTATTGCCTAATGAGCTCATCGCTGTCCCTTCTGATCATGTAAGGAAATCTGGCTTAAAAGTGTCTTTTGATAAGGTTCAGCTCTGTAAAGGGGACGGGATTTGATATACTGCCTTTCTGTGGTTGCAATGGAAGGATAAGTGACTTGCCCAGAGCCACATGGAGCTGCAGTGGGAGTTGAACCCAGTTCCCCTGGGTCCCAGGCCGCTGCACTAACCATTAGTCTACTCCTCCACTCCACTCCTGTAAGTTCATAGTTAGATTGGGGCTGGATGTTTCTAATTATTTTCCTAATAAATGTGAATTAAACTTTTTTTTTCTTTTGTTGCCATTGAGGATATTGTGGGACCTTTTTCAATTGCATGAACCTTTTATTATTTCACTGAATGAAAGGTCTCACAATCTGTGAAGCTGGAAGACCTGCGTCTGCTCCCTCTCCACAACACCCCCCCCCCCCCCCCCCCCCCCCCCGACTGCAGTCTAGCCCTTCTTAACTCCTGATAAAGTATAACAGCCATGGATTGTTTCATTTTTGGCTGCTGACTACAGAAGCAGCAGGTGCCTGGCAGCTGTGAGAGTCACATCAGAGCGTTCTGCACTTTATACCCAGGTGCTGCACTTCCATTGTTGGGATGAGCGTATGTTCATGTCTGTTTCTGAAATAGACAGTCTGGTGGAAAGCTGTTGTGGTGTCCACCATGGAAGGGGTTTAAGTGTATTTTGTTTTTATGTATTTCTTTTAAATCTGAAAGCAGTTGCATCAGAGCTGTGGGAAATTAAACAGCAGAAGTTTCCGGATCCATGGGTAAACACGAGACCTCTGATTAAGGATTCAGGTATCGCTCTGGGAAGGCCTGGGGCTAAGGGAATGTAGAGCAGCACTGTGAGATAGCTGACACCAAGCCAGATCGCAGCAACTTTTTCCAGTAGAGATTACTGGCAGACTCCTGGTCTGGAGCAGGAATGCATTGCCCACACAGTCAAACTTGTGCAGATGTAGTAAGTGGAGAAAATATCCATACTTTACATGTATTTTTATCAAGTGATACATAAAATCTTTTCACTCACTGGCTAAGTGGCAGCACAGTGCACTGTCATGCAAAATGTCTTCAGTTCAACAGGGCCACCGAGAGACTAGGCCGGGCCCGGGGAATTTTGTCCCTCCTGCCCCCCCCCCCCCCTCGGCAGCCCTGCAGTTCAATCCCTGAATGGGTCATGGGGATGCTGTACAGGCAGTGTTCACAGATTGGGGGGAGGGGTGGGTGGGATCAGGTTCATCACTTGATAGTGACACTCAGCAATGAGATTGAGGGCCCATGATTGCAAGATTCCAGAAAGAGCCCTGGTTGATGGCCTGTAGCTGAGGATTGGGGCCGTTTATTTTCAAGTGACACATGCTGGTATTGAGTACTGGCACATTTCCATCACCTGCTTCCATTATCCTGCCAGTGCCCTGCCTAAACTGCACCCATGTACTCAGAACGTGATGTCAAGGAACAGGGTTAATACGGTGGTAAGAGTTCTAGGGCATTTATTCCACTTGTACTCCCACTGCCCAAGGAAGACCCTTCTTGCTTGCCAGTACTGCAGGGCATCATTAGAGACCAATGGCCCATACTGCCACTGTTTCAAAAGAAAGCTCCAGCAAGACAGGAAGGGTTCAGGTGATAAGAGAGGCAGGAGTAGAGGCAAAATGGATAGAGAAGGGAGGGAGGGTTGAGGAGAAAGGACTGAGGGAGTGAGGAAAAGTAGGGAGAGATAGAGGAGGGACAAGGGAGGAAAGGGTGAAGGGAAGGATGAGTGATGGAAGACAGAGAAAATGGAGGGAGAATTGAAAAAGCGGGCATGGAAGATGAGGGGTGGGGGGGAGAAGGGAAGCATGGGAATATAAGAGAAGTAAGAAAGGGGATTGACAAAAAAAATGGGAGAAGGAATAGGGGTGTATGTATGATAGAAGAGCAGGTCCGTAGTGTGTGAGGGTGAAAGGCAGCAAGGAGTGTATATGAGAAGGCTGGAAAGGGAGGTGTGTGTTGAGGAAAAATGTATGTGTGAGAGAAGGAAGGGAGAGGGAAGAGTGTCATAAATGTCATGATATAAGACAGGTGGATGTGAAGCGTCTGTTCACGCTTTCCAAAAATACTAGGACTAGGGGGCATGCGATGAAACTACAGTGTAGTGGATTTAAAACAAATCGGAGAAAAGTTTTCTTCACCCAATGCGTAATTGAACTCTGGAATTTGTTGCCAGAGAACGTGGTGAAGGCGGTTAGCTTGGCAGAGTTTAAAAGGGGGTTAGATGGTTTCCTAAAGGACAAGTCCATAAACCGCTACTAAATGGACTTGGGAAAATCCACAATTCCGGGAATAACATGTATAGAATGTATGTTTGGGAAGCTTGCCAGGTGCCCTTGGCCTGGATTGGCCGCTGTCGTGGACAGGATGCTGGGCTCCATGAACCCTTGGTCTTTTCCCAGTGTGCCATTACTTATGTACTTATGTAAATAGAAAAGTAAACAAGTGGGGAAGGCAAATAGAGCAAGACTCATGGAGTTCTTTCCAACACCTGTCCATGTGTGTATATGTGTGCAGGAGAATAGTTTGAGGGTGGTAAGACCGTTGCAGAGTTAGATTTTGGGGTTGGGGCAGTGTAAAAGTGGAGGAGTGTTTTAATGGTGGCCCAGTGTGCAGGGTGGTGGGTCAGTTGTAGGGATAGTTCCCTGGTGGTGGGGGCATTTTGGAGGGTGTGGGGAATTGTGGTGAGGGGGTAGTTTTCAGGGGTGGGGCACTTTGGAGGGGTTTCAAGAGTAGATAAGTCAGTTTGAAAGGAGGAATTCTGTAACTGTATGTAAGTTTTTATACTATAGAAGCTGAAACACTTTCTCCTATAGAAGTATATTGGGTCATTTTTTTTTTTTTGAGATGGGGGCTTATTACTTTGATACCCCTGATCTGATTTGGTTCACTTTTTTTAAACTCAGTTTGTCTTTTTACAAGTTTCCCTCGTATGCTGTTGATTCATCCTGTGGCAAAATTCTGTTAAATTTTCAGAGAGTTATTTTTCCTACAGACAAACATATCTCATCCCTTTGTGTAAAATTCTTTCCAACTTCAATTGGCTTGGAAAGAATAAAAGGAAGACAAGATAAATGACAGACAAGAAATGGGAGGCGGGAATGAGATCAGCAAGAGGAGAAAAGGGGAACGCGACAGAAAGAGAGAAGAAAAATCAGAGGGGAAAGGAAATATATAAAAAGAGAAAATGAGTAAATAAGGTGGGGCCTGATTTTCAGCCGGCGGCGATCAGCATTTTGCTGACCACTGCCGCCGTTAAACCTGAAATTTCAATGCCGGGCCATGTCTGGGCTTCGGCATTGAATTTCCAAGTTTGTGGAACTGGCTAACAGCTGCTTAAGTGCAATATTCAGTACTTAACCAGTTACAGGGCTACAGATAAAAATTCATAAAGTTAAAAAAGTCCTATCTTTAACAAGAAAACAAAGCAGTAAAACAGAGATAAACATAAAAAAGACCAGAACTCCCTCCCCACCCCCAACACCACCCAATGCCCCATGTAATGATAACAGTACAGTACATTCTTCCAACAGTACTACATGAAACACATCAACCATTTAACACCTGACTCCGGGCCACATGAGTCAGCATGGACCAGAAAGGCTCCCACCGCAGCTGCAGTCGTTGGCCTAATATTGTGACGCAGTCTTAAACAGCTGCCTGCAAGGTTCCACGTTAGGAGTCATCGACCAAGAAAGGGATCTCGGTGTCGTTGTTGATGATACGTTGGAATGCTCTGCTCAGTGTGCTGCGGTGGCTAAGAAAGCCAATAGAATGTTAGGTATTATTAGGAAAGGAATGGAAAACAAAAATGAGGACGTTATAATGCCTTTGTATCGGTCCATGGTGCGACCGCACCTTGAATATTGTGTTCAATTCTGGTCGCCACATCTCAAAAAGATATAGTGGAATTAGAAAAGGTACAAGGAAGGGCGACGAAAATGATAAAGGGGATAGGACGACTTCCCTTTGAGGAAAGGCTGAAGCGTCTAGGGCTCTTCAGCTTGGAGAAGAGACAGCTGAGGGGAGATATGATAGAGGTCTATAAAATAATGAGTGGAGTGGAATGGGTAGACGTGAATTGTTTGTTTACTCTTTCCAAAAATACTAGGACTAGGGGGCATGCGATGAAGCTACAAAGTAGTACATTTAATACGAATCAGAGAAACTTTTTCTTCACTCAACGTGTAATTAAACTCTGGAATTTGTTGCCAGAGAATGTGGTAAAGGCGGTTAGCTTAGCGGGGTTTAAAAAGGGTCTGGCCAGCTTTCTAAAGGAAAAGTCCATAGATCATTATTATATTGACTTGGGAAAATCCACTGCTTATTTCTGGGATAAGCATCATAAAATGTATTGAGCTTTTCTGGGATCTTGTCAGGTATTTGTGACCTGGATTGGCCACTGTTGGAAACAGGATACTGGGCTTGATGGACCTTTGGTCTGTCCCAGTATGGCAATACTTATGTACTTAATAGTTGGATCATAGAGGAGCACCAGTGGGACGTTCTGCACACAACCTTTTAGCCAGAGTGGCTTTCAAGCCCAGGAGCACCGCACTCTGAAGGAAATGCTTCACACCTGAAGGAATCGGATGAGAAATGTCATAAGTCCCAAAGAGGCTATAAGTGTTGTAATGCCAGTGCGCACACCACATTTGACTAACAAGTGCAAAGAGCATCTCCCAGTAGATCACAAAATCAAGCCATTGGGATGTAGGAGGAGCCAGCATTTTTAGCAGACTTGAGTCCCCCAGACATCACAGGAGAGCAATGGGGCACCCTAGAGGGCACATCTATGCACTTCATGAAAATGCTCCCAGGTGCACATCTCACTTTTGCTCCCTTGTCCTCTAAGCCCTCCAAAACCCACCCAAAACACATTGACTCACTGTACATCAGTGCAATAGCCCTTATGGGTGAAGGGGGCACTTATATGTGGGTACAGTAGGGTTTTTGAGGGGGGTCACAGTTTCCACCAGAAGTGTGACAGGGAGATAGGGACTTGGGTCCTCCACTGAGTACTGTACCAACCAACACAGTACTCTAGGGACCTGCATTCTGCTCTAATAGACCTGACTTTAACATCTGAGGCTGTCATAGAGGCTGGTAAGTCATATTTTTATTCACATTTTTGGGGGGTGGGAGGAGATCAGGGATCAGTGACCACTGGAGGGGTATTGGGGGTCACCCTGATTCCCTCCAAAGGTCATCTAGAGGCTTATTTTCAAAGCACTTAGCCTCCCAAAGTTCCATAGAAACATATGGAACTTAGCCTCCCAAAGTGCTTTGAAAATATGCCTCCGTGTCATTTAGGGCACCTTTTTGTGCCTTATGCATTCTAAAAACAGGTCTAGACCAGAACGTCTTGGGTTTAGTCTTGGATGGTTTTGTTTTGTTCCATTATGGCTGTAAAACAGCCAAGTGTTAGGCATGCCCAAATCCCGCATTCAAAACACCCCCGACACGCCCCCTTGTGATTTGGACACACTGCAGATGAATTGCATAGATAAACGTGTGCAAAACAGATTTCCAAAATACCAATTTGAACATTTAGAAAATGTCCAAATGGTGCTTTATGGCACTTTTTGGACGTTTTTTTTCTCTTTCAAAAACGAGCCGCATAACGTTGCAAGCGCTCAGCCTTGAGCTCCAACCACAACTCAGATCTCCACACTCTGACCAAATCCGTATAGTCCACTTCAGGCTCATGTTCCTGGAGATACTTACGATGACTCTGCAAGGGCACTACCAACCGAGCATCCAGACAATACAGCTCCATAAGAGTTTCATGGACATCCAAAGTCCACTTCGCTGTGGGCAGCAGTGCGATGTAAATGTTTCAATTGCAAGTAAGCAAAAACATCAGTCTCTCTTAAGTTATATTGATCTTACAGAACTGACCAGCGTTGCGTAGTGCCCTCATCCAAAACACCTGATATATATAGCAGAGCCTCCTGGAAGCATCTGCTTAGTGTGGCCAGGAGGACACACCCTGTTGCCCTGTATAGGTAAGAGTGGTGAGATGTAGGAAAGAGCCCCATGACTTCGGGCAAGCCAGCGCTAGGTTTTATGTCATTACCCCTGGCCGGTTAATTGCTGAATATCGGTACTTAACTGGCCAAGTACTGATTCTGTTGTTATACTGTATACAGAATTGACTTTTCAGGGATTTTAGCTCGGTTTCTGTCTGCACATTTCTATATCTAATTTGTGGCCAGTTATTCCCTGTGTGGTGAGGATCTGTGATATGTTTGTGTGTGTGTGTGTGACCGAGGTAAGGCATTCTGTCAATATGTATTTTCTCTGTATGAAATTATAGCAGACTGGCTTGCTCTGTTTTCCCAAAAGAAGGTGGGTTAGTGTTCTAAGAGCCTTAATATTTGCAATGCTGCCTTTTCATAGGTTCTGCGGCTAGTTGCAGGTGGTGGGGCCTGGGAGACCAGTTCCCTCTCCCACCTCCCAGGAATAGAGAATGACATGGGGATGGGAATCTGCAGTAACCGTGGGGACGGAGACAGAGCCCATGGGGATGGGGCAGGGACAGAGCCTGTGGGGATGGAGCGGGGATGGGGACAGATCCTGCGGGGATGGAGACAGGGCCTGCGGGGATGGGATGGGGATGGAGACAAAACCCACGGGACAGGGACAAACTTTGTCCCCATGTCATTCTCTACCCAGGACAACCCTTCAATGTATAAGTGAGTACTAGCACCTATTTTTCTTGCAAAAAACATTGTCCAGGATTATCACTGCAGTGATCACAGTTGGTCCATGAGGAAAGGGGAGGGAATATAAATGAGGTGAAAAATTCTTGTGTAGTTGTGAATGAAGGCTTATGGTGCCTGATCCCAGCCCTGGTTCCAACTGGACTAGAAGCCCCGAAGGCTTTCATGTTCTTCCCAGTTTGTTGGGAATCCGAACAGAGGGACTGTATCTGATTTCTTGAGGCTTGTTAATTTGTATTTGGGATTAATGACAGGGAAGCTGGGAGGGGAAGTACACTCCAATGTCTGAATGCAGAAGTTCGTTAAGTTTTGAGGAAGCAAACTTTTCTATCAGTAGCACACATGCTTCCACCCCCGGCTTCTACTGCCAATCAGAAATCTTTCTGTGGTGTCTTTGCCATGTGAGCTAGGAAATGGTGAGCAGAAATGCAGGAAGAGAAAGCGGCATTTCTGAAGATCCTGCCTGACCTTATGAATACAGTACAATACACAGTAAAATCAGTATATTTATTGATTTATTTATTTAGGTTTCCATTTATAGCTCACCTATTAACTAGGCAGGTTGCACTATTGAACCACCTTTCAATAAAAGACTTTTATTTTAAGGAGCAAAGTCACAACTAGGGGTAAGTGAGGGCCAGCTTGCACCTTCATGGTTAGAAAAATGAATGAAATGCAAGTGTGGGCCTGTAGGAGATGAAATGTCATAGAGAAAGCTGCTCTGTTCTAACTATCTGGAATGGGTGGAGACAGGAGGGGGGAGAGGGGTGGAGTTAATGGGAGATGTAAATATACTTGCCTGCCCTGGTTGCTTAAGGGGTCCTTTTACTAAGATGCACTGAAAAATGGCCTGTGGTACTGTAGGCACAGGTTTTGGGCGCATGCAGATCCATTTTTCAGCGCGCCTGTAAAAAAGACCTTTTTAAAATTTTTGCACGCGTCCATTTTGGGTCTGAGACCTTACCGCCAGCTATTGACTTAGCAGTGAGGTCTCATGCGGTAACTGGGCAGTAGTGACATATGCACGTCATAAAACGTTTTTTTCGGACGCGCGCCAAAAATGAAGCTACCACAAGGGCCACACGGTAACTGGGCAGTAACTCCAAACTGGCGCACAGGCGCCTACGCAGCTTAGTAAAAGGGCCCCTAAATGCCTAGTTATATCTCTAAAAAAAGTGGAAGAGTAGCCTAGTGGGTTTCTTGGTTCAAATCCTACTGCTGCTCCTTGTGATCTAGGGCAAGTCACTTAACCCTCCATTAGTTCAGGTACAAAATTAGATTGTGAGCTCTCCAAGGACAGGGAAGCACCTGAATGTAACTCACTTTGAGCTGCTATTGAAAAAGGCGTGAACAAAATTCAAATAAATACATTTTAATAATGCTGCTTATCAGATGACATTTCATTAGTCTACTTCCTCCTGTTCGTGTAGGCTTCCAGCTCAGTGGGAAATTACCTCTAATGGTTTGTATTAGCACAAACCTTCATTCACAACTATGTGAGTTTTTCTTCCCATTTTTAAACAATCTTTCCTCTTTCTTTTCTACAGTTGTCCCCCAGATCTGTCTGGGGATGGAGGTTGTCTCCAAATCTCATATATGTGTATCCTTGAGTCTGACTACTGGTCATCACCATTGTATGAATCCTGGGATTTCCTTTCCCTCCAGGGCTGTAAACACCGCAGCATCTGTGGTCATAGTTGTATCAAGAGCAGACACAAAGCCTGGAAATGGAAACCCTACCTCCCACAGGCAATGTGCAGTATTTTTACCAAGCCATTGAACTGGCCCTGGACGCCTTGTGGCAAGAGATGATTCTCTGGGTGCAGAAATTAATGTTCTCATTTTGCTCTCAGCCTTTCGATAATGTATAGTAATATAGTAAATGTCGGCAGAAAAAGACCTGCATGGTCCATCCAGTCTGCTCCTCAGGGTAGCCAGAGTTATATCTGGCACTCTGCACGGCTTCAACTTCTTCATGATTAAATTCTGGTCCACGTGGAGGAACATAATCAAAAGGGGTACCCAAGTTTTCCTGAGGATGTCCTCACAGGATGTCCCGGCAAAGGGGCGGGGAAACACGTATTATCGAAACAAGATGGGCATCGATAATATGGTCGGGAACGCCCAAATCTTGACATTTAGGTCGACCCTAGGGATGGTCGTCCTTAGACTTGGTCGTTTCTGATTTTTGGTGATAATGGAAACTAAGGACGTCCATCTCATAAACGACCAAATTCAAGCCCTTTGGTCGTGGGAGGAGCCAGCATTCGTTGTGCACTGGTCTCCCTGACATGCCGGGGCACTGCAGTGGACTTCAGAAATTGCTCCCAGGTACATAGCTCCCTTACCTTGTGTGCTGAGCCCCCCCCCCCCAAACCCACTACCCACCACTGTACAACACTATCATAGTCCTTACAGGTGAAGGGGGGCACCTAGATGTGGGTTTCTGGTGGATTTTGGAGGGCTCACATTTACCACCACAAGTGTAACAGTTTGGGGGGGGGGATGGGCCTTGGTCCGCCTGCCTGAAGTGCACTGCACCCACTAAAACTGCTCCAGGGACCTGTATACTTCTGTCATGGAGCTGGGTAAGATATTTGAGGCTGGCAAAAAATATTAAAAAAAATTTTTTTTTTAGGGAGGAAGGGGGTTAGTGATCACGGGGGGAGTAAGGGGAGATCATCCCCGAATCCCTCCGGTGGTCATCTGGTCAGTTCGGGCACCTTTTTGTGGCTTGGTCGTAAGAAAAAAAGGACCAAATAAAGTCGTCCAAGTGCTCGTCAGGGACGCCCTTTTTTTTCCATTATCAGTAAAGGACGCCCATGTGTTAGGCACGCCCAAGACCCGCCTACGCTACACCTCCAACTCGCCCCCAGGAACTTTGGTCGTCCCCGCGACGGAAAACAGTTGGGGACGCCCAAAATTGGCTTTTGATTATGCTGATTTGGGCGACCCTGGGAGAAGGATGCCCATCTCCCAATTTGTGTTGAAAGATGGGCGTCCTTCTCTTTCGAAAATAAGCCTGATTGGGGCTCGTTTTCAAAAGAGAAAAACGTCTCAAAAACGGCATAAATTAACATTTGGATGTTTTCGGAAAAAAATATCCAAATTGTGATTTTTGAAACTTGGTTTTGAGATGTTTTTCTCTGCAGTGTGTCCAAGTCATGGGGGGAGCGATTAAGGCATAACTCCCTTTTCTCCCATAGTGGTCACTGACCCTCTTCCATCCGCTAAAGATATGAAAGAATCAATATATACCAGCCTCTATGGCAGCTTCAGATGTTAAGGCCAGTTCTATTAGAGCAGGAAGCAGGTCTCTGGAGTAGCCTAGTGGTCGGTGCAGTGGACTGTAGAGAAGGGGACCCAGGCTCATATCCCATTCTAACTGGTACATTTGTGCAGGGCCACTGAGGAGGGGTGGGGGGACAGGAGGCAAAATTAAACAGGCCCGGCGCCGGGGTCTCTCTCTCCTGCTCCTTTCGGGACCTGGGTGATTCCATTAATGCGAGCAGGACAGGGACAGAGACAGATCCTGGTGCCGGCACACCCTTGGAAGCCAGGGAGGAGCAGACTCACTGACGCAGGAAAGTAGGGGGCAGGGCTAGTGGCGGCCTGAGCAAGTGAGGGGTGGCTGCTGTGGCAGCTACATCCTGAGTGGGGGGTGGCGGCTGCGTCCTGAGTAGGAGGGGCTGCGGTGACCCTGCCCCGGGCCCGGCTCTGTCTCTTGGTGGCCACCAATATCCTACTGTACCTTCATATAGGTGACACCTGAAGGCACAAGTGGTGTATAGATGGGTACAGTAGGCTTTTGGAGGGTTTTAGAGGCCTCACTGTACAATATATGGTGATAACGATGAGATGTGTACTGGGACCTTTTATGTTCACTGCAACGCCCGCTAAGGTGCTCCACTGTTCTGCTGGTATGTCTGTGTGGCCAATCTACTAAGAACGCTGGCCCTCATACATCCCAATGGCTTGTTTTTGTACATTTTTCACTTGGACTTCTTTTTCTTCCAAAAACGGTTCTATAAGGTAGACGCACTGAGCACAAAAACATCTAGCAAATGGCTAATTTCGAAACAAAATGTTGGACATTTTCCTGGTTTGAAAATGTCCATGTTAGCTACTGTTTTTTTTTTTTGGACGATTTTTGCAAATTGTTCAAAATCGGATTTAGTCGTCATATTGAAAATGCCGCTCCACATCTCTGTCTCTCCCTACCAGTTGTGAGCCACAGAGCATAGATGTCAGCCTGGTACCGGTCCTACTTCCCAACTACTGTTGAAACTCATTTCAGTCATGAGGTCTTTTTTTTTTTTTTGCTTCAGTTGGATTCCATCCTTTTTCTAGAGAGATGTGGTAGCCGTGTTAGGGCCAGATGCACTAAACTTAACGAGCCATTAATGAGCAAGTAGTAAACCATGGCATGCACAAAAGGCTTCTCCAAGCCATTTTCCAATCATGTTAGCAGCTAATGAAAACGGAATGCAGATGAGCAAATTAGTACCCCAATGTGTATAAATCGTATTGTAATGAGATGCACTACCGTTTTCCGATTGCCTAACCATGGAAAATCTAATGGGAGGTCTGTACCTCTCGTTGGGGCTGCACGGGATTTATTCGCCTCTAAAAACGTCTAACAAAAAAAAATTGAGAAAAAAAAACGTCCAAGTGCTCATCAGAGACGTACTTTATGGACGTCCTTCACTCAAAACAACCAGCTGGAAACCTTTGCCTAGCCACGTCCAAGTGCTCGTCAGGGCCGTCCTTCTAAAGTGCCTAACATGGACGTCCTTCACTAAGGACATCCCTGACGAGCACTTGGACGTTTTTCCCCCCAGATTTTTTGTGATGGGTGCGAGGATGTCCAAATCAAAAAACTATTTGGACATCTCTTTTGAATATGCCCCACCTCCAGGTCTCTCTCAGCCAATCACAGCGTGTTTAGCTGACAGCTAAACGCGCTCTGATTGGCTGAGAGAGACCTGGAGGAGGGGCATCGGGCGTGCTGCTAACACCCCAGGGCAATGCAGCCGGAGCAGAAGCCGCCAATAGCTGCCAGGTATGAGTTTGATGACACAGTGTGGAGGGGCTTGAGAGAGAGGTTCTGAACTGCGGACAAGGAGGAAAGTAGAAGAGTGAAGATCGGTCCCCCGATCCCCGGCTTGCAGATGCAGTTTGCCACTTGCGGGATGCCTTACAGGGAGAGGTGTGCCTCGGCAGAGACGTCTTTTTTTTTTTTTAGTATGCGCAGAGCAGCCAGCATAACGCTTGGCTGCTCTGCGCATGCGCGACTGGCTGACCGGTGTCTGAGGGAATAGAGAATGCAAGTGAGCTACAACAAGCAGCTCATTTGCATTCCGTTTCCTTGATGCATGGCCGTTCCCTACCGATTTGCTATGGAATCGGTAAGGGAAGGGCTCTTCCGAGGACCTTGGTGCATCTGGCCCTTAGTCCACTTCCAAAGGTAATCAATAGAAATAGAATAAAATAAAACAGAGAAAAGAAAATAAGATGATACCTTTTTACTGGACTAACAATACATTTTTTGATTAGCTTTCGAAGGTAGCCCTTCTTCGTCAGATCAGAAATAAGCAAATGTTGATAGATGACAGTATATATAAGTGAAACATCAAAGCATTTCAGTGACAGTCTAACAGGGTGAGGGTGGGGTGGGTTAGGTGAGAAACAGGGAGGGCCGAGTGTTTTTCACTTGTGGGGTTTTTTTTTCCGAAAAAGGTAGAAACAAATGTACAAATCACAAAACCTTGTTCGAAACAGTAGTTAAAAAAAATAGACATTTTCCTTTTTTCGAAAATGACCTTCTTTCCTATTCTGATTTTGTACGTTTTGTGCAAAACATCCAAAGTCAGACTTAGACATCATATCGAAAATGCCTCTCCATGTAATTTTGTAAGTCTGTGCTTTGAAATTACATCTCTCTATGTATTAAAGAGGCCCTTTTATAAAATGCATTAAGCCCTAATGTGGGCTTAGTTCATGAGAAAAGGCTTACCACAAAACATGCACTATTTTTTGGTAATTTCTTTCCGCAGAAGGCATGTCATGGACTTTGAAAGCATTATCCAGCTAGCACATTCATATTAGTGTGCCCTAACTGGCTAATGCAGAGTTAACATGGAAGCAGTTAGCGCCTTCTAAATAGAAGGCACTTGTGCTCTGATGTTTATTAATTTAGATTTTGCTCACACCTTTTTCAGTGAGTGTTTTCAGGTACACTGGATATTTCTCTGTCCCAGGGGGGCTCACAATCTAAGTTTGTACCTGAGGCAATGGAGGGTAAGTGACTTGCCCATGATCACAAGGAGCAGTAGTGGGATTTGAACCGGCCACCACTGGATTTCAAGACCGGTGCTCTAACCACTAGACCGCTCCTCCACTCCACGCCACACTTAATATTTTTACAGGTCTTGCACATTAATGGAAAAATTAGCATGGGACCTGCAAAAAGCAAAAAAGCTGTATTGTAAGGGCATGCTAGAAATGGTTTTAGCACGCAGGAAGGTCCTGCAGTAATCTGCGCTAAGCCCATTTCTTACAGCATTTTAGTAAAAGGCCCTCAAAAGACCTTCTTTTTAATCCCTCTGCTTGCTCCCCCCTTCGCACAGGTTTTCTGAGGTCCAGAGGTTTCTTGATCTTTTCTGAGCTAGCCTCCTGTTCTAATTATCTTGAAGTTTCTTAGGTTCCAGGCTTGTATTTTTATAGGCAGGGACAAATTGTTGCCTTCCAGTTTTTTGATAGGCCTATCCGTAGACATTTTGTTATTATGATTGGTCAGTGATATCCCAGGCCTGTGTCTTTTGTTCTGCAACAGTAGTGCAAGTAGTAGATTCACACTAGGGGGGCCCTTTTCTTATTTCATATAGAGGATGAAAGAAAGGTGAGTTAAAGGAAACATAGGAAGGTGAAATTTTTTTTTAAAAGGTCTTCATGGGATGTGTGATTGCAGAAAGTGTTTCATAAGAGCGTAATGTACAAGTTGCCCTACTGGGTCAGGCCAAAGTTCCATCTAGCCCAGTATCCTGAGACTGTTTCCAGCAGTGATCAAGACAGGTCACAAGTATCTGGCAGAGTCCCAAAAAGTAACAAGATTCCTTCACACTACTTAGCTGTGGCTTTCCCAGATGCAACTTAATAACGGTTTATGGACTTTTCATTCAGGAATGTGTTTAAATCATAAATCAGGGCTGTTTAACCTCAGTCCTCGAGGGCATAACCCAGTTGGGTTTTCAGGATTTCCCCAATGAATATGCATGAGATCTATTTGCATGCACTTCCTCCATTGTATGCAAATAGATCTCATGCATATTGATTATGGAAATCCTGAAAACCCGAATAGGCGAGGGCTGAGGTTGGACACCCCGATGTAAACCTTTTTTTAAAACTCGGCTACATTAACCACTTTTACCACATCCTCCGGCAATGAGTTTCAGATCTTAACTGTGTGTTGAGGGAAAAAAAATGTTTTCTCTTATTTGTGAATCGCATTGAACCATTTTTTTTTTTTTAGGGGAAATAGCGATTAATAAGAACACTATTGACATTTTGACATTTCAGATATACTACAATGGTTCTTAATGGGGTATCCACTATCCTTGGTTTTTTTTTTTTTTGAAAGAGTAAACACCGTGCTCATATAAAGCACCCCAAACAATGCTCATTTGGGGTGCTTACATGAAGGAACTGGAAAGCTTTAAAACATGAATGGGTGATTGTCTCTTGTTGTCCAGTGTTTGAAACAGTTCATATGAAAGGTCACATGTAAAAACACAACTGAACGTGCAGATAGCTTCGGAGCATGAGAAGAGTGGGATTTCCTCAGGTCCTTCAATGAGGTTTGATAGAAGTTTGTTTTGCCTGATCCATAAGAATTGTTTAAAGTGGTTTTTTTGGGTACATTTTGATTAAAATGGTTCAGTGCTGTCTTTTCGCTGGTGTATATACACCATCTATGAACACACACTGTATAGTTTTTCCTCTAACTCCCCCTTTCCATAATCTTTCACTTTCTTTACTCTCTATGGTATTCCTCAGGATTTGTGTACTGTTTTGCTTGTTTTTCTTGTTTATTGCAATTGTAAACGAGCTAGTTTTTGTGTTGGAAACTAATAAAAATAAAATTTAAAAAAGCCGAGAGGGCTGAACTTGGGACTCAAAGTGGTGAACTGGATTGTAAACTGGTTGACCGACGGGCGGCAGAGGGTGATGGTAAATGGAATGGGCTCGGAGAAGAGGAGGGTGAGGGGAGTGCCTCAGGGGTCGGTGCTGGGGCCGATTCTGTTTAATATATTTGTGAAAGACATTGCTGAAGGGTTAGAAGGAAACGTTTGCCTTTTTGCAGATGACATGAGGATAGCAAATAGAGTGGATACCCTGGAGGGAGTAGAAACTATGAGAAGGGATTTCCAAACGTTGAAAGAATGGTCAAGGGTCTGGTAGTTAACATTTAATGCCAAGAAGTGCAGAGTGATGCACTTGGGGTGTAGAAATACAAAAGAGATGTACTAGATAGGAGGGGAAAGATTGGTAAGCTGAGCTCAGGAGAGGGATCTTGGAGTGATGGTGTCTGAGGAGCTCAAGGTAGCAAAAGTGCAACAAGGTGGTGGCCGTTACCAGAAGGATGCTAGGCTGCATAGAGAGGGGTATAACCAGCAGACGGAGGTGTTGATGCCCCTGTGCAAGTCATTGGTGAGGCCCCACCTGGAGTATTGTGTTCAGTTTTGGAGGTCTTATCTTGCTAAAGGATGTAAAGAGACTTAAGGTGGTTCAAAGAAAAATGATGAAAATGGTTTGGGGTTTGCGTAACAAGACATTCTTAGAGAGCCTTGCTGACCTAAAAATGTATACCTTGGAGGAAAGGAGAAACAGGGGTGATATGATACAGACATTCAAATATTTGAAAGGTATTGATCTGCAAACAAACATTTTCCAGAGAAGGGAAGATGGTAGAACTAGAGGTTGAAAGGGGGCCAACTCAGCAATAAGGATGGGAAGTGTTTTTTCATGGAGAGGGTGGTAGATACCTGAAATGCCCTCCTGTGGGAGGTCGTAGAGATGCAAGCAGTAATAGAATTAAAAAATGCGTGGCACAAACACAAAAGAATCCTGTTTAGAAGGAACAGATCCAAAAGAAGCTTAGAGGAGATAAGGTAGGAAAGACAGTGCTGGGCAGACTTCTACAGTCTGTGCCCTGATGTAGGCTGAATAGATTTGGCTGGGCTGGAGTGGAGCTTTTCAGGGGCTTTGATAACAACTTCAGATATTTTAGAACAAGACCAGTGCCGGGCAGACTAATGCAGTCTTGTGCCCTAAAAATGGCAAGGAAAATTAAGATCAGGTATACATATGATGTATCACATCATACCATATGTAATGAGTTTATCTTGTTGGGCAGACTGGCTGGACCGTACAGGTCTTTAAATGTTGTCATCTATTATGTTACTATCCAGCTCATTTTCGAAAGAGAAGGGTGCTCATCTTCCGACACAAATCGGGAGATGGGCGTCCTTCTCTCAGGGTCCGCCAAATTGGCATAATCGAAAGCCGATTTTGGCCGCCCTCAACTGCTTTCGTTCGCGGAGACGGCCAAAGTTCCCGGGGGCGTGTTGCCAGTGTACCGAAGGTGGGGCGGGGGGCGTGGTTAAGAGATGGCGGTCCTCGGTCGATAATGGAAAAAAGAAGGAGTATTTGGCCGACTTTACTTGGTCCCTTTTGTTTCACGACCAAGCCTCAAAAAGGTGCCTGAACTGACCAGATGACCACTGGAGGGAATCGTAGATGACCTCCACTTACTCCCCCAGTGGTCACCAACCCCCTCCCACCCAAAAAAACAAGTTAAAAACCATTTTTTGCCAGCCTCTATGCCAGCCTCAAATGTCATACCCAGCTCCATGACAGCAGTATGCAGGTCCCTGGAGCAGTTTTTAGTGGGTGCAGTGCACTTCAGGCAGGCGGACCCAGGCCCATCCTCCCCCACCTGTTACACTTGTGGTGGTAAATGTGAGCCCTCCAAAACCCACCCGAAACCCATTGTACCCACATGTAGGTGCCCCCCTTCATCCCTAAGGGCTATGGTAGTGGTGTAGAGTTCTGGTTAGTGGGTTTTGGGGGGCTCAGCACACAAGGTAAGGGAGCTATGCAGCTGGGTGCAATTTGTGATGTCCACTGCAGTGCCCTCTAGGGTGCCCGGTTGGTGTCTTGCAATGTGAGGGGTGGGGGACCAGTGCCGTACGAATGCTGGTTCCTCCCACGACCAAAAGCCTTGAATTTGGTCGTTTTTGAGATGGCCGACCTCGGTTTGCATTATAGGCGAAAACTGAGGCCGCCCATCTGAAAGGTCGGCGATCTCAACATTTCGGTCGACCTAAATGTTGAGATTTGGTCGGCCCCGACCGTATTATCGAAATGAAAGATGGACTCCCATCTTGTTTCGATAATACGGGATGCCCTGCCCCTTCACCAGGGCGCCCGTAAAAATGGGCGCCCTTAAAGATGGGCACCCAGTTCGATTATGCCCCTCCACATTACTATATATGAAATGATCAGGAAATCCTAGTATGTGTAGTTCTGTCTCACATTTTTGAATTTCTAGCACTTCCCTTTATTTTATCACTATTAACTTTTATTGGTGTAATGGCTTAGGCAAGATCGTGCAGCATATACATATAAAAAGAAATAAAGAAATCAAAATACCACATAAACTTCAGTCTTATCTCCCCCATCTTGTACCACTAAAGATCATCAGCTGTTGTGTGTACATGCTGACCCCCCTCCCCATTCTTGTTGCAGTGACTCTTATTGGGAGGTAATGTACCCCAGATAGCCAGTTGTGCATTCTTCTGTCAGCAACCAAGCTGGACCATTTTGTTGTGTCATGGTTCTCATTTGCGATGCAACCCTCTGATGGGAGTGGTAAGCCTAGGGAAATGCTGCCCAGTTGCAATAAACTATCCCACTCGCCTCACGCCTCAGAACACTTAATTCCTAAGGTCTGGAGGGCAGGAGAGTCTTTCATTTCAGCTGCCTCCAGGTGATGGCGCCTCTAACTAGCTTCCTTGCTGTTTATACAGAATATTCCCCTAGCCCCTTGACCCATTAGGGTACCTCCTGTTTTTGACCTCCCAAACTTTCCCTACAAAATGAAAATACTGCTCTGCCCTGCATCTTATTTAAAAAAAAAAAATCCTTTCTTTCTTTGCCTGTCTTCTTCCCAGTGTAGTCAGATACTCCTTAACTGTTCCATTGCCTCCAATATACTTAGTGGCACAAGACCTTGGGGCTCATTTTCAAAGCACTTCAGCCTTACAAAGTTCCATAGGTTACTCTGTAACGTTGTAAGTCTAAGTGCATTGACAGTAATGCCTCTATGTCCCTGTTGCTGGTGGGGAGGGGTACTGGTCCTAGCTGAGCCCCCATTGTTTGGCAGCACACAGGAAGAAGTAAATATTTGTTTTCACTGGAAGGGTGCTAGATATATGGAACAGCTTCCTAGCAAAGATAGTGGGTGCCAGAAAAATTACAGAATTCAAGAATCAGTGGGATAGACACAGAGAAACGTTAGAGGCATGAGTGTGGTAGTAGAGAAGTTGAGATTGGGCAGGCTGTGTGGTGTTGCATCAGATTGGGTAGATGTAGATGTGGTTGTACTAGGATCCAATGGTCATGGAGGATCTGGGTCCATTTTTGCTTTGGCATGGCCTTTGAAGTGCAAGAGGAAGTTTTCTCTAGTGGTGATCGTGACAGTCTTAAAGGCTTAGAAGAATTCAGTGTCCCTTGCATATATTTACATCTGGTAGGCCTTCAGGAACCTTGGAGATGTTTGATTCCAAGGCTTTGGCCTTCCTGTGAGCTGGGTTGGACAAGGGGATGGCACTAAATTCAATGGTTCAGATGGCGGCCATTTTCTGTTACAGGGGGAGTGTGAAGGGCAGTTTGCTTGTAGCTCATGTGAATTTGGTGAGGGTTCTCAAAAGGGTGAATCGTGTCTGACCTCCTTCTATGTAGAATCAAATTGCCGCCAAGAAAGTTGTCTTTAAGATCAGATCCTAAATTGACACATGGCATAGTGGTTTGAATGGGATCTGAATCTTACATCTGTACTAGTCTGACAGGATGAAGGGAGAGGTGAAATTTGGATTTGCAGCTAATTTCCTTTCCTTGGATGCTGCGAGATCAGACCAGGACCCACCTGGGAAGTCTGAGTCTGCTGTTGGTGTGGGGTGTCAATTTAAGGAAGTGTGAGGACACCTGACATCACTGCAGAAACCCAGGCCAAAGTATCAGCCTGCTTATCCAATATTGCTGCCTGGATGTCCAACCGCCACCTGAAACTGAACATGGCCAAGACCGAGCTTCTTGTCTTCCCACCCAAACCCACTTCTCCTCTCCCGTCACTCTCTATCTCAGTTGACAACACCCTCATTCTTCCCGTCTCATCTGCCCGCAACCTCGGTGTCATCTTCGACTCCTCCCTCTCCTTCTCTGTGCACATCCAGCAGATAGCCAAGACCTGTCGCTTCTTCCTCTATAACATCAGCAAAATTCGCCCTTTCCTCTCTGAGCATACCACCCGAACTCTCATCCACTCTCTCATTACCTCTCGCCTTGATTACTGCAACCTACTCCTCACTGGCCTCCCACTTAACCATCTATCCCCTCTTCAGTCCGTTCAGAACTCTGCTGCACGTCTTATCTTCCGCCTGGACCAATATACTCATATCACCCCTCTCCTCAAGTCACTTCACTGGCTTCCGGTCAGGTACCGCATACAGTTCAAGCTTCTCCTGCTCACCTACAAATGCACCCAATCTGCAGCCCCCCTTACCTCTCTACCCTCATCTCCCCTTACGTTCCTACCCGTAACCTCCGCTCTCAAGACAAATCACTCCTTTCAGTACCCTTTTCCACCACCGCCAACTCCAGGCTCCACCCTTTCTGCCTCGCCTCACCCCATGCTTGGAATAAACTCCCTGAGCCCATACACCAGGCCCCCTCCCTGCCCATCTTCAAATCCTTGCTCAAAGCCCACCTCTTCAATGTCGCCTTCGGCACCTAACCACTATACCTCTATTCAGGAAACCTAGACTGCCCCAACTTGACATTTCGACCTTTAGATTGTAAGCTCCATTGAGCAGGGACTGTCCTTTTTTGTTAATTTGCACAGTGCTGCGTAACCCTAGTAGCGCTCTAGAAATGTTAAGTAGTAGTAGTCCAAGCACAGTATGAGTGGTTTGGCCTGGGGGACAGCAGTGCCTAGTAGAGGGGAGTTAAAAGTGTGAATGGAGATCGGCTGGCTCAATTTCAGTATCCCCTTTATTGGTTGGCCATTGGTGGATTAGGGGTGTTGGAGTGAGAGTGACTGCTCCTGAGAAAAAGAAGAGAGAGAGTGTGGATTCCAGAAGAGCTGATGTTGTGGTATTATTATTCTGTGTTAACTTTGTTCCTTCCTTGGCCAGAAGAGATAAGTTATGGTGGTGCTATTATTGTTCTGTGTTAATCTTGTTCCTTAGAATAATGGTTGGCCAACTCAGTTGTACCACCGGTTAACCAAAAACTGGGCTTGGGATGGAAGAATTTCTCTGCCTCCATTTGCTAATAGGGAGACATAACCCCCCACATCTGAACAGGTCTGGCAGGATTCAAGGCAAGGAAATTTAGTGTTTAAGTCCAAATTTTACGTTTTGTAGGGTTGAAGGTTGATGTCATTGTGATGACTGTTTCCTGTGAGGCTATTGTCAACTAAGGGACAGTTATCCTTTCTTAACTCAGCTAGGTGCTCTAACTTCTTGAACAATCGAAAGGACTATTGCAGAGCTAAGCATTTATAAAAATATATGGTGTGATGGATATTCATATGTGTATGTATGTAATATAGTATGCAAGAGATGAAATATTCATTGGGCCAACCTGAGAAAAAATTCTGAGATGTTACAGTCCATGTGTTTTCCAGACCACATGGCTTCCTGTTTGTGGGTGAGGATTTGTGTGTAGTATTACAGTATTGGCAGGAGCCCTGGGCCAGATATAGCAAATGTCTGTCCAGTGGAAACAACAAAGAAACCACATGGTAAATCTATCCATTTTTGTTCGTTGCTCAAGCAGTGTGTTTGTACAGTACTTAAATAGTACCCCAGGCACCCTAATGGCATGAGAAAACGTTAAAAAGAACATGTTAATTTAGATTTGCAGAAATTATTCAATTTATATAATATAGTGAGATTGCTCAACAACTTGTCTGTTTCTTGGGTTCATTCCTTCTTATTTTGGTCTTATTTCTGTGCCCCCTTGATTTATTTCCTACCCTGTATTATGTTGAAATATGTTTTTCTTTTAGAAATCTTTGGAATGAGAACCACAGCTTTCTTCCATAAGTTCACTTTTACATGCATTGGTGTGTTTGATGCCCATGTGGAGCTTCAGTGAGGTTCGGTAAGGCAGCATAGTAACAAAGTGGAGTGGAATGGGTAGACATGAATCGCTTGTTTACAGTTTCCAAAAATATTAGGACTAGGGGCACGCAATGAAGCTACTAAGTAGTAAATTTAAAACATACCAGAGAAAATATTTCTTCACTCAACGTGTAATTAAACTCTGGAATTCATTGCTAGAGAATGTGATAAAAGCAGTTAGCTTAGCAGAGTTTAAAAAAGGTTTGGCTACTTTCCTAAAAGAAAACCATAAGCCATTATTAAGATAGACTTGGGAAAATCTACTTGTTATCTCAATAAGCAGCATAAAAGCTGTTTTACTGTTCTTTGCCAGATACTTGTGACTTAGATTGGCCACTTTTGGAAACAGAATACTGGGCTTGATGGACCTTCAGTCTATCCCAGTATGTTCTTATGTAGTGAATGAGGGTGCAGAGGTGCTAAACTGGAGTAAAGACAGCAGAATAAATCCAGTACCATATGAGGGTTTTTCTCACAGTACCAGGCCACTTTCATATTAATATAAAATGTATATTCTATCCTATACAGTGAGCTACTTACCAGCCTCTATTACAGCTTCAGATGTTATAGCCAGTTCTATTAGAGCAGCAAACAGGTCCCTGGAGTAGTGTAGTGGTCAGTGCAGTGGATTGTAAAGAAGGGGACCCAGGTCAATATATCACTCTACCTATCACACTTGTGGTTGAAAATGTGAGCCCTTCAAAACTCACCAAAAACCTATTGTACCCACTTATAGGTAAACCCTTCACCCATAAGTAGGGTTACCATATTTGGTACCCCTAAAAAGAGGACACATGCCCTGCCCCCACCACACCCCCTGTCACACCCCCACCCATCCCCTATCACGTATCGCCCCACCCCTTCCCTCTCACCCCCACATACACCCCTAAGGGTGTCCTATCCCCTCCCCTTACCTTACTCTACTGCCCTGGTAGTCTAGTGACCTCTTCAGGGCAGGAAAAAGCCCCCTCTTTCCTGCCCGGAGTGCTGCCTTGCATTCTCTCTCTTCCCCTTGCAATGCTGACGGTCCCGGCGCCAATTCAAAATGGCCGCTGAGAGTTGAAGCGGCCTTGTAAGACTTCTGCGAAGTCTCGCGAGGCTGCTTCGACTCTCGGCGCCAGTTTGAATCGCAATCTGTTAAATTGAAATGGCATAAAGGAATCCTGTGCCGAAGGAATGGATCCTCAGGAGCTTAGTCAAGATTGGGAGGCGGGGCTGGTGGTTGGGAGGCGGGGATAGTGCTGGACAGACTTGTACGGTCTGTGCCAGAGCCGGTGGTTGGGAGGCAGGGCTGGTGGTTGGGAGGTGAGGATAGTGCTGGACAGACTTGTACGGTCTGTGCCAGAGCCGGTGGTTGGGAGGAGGGGCTGGTGGTTGGGAGGCGGGGATAGTGCTGGGCAGACTTATACGGTCTGTGCCCTGAAGAGCACAGGTACAAATCAAAGTAGGGTATACACAAAAAGCAGCAAATATGAGTTATCTTGTTGGGCAGACTGGATGGACCATGCAGGTCTTTTTCTGCCGTCATCTACTATGTTACTATGTTACTATGTATATCTGTTGGAATCATAGGAATGCGAGGAATGAGGACATGTTCACCTTTGAAAGGTCCTGTCAAGATTGTTGCTTTTACGACATTGCTCATTAATTTTTTTATTGCAAACTGCGTGCGGTTGCAAAGCTTTGGCTGGTTGATATTTCGCAACATGATAATTGGCACGGCGATTTTCAATTGCAGTACGTGCGGTGGCATCCCTGGCAGATCGAGTGAATTGAAAAAGTCTGTTGGATAATTAAGCGCTTCATCTGCTTCCAGAACAGTGTCGACGGACTTGTATGTGAGTGGCTCGCTTTGAATGTTAGACTGAATAATATTGTTCAGTTCGTAGACGTCTTTGTTCTTGGCCGCAAGAATAGCTTGTTCACTCAGCGAATCATGATTCTTATAATTGGTTTGAATATTGGGAAGTACTTTTTCAACCAATTGTTCTTTTGAGGTCAGTAAATTGCAGAAGTTATGAGGCAATGAAATTCGTCCTGAGGTCAGATCAACCGGCACCTTTCCGTTCCCAATTTTCAGCAATTGATGTGAGAATATCTGAGCTGATTGATCGTTTTGCAGCTGGACACGCATATTTGTAGTTAAGTTTAACGTCTTTACGTGTTGCCACAAAGTAGAGTATTTTAAGCAAGCATTTATTTCGTCCGCTGGTGTCGATCGAGGAACTATAGGTAATGTTTGCCTGAAATCTCCTGCAAGCAATATTAATGTGTTCCCAAATGGTCTGATGTTTCCACGCAAATCTTGCAATGATTGATCAAGAGCCTCGAGTGATGTTTTTTGCTGTGCTGTTTCCTCGGCACGTATTTGAGCCATTCTTTGTCTGTTTCGCTTGTTCACTGATGCCCGTTCTTCCTCAGTTTGATTTGCAATTGTAGGTATATAAAAACATGCGTGTATTCGAATGCAACGTTGTGTCGAAATTTCAAAGCAATCGGTGAAGAACTTTCGGAGATTTAAGCCACTTTCAGCCTGTCATGTTGATTCTGTTGAGAACGAAGCAGATCTGAAGCTGCAGAATGCAATCGCTGTGCTTGCAAGTCTGGCTGCATGTCGCTGTGCTGCTTCCTCGGCACATATTTGAGCCATTCTTTGTGTGTTTCGCTCGTTTGCTGATGTGCGTTCTTCCTCTGTTTGATTTGCAATTACTCGTCGCACTGCTTGCGCTCCGCGAGTACGACAGCTGTGACATCTATACAGTGTGTTTTTACTAGCAAAAAAGGTGCCGGTACTCAAATGCTAAGGCCACCCTTCAGGGGTGAGGTGATCACTGATGGACCCATCCCACAATAGCCAGGCCCTCTGCAACCACTCACAGAATCTACGACAAGGCAGAATTGCTGTGTAGAGCCTGAGCTCTTTCATTAAAACTTGGAGTCCATGGGTCAATTTTAGCAGACAGTGGAAAAGGTGCCGGTACTCAGTACCCCCAAGTACCCCCTCAAAAAAAGCCCTGCATCTATGTAATAGTAGGTATATAAAAACATGTGCGTAATTTCAAAGCAATCGGTGAAGAACTTTTGAAGATTTAAGCCACTTTCAGCCTGTCGCGTTGATTCTGTTGAAAACGAAGTAGATCTGAAGCTGCAGAACGCGATCGCCGTGCTCGCAACTGTGCATTGTCAAGTCTGGCTGCACGTCACTGTGCTGCTTCCTCGGCACGTATTTGAGCCATTCTTTGTCTGTTTCGCTCGTTCGGTGATGGCTGTTCTTCCTCAGTTTGATTTGCAAATTTACATTTTTATATATAGCCAGCGGAACTGGAGGTTTCCTGGATGTTGTAAAATTTTTCAAATGTTCTGGATCCAGGAAAACATAATTTTTATCAGAAAAGTTTACTATACATTTACACGGAAATTGAAGGAAAAAAGTCCCTCCCCAAGTTACTAATTGCAACTTGAGTGCTAAAAAAAAGCTCTCCGTCGCATCTGTGTATCTCGGCAAAGGTCAGGAAATATTAACACAATTTGACCCAGAAACTCACCTCCTTTAAATCGAAAATACAGACAAAGAATCCAATTTCGGTCATATTCCAGGGCAAAGGTAGCTATTAAAGTCGCCTTTGTTACAACTGGATCAGAAGACTCCAGAATGCCTGTAAGATCAAAACTGGCTTCTGTTTTAGAGTCTTTTTTTTTCTTTTTTACCTTTTATCCCTGGAAATCCTGAGTCAATATAAAAAGCCTTTGTGATTGGCTTTGTCCTGATTTTGACTTTAATAATGACCTTGACAAATGGAACTGTCAATTCACAACTTCTGACTTGAACTCAAAGATCTTGCAGGCTGGTAGATGGAGATCTTGTCTACCAAGTGTCTAGATCCAAGGTTTTTAAGAGCACAAATGGTAAGTGAGAAGATTTTAAGGGCCCTGTTTACTAAGGCGCGTTAGCATTTTTAATGCTCCTAAAATTAGTGCCTGCGCTAACCATGTAGGCGCCTATAGGGATATTAACCACGTATGCGCGTTAAAAATGCTAATGCGCCTATAATGCGGTCCTAAGTGTCAGTTGCAGGTCTGTTGGCAGTCAGTGAAGAGAAATAACACTTTTCCGTGTCCCACAACCTGTCATTGCCCTTGCAGCTGAATCCTGCAAGATCTGCAGTCTTCCCATCACCCTCTTCTGAAGGTCAGTGAAGGCTGAGTTATAGTAGTTCAACTGTGACAGCACAACTTGCAAAGGAACATCTGAGGTTGCCTCACTAGATGCTCAGTAAATAAAAACTTTCGTTGACTGTTCTTGGCTCTCTGTAGACAATGTAGAGTCAAGTATGCTCGTTACCTCATTGGATGGCATTTTAAGCACAGAATCTCCCACTTGTATCTTGGTGGCCCCTTCTGGCCATGAGAAATCCCTACCCCTAAAATCTCAGTATTAAGTTTTAATCCACTGGACTTATTTCATCTGGCAGCTATATCCATAAGTATGTTCAAGGTAGCGAAAGCTGGTTCCTGTGGCAGAAACATTGTGCATAATCTGCATAAATGCATATCTTTACCCCTGGGTCACTTTTGATTGGCCCCAGTGGATAAAGAGAGGCATAATAAAGGGGCCCTTCTGGGATCTCCACAATTAGAGGCCAGGATCTGCATGACTGGAGACCAGTTGTTACTTTTTGGGATCTATTGGAGGGGAAGGACACCTCCAACAGAAGTAGTCTATGATCGATTCTGTCAAATAGATCAAGAAGGCTTTGTTTTGACCCTCCTCAATTTATCAGTAACTGTATGTCATCAATGAGAGAAATCAGCACATTATCTATGCTGAAACCGAAAGGAAAACTAGGAATGTATTGAATCCACTTCACTCAAATCATTCAAAAAATGTTTATGCTGAGCTGTGATGTTAACTCCTGTGAGAATAATTTTATAGCAGTTCACCTATGTGTGAAGCCAACATAGGCACCTGTGTTTAGCCTATTTTAAGGTGCTTATATGTCTTTAATAAACAGCTCAAATTCTGCAGAAATAGTGGCTAGATTGATGTTGAGAATATTTATGCCTGCTCCATCCAAACTTCTCCTCTGAACACAACTTTCTTTTTTGTTTTATTTTTGTTTTTCCAGTCTGGGTTTCAAATTTACATTTAGCAAAGGTATTCGTTGCTTGGATAAAGCAGACTATGCTACGTCTAGTTTTCAGGCTAATCAAAGTGTTAAGATTAGCCTGACTCTTAGGCGACATGTAGGCAAAAAAAAGAAAAAATCCTGATGGATATTCATTGTGGATATCCTGAATACCAGATCTTTTTTCAGCCTTTCAAGACTGGCCACCCACAAGGCCAGCTTAGCCAATAGGCACATTAGGTGATTGCCAGGGGCCGCCAAAGAATAGTTGTGTCAGAGCAAAACAATAGGTCCTGACAGCTGTATAGCATCTAAGAACCATCAGCCCTTAATTTTCTTTTCTTTTCTTTCTTTCTTTGTTAGCAGGGGTGTATCCAGACCTCACGGTGGGAGGGGGCCAGAGCCCGAGGTGGGGGGGGGGGCAATTTTGGTCTGCTGCCCCCCCCGCCACGCTGCCGCTCCCCACCCACTGCTGCAGCAAATACCTTGGCTGGCGGGAGTTACCAACCCCCTGCCAGCTGAAGCCTTGTCCAGCGCCAGTCTCCGGCGCCGCCGCATTGTCTGCCTGCTCTCTCTTCCCCCTTATATTGTGCACACTCCTTTTAGTGAAATTCATTTTCACTAAAAGGAGCACACAGGTCGTGAGGGGGAAGAAAGAGCAGGACAGGCAATGTGGCGGCGCCAGAGACCAGCGCTGGACAAGGCTTCAGCTGGCAGGGTTTGGAGACCCCCGCCAGCAAAACCAGGGGCCAAGAGGAAATTTGAGGGGGCCCAGGCCCCCATGGCCACACGTAGCTACGCCACTGTTTCAGACCTGCCAAGTCTCCCGCATTCAGCGGGAGACTCCCGCTTTGGCGGGTCATCTCCCGCCCTCCTGCCAAAGCGGGAAAGTCTCCCGCTGAAACACGCAGCGGCGCTAAGCTCCCTCCATTTCTGGCCACTGCTGCTTCTCCTGTTGAGCAGCAGCGACCGCGACAAAAAAAAAGAGCTAACAAACAAAAAAAATGTAAAAAAGCAAGCGCGGCACCGCAGGCAGCCTTCAGGCATTGGCTGTCTGCTCTGCAGCCGCTCCTCTCTCCTCTCACGTCACTGCCCCTGGAGCGCTGGAGCAGGAAGTTGAGGTCGACTTCCTGCTACGCTGTGCTCCGGGGACAGAGAGAGGAGAGAGGAGTGGCTGCAGAGCCGACAGCCAATGCCTGAAGACTGCCTGCGGTGCCGCGCTTGCTTTTTTAACATTTTTTTATTAGCTGGGGTTTTTTTGGCACGGCCGCTGCTGCTCAACAGGAGAAACAGCAGTGGCCAAGAAATGTAGATCTGGTGGAAGGAGGAGCGGGAGGCAGGAGGTAAAATAGAGTGCGGAGAGAAGGAGGAGCGGGAGGCAGGAGGTAAAATAGAGTAGGGAGAGAAGGAGGGGAGATGGAGCGGGAGGCAGGAGGCAAAAGAGAGTGGGGAGAGAAGGAGGGGCTGGAGAAAGAGAGAAGCTGCTGTTGATAAGGATGGGAATAAAGGGGAGGATCCTGGCTGAGATCAGAAAGAGGGAAGACACTGGAAGGAAGGGTAGGGAGAGAAACAGAAGAGACATTGAAGGATGGGGAGAAAGGGGGGAAATGATGAATGTAAAAGGGTAGAGCGAGAGACACTGGATGGAAAGAAGGGGCTAGAGAGAGAGACACTGGATGGAAGGATCGGGAGAGGGGGTAGATGGATGAAGGATGGGGAGAGAAAGAGGGAAAACAGATGGAAGGATGGGGAGAGAGACACTGGATGGAAGGATAGGGAGAGAAAGAAAGAAAGAGGGGAGATGGATTAAAGGATGCAGAGAGAAAGGGGAGAGACTGGAAGGATGTGGAGAGAGAAGGGACACTGAACAGAAAAGGGTAGAGAGATAGACACTGGATAGAAGGAGTGGGGAGAGACATTAGATGGAAGGATCAGGAGAGAGGGTAGATGGGTGGAAGTATGGGGTGAGAAAGAGGGAAGAAGCTGGATAGAAGGGTAGGGAGAAAGAGGAGACACTGGATGGAAGGATGCAGAAAGAAAGGAGGCACTGGAAGGATGGGGAGAGAAAGAGGAGAGCTGCTGGATGGAAAAGGGGAGCTGCGAAAGACTGGAGAATAAGAGGAAGGGCGCGAGGAGAACAGGGGTGAGGAAAAGATGAAAAGCCATAGGTAGCTGAAGTAAAAAGAAGAACATTAAAGAATGGATAGTAAGAATGAATTAAATCTGGACATAGAGGCAGAAAAATATTGAAGAAAACAAAGAAAAAGGAGAGAAAAATGACAAATGGCCAGGAAACCCTGGCAAAAGAGTTAAGAGAAGATGAAGGAAAGCAGAATCAAGAGACTGGGAGCAACACAATTAGAAAAAGTAAATGGCCATACAACAAAGGTAAAGAAAATAATTTTATTTTAAATTTAGGATAAAGTAATATGGTAGCTGTGTTAATAAAGTTTCCGAGACCAATACTTCCTTCCTCAGGTCAGGAGAGGATACCATAACACAGGGGCGTAGCCAGCCCTCGCCGGGAGGGGGGGCCAGAGTCTGAGGTGGGGGAGCACTGTTTAGCTGCCGCTGCCGCCACATTGGACCCCCCTGCTGGCCTGCCAACGATCCCCTTGAACCCCCCTCCCGCCACCAACCCTCCCCCGCCGTCGCCGCCCGCCCTGCCACCGCATCAGATACCTTGTTTGCTGGCGGGTGTCCCCGAACCCCACCAGCAGAAGAGAGTCTTCTTCAGCGCCGGAGTAGCGCCTTCGGTCAACGAAGTTCCTGGTGCGATCAGCTGTTTCGACGCCTTACGTCCTGCACGGGGCACGGTGCAGGATGTAAGGTGTCAAAACAGGTCAGAGTGAGTGCTCCGGAGCAGGCCACAAGCAGCCTAGGTGTATCGCTGCCCTGCTCCTGCTCCCGCTTGAAAAGTTAGATAATTTATTTTTTATCCCATGGTCTGATCATTTGTTGATTTCATTCTCTCTCAAATTTAGAAATTAGGAGAATATTTCGGGATAGTCCTAAGAAACAAAATCCTGTTGCGCACGTTTTGAATTATCAGATCTCAGAGCTATAATGTTAGAGAAAATGAAATAAAGATGGTACTGTAGATGCATCAACCCTAGTGGAAACATGGAATGAGACTTCAACATAATCCTTAGATACTTTAGCACCAGTGAGAAAGGTTTAAGTTGCATGATCTTGAGACTTCCATGGTTTACGGAGGAGCTCAAACATTTTAACAGAAACGTTAGACAAGCTGAGCAAGATTGGAGAAAATGTCCATCAAGACCTACATTAAAAGTGTATCATTTTAATTTTCAACTTTGCAGTTCTTCCAGGTGTAATACAAAGAAAGCCTATTTTAATAATTGAGACTGCACCTTCAGAGTCCAAAGAATTACTCGCTGTGCTACAGTGGTTAGTGAGTGATCGAAGTTCCTGTGATGATCAACGTAAGACCAATCTTTCAAGTCAAGAATTTGCCTAGGGCTTTTTCAAAGAATTGTTATTCAGTATTGTTACTCAGTTTGAGTCAATCTTTCTATTGAAGAATTTCAATCGAGGATTGATTTTGATTTATTGACAGAGGCTCAAATTAGGAAAGCGCTTGGTAGAATTAAAAATTCATATTGCAGTTAGATGTCATTCTTCCCTTCATTGTTAAATCATTTAAAGACCCTTTTTTTGAGTGTTCATCTGAAAATAGTGAATCATTGTTGGAGGGCAGGATGGCTGCAAGTTTGAAAGTAGCAACAGTCTGACCATTGCTCAAGAACTGAGCGTTAGATAATGTTGTTCAGATAATTATAAGCTAATTTCATTCTTTCCTTTTTGTTTTTTTTTGCCATGATGATGAAAAAGTAGTATATGAACAACTGGTGACTTTTTTTGAATACACGTGACATTTTAGATAAGAATCAGTTTGAATTTAGTAGAGAACAGCATGACACCGAGACAAGATTTGTTTGTTTGTTGGACATTGTTAAAATGGGTTTTGACAAAGGTAAATGTTTTCTACTGGTCACATTAGATATTTCAGCATCATTCGACATCATTAATCATAAGGTTTTACTCAACCGATTACAGGCGATGTAGACTGGTTTAAGTCATTTTTACAGGAGAGGAGATTTTGTGTAGTTCAGGAAGATATTAGATCATCAGAAATGGAGTGTACAAATGGGGTGCCACAGGGTTCATGTCTTTCTACCATGTTACTTAATATCAGTGGCGTAGCCACAGGTGGGCCTGGGTGGGCCGGGGCCCACCCATTCAGGACTCAAGCCCACCCAACAGTAGCACACGTTTAGTGGTAGCTGGTGGGATTCCTGAGCTCGGCCAGCTGAAGACTTTCTCCTGATGGTAATGAAAACGCTACTCTCCATGATACCAGCACCTGCGCGTGCTGCTGCAGACTGCCAAGGTGGAAAGAAGCATTTTCCCACTAGCTGAGATATTTTTTGGGTGGTGGTTGGAGGTGGGGGGGGGGGGGGGAGAACACTTGGTGCCTACCCACTTCTTGCCTAGGCCCACCCAACATCTGTTGTCTGGCTACGCCCCTGCTTAATATAGTAAATGACGGCAGATATCCATCCAGTCTGCCCAACAAGATAAACTCATTTTACATGGTATGTGATACTTTATATGTATACCCAAGTTTGATTTGTCCTTGCCTTTCTCAGGGCACAGACCTTAGAAGTCTGCCCAGTATTCCTGCTTCTGTTGTATTCTGTAAGTTTTTACACTGCTTGGGACTTCAGCTCAGAATCTATGCTGATCTGATATTCAGTTTTTGGTAAGCATTGATCAATCTGTTGAGAAATGTTTTGCATTTCTTTAGTTGTATTTAACACCATTGGTCAATGGATGAAAGGTAATAGATTGAAGTTAAATATTGCTAAAACCCAAATCTTATTTTTATCTGGTTTCTGTGTGCTGAGATTCCTTCCCCATTTTTAATGGATGGTATTAGCATTCCAATTGTTAATAAAATCAGAAACTTAGAACTCATGCCGATACTGCATTAACATCAAGTACCAAATATTATCCTGCCCCCCCCCCCCCCCCCATTTGTGGTGGCACCTTCCAACAAAAGCTCCTTTGGCCAACATCCCCCTCCCATCCCCACCCTCACCCCCACCTCACAGTCAGGAAAAGACCCCCCCCCCCAGGCCTACCTGGCCTCCCTGGTGGTCCAGCAGGGTATCTAGGGCAGGAGCGAATACGATCACTTATTGTTTAATTTATAGTAAGTTAAACACCAGTTACAGTATGGTTCCTTGTTGTGTTCCACTGTTCACCTTCCTCCATTGAGAGAATTGGCCATTTAACTCTACTCTTTCTTTCCTATCTTTTAACCAGTTCCCAATCCACAACAGAAGGTTGCCTTCTATCCCATGGCTTTTTCATTTACTGAGGAGCCTCACATGAGGGACATTGTCAAAAGCTTTCTGAAAATCCAGATACAGTATATCAGCTGACTCACCTGCAAACCACATGCTTATTCAGCAGGAGAGGGGTAGGCAATTTTCAAAATAGCCCTTTCCTGGATAAAAGGTTTTTAAAAAGTGCTGTCATGGAGGTAATTTTATAGTGACTTCAGCATGTAGAATAGTGTGCTACACACTAAGGGGGGGGGACTTTTATAACATTGGCTGGTGTATATGCAAATAAAAGTAGATTTATAGAATGAAACTACAAAATAGTAAATTTAAAATGAATCGTTGAAAATATTTCTTCATTCAGCCAGAGAATGTAGTAAAAGCAGTTAGCTTAGCGGGGTTTAAAAGGGTTTGGATAGCTTCCTAAAAGAAAAGTCCATAAGCCATTATTAAAATGGACTTGGGAAAATCCACTGCTTATTCTAGTGGGAAAATCCACTGCTTATTTCTAGAATAAGCAGCATAAAATGTATTGTACTGTTTTGGGATCTTGTCGGGTACTTGTGACTTGGATTGGCCACTGTTGGAAGTAGGATGCTGGGCTTGATGGACCATAGGGGGGGCATGAGCAGGTGAGGGGCATTCATTAAAGATGCACGCAGTATTAGTGAATACTGGGGATCTGCACCTAAATTATGAGCCAGGCTTTACACCAGGTTTCAGTTGATGAAAATCCTCGTGCCCAAAGTGGAGTGGGAAAATCAGCTCTAAACGCTGTTCTATAAATAGAACCCAATTTGGTGTGCCGTGTATAGAATTTCACTTTTTCAGCACCATTTTTGAGTTCCATTTACTGAATCTAGTCCGTATTCTGTAAAATATGCCTGTATACACCTATTCTTGCCAGCATTTTCATACACATGGTTACATGTGGAGTGGGGTAATGTTTTTATTTATTTATTTTGGCATTTATATCCCACACTTTCCCGCCCATGGGCAGGCTCAATGTGGCTTACATTAGTTCAAAAGGTTACAGCAGTATAAAAAGACACATCAATCAAGTAATAGACAAACAGACACTCTCAGTGGGGCAGTTTTGTAAAGACGCTTAGAGGAGCAAAAAACGTCCAAAATCTGAATAGGATTTTGAACTATCTTTTGTGATTTGGATGTTTTGTTTTTTTTGGTCCACTTTTGGTCCAAGTGCAAAACGCACAAACTCAAGCCATTAGGATGTAAGAGGAGCCAGCATTTTTAGTACACTGGTCCCCCTGATATCCTAGGAAAGCAATAGGGCACCCTAGGGAGACTACAGTGGACTTCATAAAATGCTTCCAGGTACTCATCTCACCATTGCTCCCTTACCTTGTCTACTGAGTCCTCCAAAACCCACCTAAAACCTACAAGAGTGGAGGAGTGGCCTAGTGGTTAGGGTGGTGGACTTTGGTCCTGAGGAACTGAGTTCAATTCCTGGCACAGGCAGATCCTTGTGACTCTGGGCAAGTCACTTAACCCTCCATTGCCTGCCGCATTGAGCCTGCCATGAGTGGGAAAAAGCGCGGGGTACAAATGTAACAAAAACAAAAAAACTACCCCTAACTGTACATCACTACAGTAGCCCTTACAGGTGAAGGGGGCACCTACATGTGGGTACAGAGGGTTTCTGGTGAGTTTTGGAGGGCTTACAGTTTCCTCCACAAGCGTAACAGGTAGGGGGAGGTAGGAGCCTGGGTCCACCTGTCTGCAGTGCACTACACTACTCCAGGAGCCTGCATGCTATTCTAATGGACCTGAGTATGACATCTGAGGTTGGCAAGCAATGTTTTTAATCACATTTTTGGGGGATGGGAGGGGGTTAGTGACCACTGGGAGAGTAAGGGGAGGTCATCCCTGATTCCCTTCAGTGGTTATCTGGTCATGTAGGGCACCTTTTTGTGCCTTATTCGTTGTAAAAAAACAGGTCTAGCTCAAAATGTCTTAGTTTTAGTCCTGGACGGTTTTGTTTTCTTCCATTATGGCTGAAAAACGTCCAGGTATTAGGAACGCCCAGATCCCGCCCTTAACACGCCCCTGACACACCCCTTTGTGATTTGAATGCACTTCTGACGGACTTCATAGGAAAACATATAAAAATTGGTTTTGAAAATACCAATTTGGACAATACCACCCTAAACCTTAAACTGAATAAGGTGTATTCACAATGACCTAATGTATGTTACAATCCAACCTATTGTTCAGGAACCTTATGCAATACCATTATCTATTCTTCTTTACCTTATATGTATGTACACGGTGTATATATATATATACCATGATCTGCTTCATATATGTTATGCTCCTTATATGTCACCTTGTATGTATGCACCTTAACGTAATACCATATGTAACTCAGTTACCCGGAAATGGCAATCGCCATTGCGGCAAATGTAAGCCACATTGAGCCTGCAAATAGGTGGGAAAATGTGGGATAGAAATGCTATAAATAAATAAAAAACATCCAAATGCAGATTTATGCCACTTTTTGGACGTTTTTCTCTTTTGAAAATGAGCTCCATAGACACAACATGTGCATCTAGGTGCCTTCACAGTCTCAGCAGCCTGTAATAAAATTACCTACTTTTATTCACTTTTTCTGATCTTCTTGAGGATAATAGTGGAGTTTTTTTTTTCTGAGCAGTGATGGCCATTTTGAAGATTGCTGTGCTCATGGAACAGGAGTTAATTCCCCTTAAGCAGCTGTGGTGAAACAAGGATTCCTAGTCGGGTTCAGTAATGTGGTGCTGTGCTTCTTGTTGAAACTGGACTATTTTGAAGATAAATTTAATACTGTTTTTTTGTTGTTGCAGTCTGTATAGCTTACTCTTTATATGTTCTTCTGATCCTGTTTGACGCCACTGCGGCTTCCACTTTTTCTGATACCATTGGACATAGACGGTCGGTAGCCCAACTGTTTGGGGAGGCTAAAGGGGGCGGAGCTTACCTCCATACGCTCCGTGGCAGCGACGCCAATGAAGAAAAAGACTACAGGCTCACCGCCAGCTTCTCCCTTCTCTCTGCACACAGTGTCCCGTGATGCATTTCCTGTTTCCACGAGAGCAGAGAGAAGGGAGAAGCTGGCGGCGAGCCTGTAGTCTTTTTCTTCATTGACGTCGCTGCCACGGAAATAAAAGATGAAAATGCGCGGGGGGGGGGGGGGGGGGGGGGCTGCACCACAAGCGGAAGTCGACGATTCGGCTGGGGAGGCTTAGCCTCCCCAAGCCTCTTATATGGGGCGCCTATGCTGTTGGAGGATATTAGTGCAGTTTTTTTTTTTCTGACCAGTGATGGCTTATTTACAGCTGGAGCAGTATGGTGAAGAGCAATGAATGGGAAGCTGAGGCCTTTTTTTCTCCGCTTTTAGTGCGATTTTCAATGATTGTGTTTGGTCGGATATCAGTCAAAGTGAATCTGATGGCCGATCTATAGAAACAATTTATGTGAGTTTTGATTTCTAGGTTTCTAGCTCGTGTGTTTTTGAGTGATAATAGTACCTACATAATATGTATATGCAACGGTGTTTAATATTTTAAAGTATGGTGCCCGGTTCATGCATATTTTACAAGATTGTTCTGGGAGGTGTGATGTTGGAGTAATCACGATTATTGAGTTAATTATCAAGAGCTTTTTGTAGGGGGCTTCGGGCCTTGCAATATAATTGAGGAGTGGGAGTGTAAACCTAAACATTTGCCTAGAGTGCCTATAACGTTTCCTCTGGCCTTGGGCTGCTGCTGACTACATATGGTAAAGTGACTAATGGCTTAGGCTGACTTTTATAACAGTGCTTCTCAACTCAGTCCTCAACAGTCAGATTTTCAGGATACCCATAATGAATATGCATGAAATAAATTTGCAAGCACTGCCTCCTTGGTGTGTAGATCTCTCTCATGGATATTCATTGTGGATATCTTGAAAACCTGACTGGCTGGGTGTGCCCTGAGGATTGGGTTGAGAAGCACTGCTTTATAGCATGGAGTTAGTCTTGGTTTTGGCTTTCCCAGGATTGTAAACCGCAAACTGTTTGAGACTGAAAGGTTGCAGTCATGTGAATTGTTGTTTCCTGCTATCTGTGTACACTGCTGGCACATAAAATGATCTGTTATTATATTTACTGTAGACCTAGACTTGTTTCAGTGAGACAATCCCACGGTACTGGCAAACACAGTAGTTGTGAAAATGTAATACTCGCTGAAGCACTTCATGGTTTCACAGTTTACATTCCACCTGTGAACCTGGAATTTGAACCTTGACTTCAAACCAGGGACTCTACTAGCACTTCCCATAGTTAAACTAACAGAAAAACCTATCTACCTTGATCTAGTTGCCTTATTGCTCTTTACCCTGTCACATTAACATAGCAGGTTAGGTTGAAGAGTTACAATAAGTCCATCAGTCCTCTAGTTTAATAACTCCGTACTGTGGAGGGTTTTTTCCCCTATTTTCTTGTGCCTTTATGGGAGAAACCCTTAGCAAATTAAGCCCTAAACTATTGAGAAACTGAAAAATACACATATAACCTGAGATTCAAAACCATTTACCCAGATAATGGCTGCTGTTATCCAAATAGAGCCAAATTCTATATATGATGCAGAAAAAACCTCGCCTAAAGTTAGGCACAGTTTATAGAATACACTTAGTGGTCGTCATGGAGGAGATTCTATATATGGCGCCTAATAAAAATCAGCGCAGAAATCAGTAACGACTAAGCAATATTTTATAATTGGAGCCTAGACTTAGGTGCCAATTATAGAATACACTTAATTCATATTTTAGTGCCTAAATCTACACGCATCTATTTACACCAGTGAAAACTTGGTATAAATCCCTGAGCGTAGATTTAGGCACACTAGGCCATATTCTATAACTAGGCGTGTAAATTTTGGAACGCCCATGAAACGCCCATTTCCCCGCCCAAAATCATGCCCTTTTTTGCCTGCATGAGTTAGAAGCTTGCGCACTTCGTTACAGAATACGCTTAGCGAGTTGTGCTTGTAAATTCTAATCAGTGCCAGTTAGTGCTCATTATTGCTTGTTGTGCTGTTATCAGTGTGCATTAGCTTATTGAGCTTGTTAAACTATGAGCATTGTTATAGAATCTGCGCCAATTTCCACGCCAATCTTTAGGTACAATATATAGAATCCAGGGGCTTGTGACTAAAATTTAGGCACAACCAGTTACTTCAGCTAAAATCTGATGTAAATGCCCATGTCTTATTTAGGCACGGATTGGGCATGTTCTGTAACAGTACAAGTAATTTTCAGGAGCACCCGCAACCCGCCCATGTCTCTCCCGTGGCCCTTTTGTGATCCGCCCATTAGAATTTATATGCACCACTTTACAGAATGTACCTCTTTATATACTACTAGTAAAAAAGGCCCGTTTCTGACACAAATGAAACGGGCGCTAGCAAGGTTTTCCTCGGCTCCCCTGCAGCCAACCATGTCCAGTGACCCTCCTCTCCCCCTGCAGCCACCCATGTCCAGCGACCCTCCTCTCCCCCTGCGCCCACTGCAGCCACCCATGTCCAGCTACCCTCCTCTCTCCCCTTCCCACCCCTCCAGCCACCCATGTCCAGCGATCCTCCTCTCTCCCATGCCCCCCCTCCAGCCACTCATGTCCAGCGACCCTCCTCTGGACATGGATCAGCTGTGAGGCATGTTTTTTTTTCCCCCGGGTTCTGAAGTTGACATCATAATGGCTACGGTGATGTCAGCCTGATCTACGGAGCCTAGCAGACCAACTCAGAATGAGCCATGGTCCCAGGCAGCAAGTCAGAACGTTATTATATAGGATATTTAGCTGTTTTATCCTTTTTGTTATCTTGTATACCTGTTATATTATGTAAGCCGCATTGAGCCTGCTATTAAGTGGGAAAGTGCAGGGTATAAGTGTTACATTACATTACATCACACTTAGAAAGTTGCGTGCATAAATTCTAATTAGTGCCAGTTAGTGCCGATAATTGCTTGTTAGTGGCCAGTTATTGGTGCTGATTAGGTTTGTTAATTAAGTTGCACCTGCAAATCGGCTACATGTGCAGATTTGTGCGCACAATTTTAGTCATGTTTTATAGAATCTGAGAGATAATGGCTGTGTTGGGCCTATTCACTGATATTCAGCGCCATCCTCTGGATAGTACTGGGGTGGTACGAGGCAGAGTGAAGGCAGACCTAGAAGTTATTCAATTGATGGTGATATTGTATCCACTAACCCCCGGATTCTATATAATGCGCAGCAAGTATCATCTGTTAAATTGGACACACGGACAATTTACGCGTGCTATTCAATTGAGGAATGAATCGACAACCAATTATCATCACTAACTGGCAATAATTGGAACTTACATGATCTTCTTTTTAGGTGTATTTTAAAAGGATTTGTGCGTAAATTCTGAAAAGGGGGGCACAGCCACGGGAGGAGTATGGGCGTGTTGGGGCGTTACTCAAATTTACATAAATTGTTATAGAATTCGGGGGGGGGGGACATGTCTATATTTAAGTGTGGGTACTTACACCAGGTTTTCAGTGGCGTAAATGGCCACGCTTAAATGTAGGCGCGTTACCTGGTCCTATATGCTATTCTATACATCACGCCTTACTTTAGGTGTGTTATATAGAATCGTGCTAGGCGCTTTAATCAGATGCATCTAGATTTTAATCCAAACAAAAAAAACGGGGGGGGGGGGGTCCTCAGAGTTTCCACAAGAAGTCAAGCAAGCACAGCACAGGTGAAAGTGAGGAGAGTTCCAAATAATTGAGGCAAACAAGAAGTAACAGCATCCAAGAGTTTATTAGCCAAAGTCAGCTGACCCAAGGAGACCCTGCACGGGCTATGTTTCAACTAAACGCCTTCCTCAGGGGTCATAGTAGTCCAGATTAATTGGTTTCATAGAGTTTAAAAATGAAAAAAAAACATTGGAACGCTGGAGCGATATGTACTGCGTGGCATGACACACAGTCAACTGTTCGTTCCAATGTTTTTTTTCCATTTATAAACTCTATGAAGCCAATTAATCTGGACTGCTATGACCCCTGAGGAAGGCGTTTAGCCAAAAAACGGCCCATGTAGGGTCTCCTTGGGTCAACTGACTTTGGCTAATAAATTCTTGGATGCTTTTACTTCTTGCATCTAGATTTTAGTCCCCATTTACAGAGTCTGGCCTTAACTGGATAACTAGCCAGATACAGTTAGTAAGAAAAAAAAAAAAAAAAGGCTTTCCTAACTTTATGAGTTTAGCTATCCGGGTATTCAGCGTCAGCCATTATTCAGATATCAATACTGAATCTCCAGATATTTTTAGAGTTGCGGCCACCAGCATTTTAAAAAAATGAGTCATCAGTGTGAATATCAGCCCGGGCAGCATAGAAAGGCACTTTGATTCCACATGGAAAAACATTTTTCTTTTTGGAAAATATCATCAGCGTCAAAAGTATGCACTTAAGTATTCTCACAAGAAGTTCCAGCCCTTGATGTGCAACACAAGGAGATCGTTTCAGGATGAAAGAGTATCAGTCATAGGAAACAAAATGTTTTCCTGCCAGGGTGGGAGATGACAAAATTTGGTAATGAAAAATGAGCTATGGCCGTTTGTAAAAACAGGCTGCAGAAACTGCAGGGAAAGCAAGATGGCTTCATGGGACATGAGATGTAATGATTTCCAGGAGCAGGCTGGAGCTACAATTGGAAAGTGAGATTCAACAATTTCTGGAAGATGGCAGTGTCTTTCTGGAAGGTAGTGAGACTTCCTTCCACAAAATGGATAATTTCTGATCCTGGATTAAGTGCAATATGACAAGTAGGGGATAATCTCGTTGCCCCAACAACAGAGCGGCATTTACATATTAGGCAGATATACAGAAGTAGACAGGTATACAAATAAAGCCCCTTGGTGTTGAAACATAAGAAACTGGCATGACGAACAACTCTGTGTAAAAACAGAACAGGATGACAACATTTAGGAAAAGTATTTTATTTGCTAACTTTTAAAATACATTTCTGACTTATTTCATCTTTAAAATAAAATACAAGTGAGTCCCCGTTGTCCGTATGAGTTGGTTTATTAAGAGTGCAATGTCAAGAGTGCCTCTGTGTAAATCTCCTGAATGCCTTCTGCCCACGGGGTTTTTCACCAATAATTAAAGCAGAACTATACAAACTAATCTTGCATTGGTTATTGCCCTGGGAAAAAATAGCTGCATTGTGTGCCTTCTTTTTCTGCAGGTACATTTTACTTTGGAAATAACTCACTTTGATTTTGAAAGTGTTATTAAAAGAGTTATTTCTTCCCATCTGACCTAAACGCATCCTCAGAATGCTCCCTGAAAGTCAGATAAAAAAGAACACCGTGTAGCTCATTTTCAAAGCACTTAGACTTATCTAACTTTGCAAGTCTAAGTGCTTTGAAAATACACCTCTATGCTTGATTTTAGCCAGTATGAAGGTGGGGCAGTGGCGTAGCCAAGGGTGGGCTTGGGTGGGCCCAGGCCCGCCTACCCAGTAACAGCATACCTATAATGTGGCTGGCAGGGATCCCCAAGCCCCATCAGCTGAAAACTCCCAACAAGTGTCCCTCTTGCATACCTTGTAAGTAGCAGATCTTCACCTGCAGTGAGCAGTGACATACATACTGCTCACACCGGCCCCAAAGCCTTCCCTCTGATGTATTTCTGCCTAGGTAGAAACAGGAAGTTGCATCAGAGGGAAGGGTTTGGGGCCTACATGAGCAGTGTGTATTAGTTGCTGCTCACTGCTGGTGAAAATATGCTATCTAAAAGGTATACGGGAGAGGGGAGCTGTTTGAGAAACCATATGGCATGCAGGCGAGAGAAGGAGAGACCAAATCACCTGTGGGACAGGGCGAGGTTCATCTGCCCACCCATCTTGGGCCCAGGCCCATCCAAAATTGGGTGTCTGGCTATGCCCCTGAGGTGGGGTACTTTCAAACAGCCCATATCTACGGGTAAAACAGTTTCTTTTGCTGTGCTTAATAAAGCTTATTAAATTAAGTGATTGCAGAGCCTTAAGAGAGGTTTATAAGGCAAAAGCTTATTAATACATTCCAGTACCAGAATAACACAGTTCTCTGAACACATTACAGTTGGCAGAAACAACACAATAAAATTGATTTACTAGCTAAGGAGTTTGAAGTAAAAGCTAGTTGTGTAATTGTCAAATCACTTTTCTTTCCAGGAACGGTGTAAGAAGTGCAACAATCTCAGGAGTAAAATCTTCTTTTATTTTTTGTTGCTGCGATGAGAGGTTTTACTCTCCAATTTGGTTAGCATGCCTTAATCAAGAGCCAGTGTGGGACTTGATTTGCATAATTCAACAAGGACAAAGGAAATGCGTTACTAGTGCTTCTGTTATTTTTAGATCCCAGGTTATGTCTTGGTAAGGGTTCTAAGAGTCTTGTAGTCTCAACTCATTCTGTTATGACTTAAATGAGGGGTGTGTGATCTTCCAAAAACTAGTGAAGGCAATTATTAAGGGGTCCTTTTACAAAGTCACGCTGAAAAATGGCTTGTGGTAGTGTAGGTGAGGGTTTTGGGCACGTGCCGATCCATTTTTTAGCGCACCTGTATAAAAAGCCTCTTTTTTTTGCCGAAAATGGACGAGTGGCAAAATCAAAATTGCCGCGCGTCCATTTTGGGTCTGAGACCTTACCGCCAGCCACTGACTGAATCCGGGCGGTAATGACCTATGTGTGTCAAATGCCACGTGGCGCGCATCTGTTACGCACGCCTGAAAAATTTTTTTTTCAGACGTTCGTATCGGACACGCGCCAAAAATGAAATTACTGCAAGTGCCACACGGTAGTCGGGCGGTAACTCCATTTTGGCGTGCATTGGGCACGCGTAGACGCTTACACGGCTTAGTAAAAGTGCCCCTAAATTAGTTTGTGACATGCCTGCTGCGGTGTTATCTAGACGTACGGAGATCCTGGATTCTCTACATGTAGAAATGTTGTGGCACTGGGGATGCAGCTTGCGAGGAGAGGACCTTAGTGGACCTGGTGCTTACAAATGGGGAGAATGTTTGTGATGTGATAATAGGAAACCATCTGGCATACAGTGTGTGTGGTTCAATAATATTAAGACATGCATAGGGAGAGTTCATTCAACGGGAAGGATCCTTAATTTCAGGAAAACTAATTTTGTCATGGTGGGGGGAATATCTCAAGGAGTTGTTAGGTGGATGAGAACATCTGGGGAAGTGGAAAAGCAGTGGGCAAAACTGAAAGGAAATATTTTAAGGGCAGTTGACGTTTTTGATAGAAAAGTCAATCCGAATAAAAGAAAAAGGAGGCCACTGTGTTTCTTGGAAGAAGTAACTGAAAAGGTAAGAAATAAGAGGTTAGTTTGTATAGACAACAAGAGATCACAGAAAGAGGAAGATAAGCAACAATATCTGGAGAAGTTGGTAAAGTAGTGAGAAAAGCAAAGATGCAAATGGGGGGAAAAAAGGAGCCAAAACAGTAAAATGAGGAAACAAGACATTTTTTTTAGATATGTTAGTAATAGGTAGAAGTGCAAAAATGGCATCACGAGACTCAAGGATGAATATATACAGGCTGATGAGGATAAAGTGGAACTGCTCAACAAATATTTCTGTCCTGTGTCCGCAGTTGAAAGGCTGGGAGAAGAACTGCAGAAAATAAACAAATATAGGAAAGGCAGTGAGGTAAGGGGCGTGACTTTTGGGCTGCCGTTTATGTGCCCTCAACTTTTGGGTGCCACCATTTGTGTACCAAACTTTGGGTCTTCAGCTGGTCTCCTTGTCAGGCACCATGTAGGGCATCTCTCCTTTCTGCGTTGAGGATCCTGCAGCAGCAATCAGGTGTGAACCCTTCTCACCCCTGGACATTGGAGGTCAGTGTGAGGCAGGGAGGAAAGAAGTAGGGAAAGGACTTTTAGACGCTGCTGTTTGTGTGCCCAAAAGTCCGGTACCAATGTGCATAGGTGCTCCAATGGCAGCGCCCAAAAGACCTGGTTCTCTCTTGCTGTAGGTGTCATCTCGCCATGCATGCCAGAGGGTATCATTAGTGTCTTAAGGCTGTCCAGATGCCATCATCAATCAGATCATCACGTTCTTATTTAAATCTTCGCTACCCTAATTGCAAAGGTCTCAAGTACAAATCAGTTCATGGATCCAGCTTCTCATTTATAGGCACAAAAACCATGAGGACTACGTATGACCACCTCAACTTCTGGAAATTACTAAAGACCTACGTGTTCAGAAGAGCATATCCTACTGACCCAACTTAATTACCTAAATCCAACAACACAAAGATATCCAAACTTGTATAGAACTTTATGATTGTTATATAACCTCCCTCTCTATGATTCTCTGATGTGTCTGTTCATATATATTTCATTGTAAATAACTTCACTCTATATTTGTTTCTTCACCGTAGGAGGCTATCGCCTCACGGCACTATGTAAGCCACATTGAGCCTGCAAATAGGTGGGAAAATGTGGGGTACAAATGTAATAAATAAATAAATCATTCTAGTAAAAACATTGCCCTAACTGTGCAAAATGTGACTGCCCTGGCTCTGTGAGAACTGGGTCAAACAGTTCAGAGCAGTTCTCAAATTCAGGAAAGAAACAGGAGTTGAGCATAAGATTCATGTGTCTGTTGTGTTGGCATCAGTATCTTTGCTTTTTCACAAGCTATATACCCTCCAAATAGTCTTCATCTGTTCTTTGACTGAAGTCTACAGGATTTTTAACACCTAATACTCCAAACTAAATACGTGACCATCTCTGGGAAAAGGTGGCCAAAGTCTCGGATCCAAAATTTGGAGACTGGGCAATTTTTCATGTCATGGGTCCATACGCAGTCTGAAAAAGTTACATGTTTGAACTTCTGTAACTTTTTTTCCCCCCCACATAAAAGGATGGGGTTTGAACTGTTGAATTCTGTTAGAGGAAACAATTTGTAATACATTAAAACCTAAGAAGATAGTCTCGGTTCAGAAGGCAGCTACTGAAATGGTCACTGATCTTATTTATTTTTATTGTGCTTGATATACCGCTATTCGCATTACAAATGCAATAAAGTGGGTTACAATTAAAAATGGTCCAAAGGAACCTAAAGAGGTTAGAAGAGAGGTGAGAAAAAGAAAAGTAGAAGACGAGAGCCAGAGACGTCTCAGGGGGTATCCGTGTTGTAGCTACATGGGGCCACAGGGACCTGGGCCCCCCCAAATTTCCTCTGGGCCCCTGGTTTTGCTGGCGGGGGTCCCCAACCCCCTCCAGCTGAAGCCTTTGTCCAGCGCCGGTCTCCGGTGCACCGCGTTGCCTGCCCTGTTCTCTCTTCCACTCATGTCAAGCACGCTCCTTTTAGTGAAACTGAGCATGCTGAATTTCACTAAAAGGAGCGCAAGGCTTCAGCTGGCAGAGGTTGGGGATCCCCGCCAGCCAAGGTATTTGTGGTGGCAGTGGGTGGGGAGTGGCAGGGTGGTGATGGGGGTGGCAGGGCAGCAGACTAAAATGTGCACCCCACCGCGAGGTCTGGCTACGCCCCTGGGGGGTATGTATGATTAAAGAGCCAGGTCTTCAGAAGTTTTTTTGAAAATTAGGTCAGAGGTTTCAGGACTGAGCTCCAATGAGAGAGTATTGCATAGTTTGGGGGCAGCATATGCAAATACAGTTTTGCTTTGTCACAAAACGTATGGGGACATGCTTAAAGACCCCAATATATACTTTGGAAGAAAGGTGGGAGATTTGGAGGCGTATTTTCAAAGCTATTAGTCTTACAAAGTTCCATAGGTTTCTATGTAACTTTGTACAGGGCCGGTCTTAGCAAGTGCGGGGCCCTATGCAGACCAATTTGGTGGGGCCCCATCCTAGCCCCGCCTCACCGTAGTCCTGCCCCCACCGTAGCCCCGCCCTTACCCTAGCTCCACCCCATTGATAAGATTATTCCATTTTTAGAACATCTTTTATTTATGAAATTTCAAATAAAGACAAATGAAGCTAAACTTGTACAAAAAACTGATTGAAATAATAAGCACAATGCTATCATGAAACCTCCCCTCCCCAGAAATTATTCAGTTCAAGTCCACTACAATTAGTAGTTCCAATTCTCATAACAAAGGAGAATAAAGGAAAAATATTAAGAAAAGATTCAGTACTTTCAAATTCCCCTATTACTCTGTAACCCATATATGCAATAAAATAAAAATGAAATGAAAAGATATACAATAAAATAAAGTGATGTGTGAAATATAATGTACAATATAAAAACATATACAGTGGGGGAAATAAGTATTTGATCCCTTGCTGATTTTGTAAGTTTGCCCACTGACAAAGACATGAGCAGCCCATAATTGAAGGGTAGGTTATTGGTAACAGTGAGAGATAGCACATCACAAATTAAATCCGGAAAATCACATTGTGGAAAGTATATGAATTTATTTGCATTCTGCAGAGGGAAATAAGTATTTAATCCCTCTGGCAAACAAGACCTAATACTTGGTGGCAAAACCCTTGTTGGCAAGCACAGCGGTCAGACATCTTCTGTAGTTGATGATGAGGTTTGCACACATGTCAGGAGGAATTTTGGTCCACTCCTCTTTGCAGATCATCTCTAAATCATTAAGAGTTCTGGGCTGTCGCTTGGCAACTCGCAGCTTCAGCTCCCTCCATAAGTTTTCAATGGGATTAAGGTCTGGTGACTGGCTAGGCCACTCCATGACCCTAATGTGCTTCTTCCTGAGCCACTCCTTTGTTGCCTTGGCTGTATGTTTTGGGTCATTGTCGTGCTGGAAGACCCAGCCACGACCCATTTTTAAGGCCCTGGCGGAGGGAAGGAGGTTGTCACTCAGAATTTTTACGGTACATGGCCCCATCCATTCTCCCATTGATGCGGTGAAGTAGTCCTGTGCCCTTAGCAGAGAAACACCCCCAAAACATAACATTTCCACCTCCATGCTTGACAGTGGGGATGGTGTTCTTTGGGTCATAGGCAGCATTTCTCTTCCTCCAAACACGGCGAGTTGAGTTCATGCCAAAGAGCTCAATTTTTGTCTCATCTGACCACAGCACCTTCTCCCAATCACTCTCGGCATCATCCAGGTGTTCACTGGCAAACTTCAGACGGGCCGTCACATGTGCCTTCCGGAGCAGGGGGACCTTGCGGGCACTGCAGGATTGCAATCCGTTATGTCGTAATGTGTTACCAATGGTTTTCGTGGTGACAGTGGTCCCAGCTGCCTTGAGATCATTGACAAGTTCCCCCCTTGTAGTTGTAGGCTGATTTCTAACCTTCCTCATGATCAAGGATACCCCACGAGGTGAGATTTTGCGTGGAGCCCCAGATCTTTGTCGATTGACAGTCATTTTGTACTTCTTCCATTTTCTTACTATGGCACCAACAGTTGTCTCCTTCTCGCCCAGCGTCTTACTGATGGTTTTGTAGCCCATTCCAGCCTTGTGCAGGTGTATGATCTTGTCCCTGACATCCTTAGACAGCTCCTTGCTCTTGGCCATTTTGTAGAGGTTAGAGTCTGACTGATTCACTGAGTCTGTGGACAGGTGTCTTTCATACAGGTGACCATTGCCGACAGCTGTCTGTCATGCAGGTAACGAGTTGATTTGGAGCATCTACCTGGTCTGTAGGGGCCAGATCTCTTACTGGTTGGTGGGGGATCAAATACTTATTTCCCTCTGCAGAATGCAAATAAATTCATATACTTTCCACAATGTGATTTTCCGGATTTAATTTGTGATGTGCTATCTCTCACTGTTACCAATAACCTACCCTTCAATTATGGGCTGCTCATGTCTTTGTCAGTGGGCAAACTTACAAAATCAGCAAGGGATCAAATACTTATTTCCCCCACTGTAGACCACCAAGGTATTAAAATTGTTTTAAAATATATACCACAGCTCTCTGACTCAAGAAGACTCCGACTCTGTCTGTCATCCATAACTGTCTGACAACACACAGAAAAAAAAATAAGTAAAAACAAATTGTCACAATTAATACCTTATACACCAATATACCAGCCATACAGAAAATGCAGACCGTCAACAATATGAAGCTAGCAAGGGATCATAATATCACAATTCTCATGTAGAGCCACAAAACACCCTTTTAGAGGTAGTGTGTCATGATTTAGGCTCTACACCCTTTCCGATGTTTGGTGCCACCTTAGTAAGGCCAACACACAATCTCTCCACTGCAAAACACTATACACAAACTTGTGCAAAAACACACTCATAACCTTAACAAACCATAAACAGCACTAATTCAAAGGACAGAATGAGCTAACCTTATGCGTGGCGTGGAAAGGCAACTGTAATTACACCTGGCTCTAAAACACCAGTGCACAACCTAGTGAAAAACAAACAAACAAAAAGGGATTCAAACTATACGCTAACAGAATACTGCACCTTCCTTGATCACACCTGAAAAACACATGAAGGCAAAATACTGAACTGGAAAGTTACCTCAAGAAGTCAGACTCAGCATGCAGCAATACTACAAAAATTGAAACGTACATGAAAAATATCACAGATGCACATTTCCAAAAACTGACATATTCCAATTAATAAATCCTGAATAAAATAGTTTTTTGTACCTTTGTTGTCTGGTAACTTTGTTTTTCTGATCATTCTGGCTCAGTATCCGATAGTGCTGCTATCTGTCCTCTTAACTCCGTTCCCAGGGCTTCCTTTCCATTTATTTCTTTACTTTCCGCCTTTCTTCTTCATTTCTTGCCCTACATCCGTAAGTAAAAGCTGGGTCCTCCACAGACTTGACTGTCCAGTGGATCCAGCTTCTGCCTATTTTCTATATCCATGTGCACTTTTTCTCCTCTCTTCCTTTTCCCTCACCTCATCTCCTTCCTCACTCTTCCCTCACCTCCATCCATGTCCAGCATTTCTTCTCTCTCCTCCATCCACCCATGTTCAGCGACCCTCCTGTCCCCCCTGCCATCCATCTATGTCCAGCAACCCTCCCTGTCCCCTCTGCCCTCCCCTGCCATCTACCTATGTCCAGAAACCCCCCTCCCATGCCATCTACCCATGTCCAGAAACCCCCCTCCCCTGCCATCTACCCATGTCCAGAAACCCCCCTCCCCTGCCATCCACCCATGTCCAGAAACCCCCTACCCTGCCATCCACCTATATCCAGAAACCTCCCTCCCCTGCCATCCACCCATTTCCAGCGACCCTCCTGTGCCCCTGCCCTCCACCTATGTCCAGAAATCCCCTCCCCTGCCCTCCACCCATGTCCAGCGACCCTCCTGTGCCCCCTGCCCTCCACCTATGTCCAGAAACCCCCCTCCCCTGCCATCCACCCATGTCCAGTGACCCTCCTGTGCCCCCTGCCCTCCTCTGCCATCCACCTATGTCCAGAAGCCCCCTCCCCTGCCATCCACCCATGTCCAGCGACCCTCCTGTGCCCCTGCCCTCAACCTATGTCCAGAAACCCCCTCCCCTGCCATCCACCCATGTCCAGTGACCCTCCTGTGCCCCCTGCCCTCCCCTGCCATCCACCTATGTCCAGAAGCCCCCCTCCCCTGCCATCCACCCATGTCCAGTGACCCTCCTGTGCCCCCTGCCCTCCCCTGCCATCCACCTATGTCCAGAAACCCCCTCCCCTGCCATCCACCCATGTCCAGTGACCCTCCTGTGCCCCCTGCCCTCCTCTGCCATCCACCTATGTCCAGAAGCCCCCTCCCCTGCCATCCACCCATGTCCAGCGACCCTCCTGTGCCCCTGCCCTCAACCTATGTCCAGAAACCCCCTCCCCTGCCATCCACCCATGTCCAGTGACCCTCCTGTGCCCCCTGCCCTCCCCTGCCATCCACCTATGTCCAGAAGCCCCCCTCCCCTGCCATCCACCCATGTCCAGTGACCCTCCTGTGCCCCCTGCCCTCCCCTGCCATCCACCTATGTCCAGAAGCCCCCCTCCCCTGCCATCCACCCATGTCCAGTGACCCTCCTGTGCCCCCTGCCCTCCCCTGCCATCCACCTATGTCCAGAAGCCCCCCTCCCCTGCCATCCACCCATGTCCAGCGACCCTCCTGTGCCCCTGCCCTCAACCTATGTCCAGAAACCCCCTCCCCTGCCATCCACCCATGTCCAGTGACCCTCCTGTGCCCCCTGCCCTCCACCTATGTCCAGAAGCCCCCTCCCCTGCCATCCACCCATGTCCAGCGACCCTCCTGTGCCCCTGCCCTCCACCTATGTCCAGAAACCCCCTCCCCTGCCATCCACCCATGTCCAGTGACCCTCCTGTGCCCCCTGCCCTCAACCTATGTCCAGAAACCCCCTCCCCTGCTATCCCCCCATGTCCTGCGACCCTCCTGTGCCCCCTGCCCTCCACCCATATCCAGCGACGCAACTCTCCTCGTTCCCCTGCTCCCCCTCCCTCCAGCCACCTGAGCCCCCCTCCCTGACCCGCCAAATGACCCTCTTCTACCACTCGACCCGCCCGCACCTCACCTGACCCAGCATTTTAAAAAAAGCTACAAGCGGCAGTGCCTCCTCACGTCTGTAAAAGAAGAAAAGTCGCTTCGTCCATTGACCAGCCTTCCCTCATGTCCCGCCCTTCCGGAAGTTACATCAGAGGGTGGGACATGAGGGAAGGCCGGCCAATGGACAAAGCAACTTTTCTTCTTTTACAGACGCGAGGAGGCACTGCCACTTGTAGCTTTTTTAAAAATGCTGGGTCAGGTGAGGTGCCGGCGGGTCGGGTGGTAGACGAGGGTTGTTTGGTGGGTCGGGCAAGGGGGGCTCAGACGGGGGAGGGGCTCAGACGGCTGGAGGGAGGTGGAGCAGGGGAACGAGGACTGGAGAGTCGCGTCGCTGGACATGGAGGGCAGGCGAGCAGTGGCGGTGGTCGGAGAGGCGAGGCAGACTTGAGGCGGGCCGCGCGGGGCCCCCTTAGGCGCGGGGCCCTATGCGGCTGCCTCGGTCGCCTCTGCCTAAGACCGGCCCTGACTTTGTAAGTCTAAGTGCTTTGAAAATAAGCCCCATAGTATCGACATTTAAATATCTATGTGACATAAATGCACAGAAGTTGACTCTTTTTTTTCAACTGAAAGAAAGCTCTGGAATGGGAGGCCACGGGATGAAATTCAAAGGGGATAGACTTGGGAGTAATCTAAGGAAATACTTCTTTACAGAAGGAGTGGTGGCTATGTGGAACGGCCTACCAGTGGAGGAGGTGCAGACGAAGGCTCTATCTGAATTCAGGAAAGTGTGGGACAAATTACATAGGCTCTTTTAGTGATAGGAAGTGATAGTAGGTGGTATGAGAGGGCAGACTGGATGGTCTGTATGTCCTTGTGAGGCGGTTTATGGAACCGGGCCTGACTGAGGTTAAGGAGGCCCCCCCGATACAGAGACCCAGGGAAGAGGTTAAAGAGCCCCTGATACAGAGGCCCTGGGAGGAGAGAAGCCACCTTGAGTGTGGATGTTCACAGCATAGTGTGTAGAAGCTACCGGACCTGATACAAGGTAGGCTAAGCTTTAAGCCTCATAAGAATGCTGTTCTTGGGGTGTGGCTGGAAGCAGACCTGTGTATAGATACTGTGGCCTTAAAGCTAGTAGCTACAGCTTGTGTAAAGGTTGCCTCTGAACCTTTGAGGAAATAGGCCTGTTTTCTTTTTTTTTTGTACAGAGTAAAGCCGTTGCCTTTTTGACAATGCGCTGCATATTCATTCAATTTATGATACTGTTTTGGAAAATAAAATAGACACCTACTTTTCCTTATAAAATAGCACCTACACAGGTGCCTCTGTAGGCGTCTACCCATGGCACACTGGTACCCTCATTATGTGTGTGCATATTAGAGATGTGCATGGAAAAATTTTAGGGGGTATTTTCAAACTGTTCTCCCTGTTTTCAACCATTTGTTCAGAGACAGAGAAAGTGTCTGTATAGAATATGTAACTGGCTTTGGTTGTACAACAGAAACGTGGTTTATCAGAAGATTTAATCGTATCTTACCCTTCATTTCCTACATCAATTTTATTAAAAAATTTTAACACGTGTTAGAACATTTTAAGCCAAGGACAAAGAGAGGGAAACCAAAATACAAACCAAAGAACATCAAAAGTACTAGAGGCCTCCTGTACTGGAATAGCAAGAATTTCTTTATTGTGAGACCTGACACGGGCCGGGTTTCAGCATCTATGCCTGTGTCAGGGTTCTGATAAACATAGCTGTCCAAAAGCCACTCTTAGAAAAAAGTACTTCATCCCAACTGCTCCAGAAAGGCTTTTCATACCAGCGCCGCTACAATGCATTACTAACAAAGAAGTGGAGGAGTGGCCTAGTGGTTAGGGTGGTGGACTTTGGTCCTGAGGAACTGAGTTCGATTCCTGCCACAGGCAGCTCCTTGTGACTCTGGGCAAGTCGCTTAACCCTCCATTGCCCACCGCATTGAGCCTGCCATGAGTGGGAAAGCACAGGGTACAAAAATGTAACAAAAAAAACAAACAAAAAAAAAAGTACCAAAATATTTTAAAAGACATTGATCAACAATGTGTTAAATCGATTTAGCATGCACTAAATTTTTTTAACGTTAGTCTCCCAAAATGAACAAGCTAAAGTCTTATTTAACAAGCAGTGGGCATATATCACCCCTGACAGGAAATTTTTACTGCTCGTGTTATACAGCTTTCATTGATAGTTTGAGCCTATACATTTTTTATAGACCTCAGTATGGGACCTTACTGAGGTCTATAAAAAAAAATGTGTAGGCTCAATGAAAGCTGTATAACACGAGCAGTAAACATTTCCTGTCAGGGCTAAATTTTTTTAAGGCATGTTAATGAACCGAATGAATGCTAATCAATACAAATCCCTAGTATCATATTTAATTTTTTGTGCATAAAGCGTAGTTTTAATAGTTATGGCCAGTTAAGTGTTTTTACAGGATTGTTCTAGAAGAGGTGGTGTTGGGGTGATCTTGATTGTTGAGTTTAATTATCATATTCTCAGGAGGTTGATTGAGGTGTTCAAGGTTGGATATGTGCCTAGGGCTCGCAGTAACCTCGTGCTATAACATAGGCAACCGAGACCCCTCGGGCCTAAAGGTTTTCAGATATTTACAATAATCACACAATAATAACACGACATATGGTATTTTCTTAACATGGCACAATTTGGCCGCAGCTTTATTTAGATACAAAACATCTTAACCCTAGGTATACCCAAGCCGATCCAGCCTCAGGCTCAATATCCAACCCAGTCCGCCGTCATAGCAAGACTGACCAGTTGTAAACAGAGCTCCCCGCCGCACAGCAAGGGATCTCAACCGTAAGCACAGGTATCCCAGCTGCCTATCTTACATCATCAGGCTTGGGTACCCCGCCAAAGCTGCGACAAGATATATACAGGTACAATTCACAATAACTGGGGATGGGGGGGGGGGGGCGGGTGCATGCTGGTGCCCGGACGCCTGAAGAGGTAGTCCGGGCACCGCCCAGGGGCTTTTAACCCCTTTTCGTCTCCCGCCCCCTTACCAGCGGGGTGCTCTTGGGAGGCAGGAACATGCCCGCCCCGCCTCGCTCACACCCCGCTGGTACCGGTGCACATGCCCATCGGGGCACGGCGCCATGTTATAGGCTGCTCCGTGCACCCGTTGGGGCACTGCGCCTAGCTTGTCTTGTACATAGGTGTTCCTTTCATACTATGCAGATTTTAAGGGATGGAGCTTAGCAACTGTAGGATTTCTCACTTTTTCCGTGTTTGCACAGGACTGAACAAACCAGTTGTGTCGGTTTCACTACTTCCTTTCTACACAGAGCCTTGGGCAATGCCAAACTGCTAGGAAGTATAGCAGGAGACACTTTCCAAAAGATCATTTTCGAGTCAAGAAATTTGGGAGGGGGGGGGGGGGAGGAAGGCGAAATGGGTATTAATGAAAGATAAGGTTTGTTTTCCAAGAAAAAACATCCCTCTTTGTTCAATAAAGAAGTCTCCAAGTTGGCTTTCTTTCTGTTTTGAAAGACATTTAACTGGTGGCAAAAGTAGCATTCTAGTGCAGGAATATCAATAAAATTGATAAGAATTTAATCCGAGAGGAGCTGTCTAAACTGCTTGAGATGCAGAGAGATTGAAGTTGGAGAAATCGAGGTAGCCAGGAAGAGGGCAGGTAAGGTAATCAAAGTGATAGAGGTACCTTATATGGAATATGAATCTGATAGCTGATCAGAGCCATCTAGCATGCTTAGGTTTGCAAAGTGGCTCCAGAATTGCTCTATAGAGATCATCCAGTCCTGGTTTTACCCTATTAGAGCAGTGGGCTGAGAACCAGGGAAGCTCTCAGTTTGAATCACACTGTGGTGCCTTGTGATCTTGGGCAAGACACTTACGGCTCCTTTTACTCAGCGGCGGTAAGCCCAACGCAGGCTTACTCAGTGGCGTAGCAAGGAGGGCTGCCACCGGGGCGGTTCGCCGTTGCACCCCCCCCCCCCCGGGTGCAGCACGATGACACCCCCCTCAGCGCATCAACAACCCCCCCCCCCCCGACCCAGTGCCTACCCTCCTCAGCTCCCTCCAACCAGCTGAGCACCCTACCTTTAAAGAAATTTCGGAAGCCATGGAGAGGCAAGGTGCAGCGCCTCGCACCTGCAAGTAAAAGAAGCGTGGATTGTCATCGGGCCTTCCCTCATGCTGTCTGTCCCGCCCTTGCGGAAATAGGAAGTTGCAAGCGGAGGGCGGGACAGACAGCGTGAGGGAAGGCCCAATGACGATCCACGCTTGTTTTACTTGCAGGCGCGAGGCGCTGCGCCTCACCTCTCCACAGCTTCCGAAATTTCTTTAAAGGTAGGGTGCTCAGCTGGTTGGAGGGAGCTGAGGAGGGTAGGCACTGGGTCGGGGGGGGGTGTCATCATGCTGCACCCGGGGGGGGGGGGAGAGCTGGCAGGGAGCACCCCCCCCCCCCAAGCTGACACCCGGGGCGGACCGCCCCTCCCACCCCCCCCTTGCTACGCCACTGGGCTTACTGCTCGCTATACAGGAAGTACAGCCGGGCTACCACAACAGCCCAGCAGTACTTCCCACCCCTAGCGTGCAGTCCTTTCCGGCGCTATAAAAATGTATTTATTTTTGTAGCACCAGAGTTCACCTGGTGTTAATCAGGCAATGCTGTGCGCTGCCTAGTTACTGCCGGGTTAATGCAGGAAACCTTACCGCCACCTCACCCCCCCCCCCCCGAAATAGCCGTGCGGCAAGTGCTCTACTTTACGCAAGGCCATTTCCTGCAGGATGGCGAGACTTCCCTTTTACCAGCTGCGGTAAAAGGGGGCCTCGGCACAAGTGTAAAACACGCGCCAGCACCGGCCCCCCTTTTGCCGCAGCTTGATAAAAGGGGCCCTTAACTCTCCATTGTCTCAAGTATGAACTTAGCCTGCCAGTTCTCCAGGGACACGGAAATACTTGCTGTACCTGAATGTAACTCGCCTTGAGCCACTACAGAAAAGGCATGAGCCACCATATTTTTATGCAAATAAGAGGAATTCAGTAAATGGCACCTAAAGCTAGACGCTGGGAAGATCCGCGCTAAGATTATTCTACAAAGAGCGTTCCGCTCAGAGCGCCCTTTATAGAATGCTAGCTTAGTGTGGATTTTGCACCTAACTTTGGGCACCAGCATTTCACCTGCGAAAACCGGGTGTAAATGCTGGTGCCCGATTGCTGGCATTTGGGCGCATATATCATAGTATTCTATAACATCGTTCCTAACCTCTGGAAATGGCCCCAGATCCGCCCGTGCCCTTCCCACGGCCGTGCCCTTTTGGAATTGTGCACTATAAAATTTAGACGCAGATTTAATAGAATAGCGCCTAGGACAGATGCGCACGTAACTCTGAATTGTTGCTAATTAACATCGATTGTTGATTGTCGACGCCTCATTAGCTGATTAAGGGGTCTGCTTATGAAGCAGTTCTAGCGGCCATCCATGTGCCAGCACTAGCGCATGGACGACTGCTAGCGCTGCTTAGTAAACCGGAGTGTTAATTTGCACACGCATCTGCCCTGGGTGCCGAAATTTGCGCACGCAACTTTGGGCGACCTATATAGAATCCGGTGATAACGTGTGTGTTAAATGCATTTTTATAAACTGCACCTACCCCCTGCATGCTATGGACAGGGCCGCCCCGCCTCTGCCCCCCTGTTGCTCCCCCCGCCGCTCCCTGCCTCCCCCCGCCGCTGCAGTCTGCGGTCTCACCTCCCTGCCTCCATGGCTCCGGGCCCCTTGCATTCAAGGCGGCAATCGCAGGTCGCCTCTTTTCTGGCCTTCCCTCCCTGTGTCTCACCCTCGTCTGATGTAACTTCTGGTTTCCGCGAGAGCGGGACACAGGGAGGGAAGGCCAGAAGGGAGGCGATCTGTGACTGCTGCTTCGAATGCAGGGGACCGGAGCCGAGGAGGCAGGCAGGTGAGACCGGGCACTGCAGCGCCGGTGGCCTGACCCCGGCGCCGGGCCCCCCTTGGAGGCCCGGGCCCAGGGAATTTTGTCCCCCCTGCCCCCCCTCTCAGCGGCCCTGGTTATGGATGAGGATGTCTTAGCTAGCCAAACAGAAAATGTCAGATGAGCCTTAGGCAGTGGCGTAGCCACAGGTGGGCCTGGGTGGGCCAGAGCCCACCCACTTTGGGCTCAGGCCCACCCACTTTGGGCTCAGGCCCACCCAAAATTGTGACACTCTTGCTGTGGCTGGTGGGTATTCCCAAACCTTGCCAGCTGAAGATTTTCTGTCCTTGGGCAGCCAGTCCAAATGTCCAAATGTCAGCCAGCAGCACTTGCCTTGAGCTGACGCTAAGACCGGCCCTTCTGCACATGCTCAGTTTTCACACATGCAAAAGCACTGAGCATGCATGGCCTGCCAGCAGCAGCATCAGTTTGAGGCAAGTGCTGCCGGCTACCATTTGGAAGAGTGCTGGCTGCTCAAGTAGCAGTAGGAAATCTTCAGCTGGCAGAGTTTAGGGACCCCACCAGCTCAAGTATTTAATATTTGGGGTTTGTGGGCAGGGAGGGGTGGAGAGAAGAGCAAACTGGAGGGGCCGGGGAGGGGGGAATTCCATGCCCACCCACCTTGGGCTCAGGCCCACCCAAAATTGGCTATCTGGCTACGCCCCTGGCCTTAGATACCCAGGGCTGCAGGTTGTTACCTTGTAGATCAGTGACATTTCTGAGCTGAAGAACATAGTGTCCCTTGCTTAATGCCAAGAACAATAAAAGAATTTATTATCGGCTTAGCGGCCCTTCAACCAAAGCGTTGTAAGCACTTTCAGGGCAGTTCTATAACTGTTGCCTGATTGGTGCAGATCATGTAAAGGAAAGTACGTGGCTGCTTTCTTTCACACACATGTACCCCACTATTGAAAGCGGCCCATTGGCTCCCCTTGCCCCATCGTATTATCTACATGATTTTAGTCCTGGTCTTTAAATCCATCTGTCTGGTGAACCACTTTATCTATCTCTTATGTTAACCCCATATTCAAACAAAAGAACATTGCGATCAACTTTCCGAAATTTACTGATAGTACCATCTTTTCGCGAGATAATTCGTGAACACACCAGGAAGGTAATTTTCTCAGTTCAGGGTCCCGAACATTGGAACAAACTACCTCAGTCCCTTCGGCAACAGACATCTTTCCAAAACTTTAAAATTGATCTTAAAATGTTTCTTTTCTCTGATGCGTACTCCTAATTCTGCCAGTGCAGTCCATGGAGATTGGCCCTGCCAGTCCTCCTTTCCTATTCCTTTTCTTCTATCCTATTAGAAATTGTAGTTCTACTCCACCCCTTCCTTCCATACTTTACTATTTTCTTCCTTTTCTATATTTATTAGACTGTAAGTCGCCCAGGCATGCTGTTTGATGGGCGGGATAGTAAATTCTGAAATACACTTGAAATTTGGCGCATTAACACTGGTGTGTGTGTGTGTGTGTGCGCCTAAGTGCTGGAGATAACTCAGATAACTTTCTATAAGTTACACGCATAACTAAGAGTCTCGCCCATGCTCTGCCTGGGTGCCACCCAAATGTACGCTCACCTGTAAAATATGTGCTATATAAATTACACATGTATTGACTGAACAGCGCGTTGGTGGAATTTTGGCAGGTATGCATATATGTGGACACACATGTACATATATGCCATTATGGGGTAAATTTAATATAGGTCACTAAAAATTAGGTGCCCAAAAACTGTACGCTGAGCTAGTGTTCCACAATGGCAGAGTTGCGTGCCAAATCGGTTATAGAATACTAGTGTTGAGTGCGCAGTTATATGACAAACTTTAGGCCTGACCATTTACGTCATGTCTGTAGCTGGCATAAATGGAGGCACCTAAAGGCAGCAGTTGGGCGCATAAATGCAACTATTCTATAAAGTGTCTGCAAAAATAGTTGGAATGCCCCTGACATGCTTCATACTCCTCCCCAGTTAATGTCCCCTTTGCAATTGCCAGTGTTGTATAGTACCTAAGTAAATGTAACTAGTTACTGTACTTATGTAAAAGTTTTATTACTTTTACTTGTAAAGAAGTACAGGATAGCATTTGCTACTTTTACTTTTATTGAAGTAATAAGTTTGCTAGTTTTTACTGCTGCTTTTACTGATTCTTGCAGTATGCAGTAAAAGCAGAAAGGAGATGTAAATGACAGTTCCTCAGTAAACGAAATGAAACAGCAGAACGGAACATTACTACCTCAAACCTTGTCATTCAAACAGCGAATCATTTCAACTTAAATTTTGCTGTTCAGTGAATATAACCTGTAAGAACAGTGGAGTTGCCTGTGTTTGTTGAACCTGGTTACTGGCCTTCAGCCAAACAGAACTGCAAGAATCAGTAAAAGCAGTAGTAAAAACTGGCAAACTTATTACTTCAGTAAAAGTAAAAGCAGTCTGTTGTGAACAGACATATGTCTCTACCAGAACAGACTGCTGGTCATCCCATGGGACATTTTACATTGGGGTGAACTGTCCACTGTCTTTAGGGAGGAAGCCTGCTTGTCTGGCCTTAAGACTGAAGGGTTCCCACACATTGTTAGAACAATGATAGACAACGATTCCAATTTTGAGAAAGCCTTCTTTGTAATTAGACCAGTGGCATAGCTACGTGGGGCCACGGGGGCCTGGGCCCCTGTAGATTTGTCCCTGGACCCCTCTGCTGACGACCCTCTCGACCCCCCCCTCCTGCCACCAACCCTCCCCCGCCGCCGTCGGCTACCTTTGCTGGCGGGGGACCCCAACCCCTACCAGCCGAGGTCCTCTTCGGTGCAAAGCTTCATTCTGTTTCTGTGAGTCTGACGTCCTGCACATACAACGTGCAGGACGTCAGACTCACAGAAACAGAATGAAGCCTTGCAGGTGATGGCGACGGCGGGGGAGGGTTGGCGGCGGGAGGGGGGGTCGAGACTCTCAGCAGGGTCGTCGGCAGGGGGGTCAAAGGTGGTGGTGGCGGCGGGGGGGGGGGGGTCGGCAATGGCGGGGGGGAGCTAAAATGTGCCTCCTCACCTCGGGCTCTGGACCTCCCTCCCGCCGGTCTGGCTACGCCCCTGAATTGGACAGCATGACGATGATAAAGAAGGTAAAGATGAAGATGCAAGTGATGAGTTAGACAGCACTACTTCGAATGCAGATGATAATGACAATAATGATGATAACGTACTCTTTGCTATATGGAAGTCAAGTGTTTCAGAGATTCCCTTGATCAAAACCTGCAGACCCAGACAGAAGACATCAGTAATATTGCAACCTGGTCTGATTTGAAGGAACTTTTTATCAGACTGAGCACTCCACTTCCTGCTAGTGCAGTTGTTGAACCTTTTTAGCTGTGTTGGATTAATGACTCACACACACATTCACATAAGTGACAGTCATTCCCAAAAGTTTAGTTTTACTAAAAGCAAAGTGGACTGAGTTGTAGAGCAGTAAAGTTGTTGGGTAAAAACATGAATAATAGTTGCATTTATTGTAGTTGCGGGTACTTTTACTTTTTTACTCAAAAAGTATTATACCAGGTGATAACTTTGTTACTTTTTCTTAAATACATTTTTTATGTGTTCTTCACTGTACTTTTTACTTAAGTACTGTGGCCTAGCACTTTGAACAGCACTAGTATTTGCCTGCGAGAGAAGTTAGTCGCGCTGTTTATAGAATAGAGGCCTAAGCCTGTTATATGTGCATTGGCAAATTAATGCCAATTAGTGCTTATTAATGCCAATTATCAGTATTTATCGCCAATTAGTTAATTACGTTATACATGCAGCTGGTCCTGTTCTATAACTGTGCACCCAATTGTGTTCCTGACTTTGGGTACCATTTATAGAATTTGGCGGTAGGTGTCTAATCAGTGTGTAAATGTTAGCATCTATTCTATAGACTTACCCCCTTAGTTTGTGAATTAGTGTGTGGTAACTATTAAGGTAACATCATATGCTCCAGAAGCAGGCGCAAGCCAAAACATGCTAAGACTAGGGAGTTGCCTAGGGTAGCAGCAGCTTCTTGGAAGCAGCAAAGAGCAGCTGAAATCAAAGCAATAACAATAGAGCCTGACTTTCACACTAACTCAAAGAACCATCAGCATATACTTTAACCTACATTTTTATAGGATTACTATGCGATGACCGTGATTGTTGAGTTTAATTATCAAAGTCTCGGGGGAGGGGTGCAGGATAGGGCAAGGCAAAGGATGAGTGCGCTTTATAGAATAGCGCATAGTGTCAGAAACCAGACCTTACTTTGGACGCGAGGATTTACACCAACTGAAACCGCGCAGAATCACTTAGGCACTATTCTATAACTGGACATATAAATGTAGTTCCATTCGGATCTGCCGTTTTTGGCCCATTTTAATAACCTGAGTGCCCTCGGTATGGACCCCAAAGTCACTGGCTGGGTTAGAAACTGGTTGAGCGGAAGGCAGTAAAGGTTCAAATTCCACTGCTGCTCCTTGTGATCTTGGGCAAGTCACTTAACCCTCCATTGCCTCAGGTACAAACTTAGATTGTGAGCTCTCCTGGGACAGAGAAATATCCAAAGTACCTGAATGTAGCTCACCTTGAGCTACTACTGAAATAGGTGTGAGCAAAAAATCTAAATAAATAGATACAGCTAAAAAAAAATCTAAATAAAATTATAACACTTTTTTGTGCTGAAAAATTGGCACGGAAATAGCACATAACATTAGGCACTATGTATACAATTGCCTACTAAATGAGATACATTTGGAAACATCAAATTGAAACCTAGTAATAGGACTAACATACAGTATCAGAAATACACATGTTTAACAGCACTGCAGAATATCATATAACATACAGTAAAGTCTCGATTATCTGGCCTAAATGGAACTGACCCGTTGTCCAATAAATGAAAAGTTGGATAATACGGAAAACAATGGTAACCCCTCAAGCAATGCATAGACAGAGGGGTCCTTTTACCAAGGTGTGTGGAAAAGTGGCCGGCGCTGGTGTAGGTTGCGTGTATTGGATGCACGCAGGTTCATTTTTCAGTGCGTCTGCAAAAAAGGTCTTTTGGGGGGGGGGGGCTGAAAATGGACATGCGGCAAAATTAAAATTGGCGTGCGTCCATTTTGGGCCTCAGACCTTAGTGCCACCCATTGACTTAGTGGTAAGGTCTCACGCGCTAACCAGGCAGTAATCGTCAGCGTGTGTACATAAGTACATATAAGTAATGCCACACTGGGAAAAGACCAAGGGTCCATTGAGCCCAGCATCCTGTCCACGACAGCAGCCAATCCAGGCCAAGGGCACCTTTCAAGAATGCCGATTACCGCCCGGTTAGTGCTGCGTACTGGAAATTTTCTGGGGTACGTCCAAAATGAAATTACCGCCTGGGCCACACGGTAGCTGGCTGGTAGTTCTGAATTGGTGCATTTTAGGCGCGCGTAGCTGCCTGCGCGGCTTAATAAAAGGGCCCCAAAGGCAGCAAAAGCAGGGTCCTGGCTCGTGTCGGTGGTAAAAGTAGGGTCCCGGGTTCGGAAAACAGAAACAGAAGCCACGTGAGTGACATCACCAGGAGTCTGTTGGATAATCCGGATCAGCGAAGGTTGGATAAGCGAGGCTGTACTGTATATGCAGTGTTGCCATCTATCTAATAGTTTCAACTAAGTATAGTAAACTTTACATACCTTATAGTCAAAAGCTCGCATATACTCATCGGTGCCTGCCATACTCTGTTACTATCGCACCAATGGTCAGCTAAATTTAAGAAAATCACATGGCTCCGTGCACCAATGAAAATGCTGCAACCTAATGATGTCGTTCAATTAGTTTACATAGCTGCGGTCCAATCTGTTTCCAGATTCAAACCTCCTGGAGATACAGTCCCCTGACTGACGGTTTTAATTTTTAGCTTTGGCGGACCACACCCTGAGGCAGCAATTTGTGAAACACGCCACATGTTGGTGGAGGCATCAGTGCACTGCAAAGTGTGAAAAAAAAGCGTTGCTAAAGGATTATAATTGGAAGATTTTTAAAACGCCTTTATATATTGAAGAATGTTTATACAAGTTGAGAACATATATTGGATTTTGCAAAAAAAAAACAAAAAACTGATTATTAAAGAAATTATTATGTTGGTTGGAACTAAATTGAAACTAATTTTGGAAATCAAAGAGTAACAGAGATAAGAAATCACAGAGGACTGCTGGGTTTATTGCATTGCCAGTTTATTACCCTTGCTGATGGTTTTGGACCTTTTAAATTGATCTATCTAATAGTGGCACTAAATATATGTGGAAACACCATTCCTCACATTTTAAACAAGTGCTGGACCTGAGAATGTATAATGATTTTATTTTTTGTTTTTAGCACTGGAGCTTTGACGTTCCCTATTGCTTTTTAAAATACAACCTGGCTGTAAGTTTCTTGCAGAATTTTAGGTAACCATTGGCACCTATTGGGAAGGCTCTGTCCATCTGCCTATCTGTCTCACACACACAGAAATGCACGCCTCATACAATGCCTGTCACCCTAGCACAGCACTTTTCAACCTTCCCACGGAGGCACACCTAGCCAGTCGTGTTTTCAGGAGTGCCACGATAAATTTGTTTGAGATAGATTTTCGTACAGTGGAGACTCTGTTCATGCAAATCCTGCATATTTATTATGGTAAGCCTGAAAACCTGACTGGCTAGGTGTGCTTCCAAGAGAGGACTCAGAAGCACTGGCCTAATAGAAACAATTATGTCTTTTCACACCCAGAACCAGCCCAGCATCCTTTTCCACAGAGTGAACTCCATTTGCCATTACTCTTTACTGCCTTCCGCTCAACCAGTTTCTAACCCAGCCAGTGACTTTGGGGCCCATACCGAGGTCACTCAGGTTATTTATTCTGGCCATTGGTGCCTAGGGGCAGAGGTTTTCAACCCAGTCCTTGGGGCACACCTAGCCAGTCGGGGTTTTCAGGATATCCTGAAAACCCCGACTGGCTGGTTGCGCCCTGAGGACTGGGTTGAAAATCTCTGGCCTAGAGTTTGGTGCCCACATAGAATTGCACCATAGAAGATAATTTTATAAGCGGGTCCCTATCCTGCTTATAATCGAAAGAGTAAAACGCCTATATTGTGACCCAAATTGGGAGATGGGCGTCTTTCTCCCGTGGGCGCCCAAATCGGTATAATCGAAAACCGATTTTGGGCGTTTCCAACTGCAATCTGTCGCAGAAACGGGTAAAGTTGACGGGGGCGTGTCGGAGGCGTGGTGAAGGTGGAACTGGGGCGTGGTTATTGGCCGAGGAGAGATAGGCGTCTTTAGCTGATAATCGAAAAAAAGGCGTTTTTACCGCGATTTTGGGTCACTTTTTTTGGACCCTTTTTTTTCACGAACAAGTCCCAAAAAAGTGCCCCAACTGACCAGATGACCACTGGAGGGAATCGGGGATGACCTCCCCGGACTCCCCCAGTGGTCACTAACCCCCTCCCACCAAAAAAAACCCACTTTACAAACTTTGTTTTCCAGCCTGTATGCCAGCCTCAAATGCCGTACCCACCTCCATGACAGCAGAATGTGTTCTATCCTCTGACAGCCTTTCCCTGGTTCTGATGTGGCTCTCGGGTGAGTGTGATACCTTTTCTGTTAAGGGCACTGCAGAGTCACATCAGCAATGCATTGTGGTGGGTGTAGGGTATTGGGCTCCGTGATTCCACTAGCTTGTGCCACATGCTCACGATGTTGGTAGTTGGTAGGCTCTACTCCCATGGTGCTGTTCCCTCTGCTGGGTCAGAGTGTGCCCTGTTTTGTTTCCGGTAGTCCATGAGATAGTGGCCATTTTTGTAAGCCAGTTTTAGATCCCTTTCACGGGTTAGCCACGTTAGAGAACTTAGTTCTTACCTTGAATGTGGCTGAAAGAGGGCATTGTACAGCATTCTGCCAGCTCTGACCTACTGCTAATCTCAGTACCAGGGAGACTCGTTGCCAGTGGGGCACAACTTCTGATCTGCAGTTAACTGTGAGTAAGTGTGCTTATTCCAATAAAGGACGTTTTCGGAGAGATTAGTCTTCAGGTGTCAACTGGTGTGCCAAGGTTATATAGCAGCAACAAGTCCTAGAGGCCTGCATGTATGCAGGTCCCTGGAGCACTTTCCAGGGACCTGCACTTCAGCCAGGTGGACCCAGGCCCATCCCCCCCTACCTGTAACACTTGTGCTGGTAAATGGGAGGCCTCCAAAACCCACTGTACCCACATGTAGGTGCAGCCTTCACCCCTATGGTAGTGTACATTTGTGGGTAGTGGGTTTTGGGGGAGGGGGTTGGGTGCTCAGCACCCGTGGTAAGGGAGCTAGGCATGTGGGAGCGTTGTCTGAAGTCCACCGCATTGACCTCTAGGGTGCCCAGTTGGTGTCCTGGCATGTCAGGGGGGCGAGTGTACTACGAATCGTGGCCCCTTCCATGACCAAATGGCTCGGATTAGGACGTTTTTGAGCTGGGTGTTTTTAGTTTCCATTATTGCAAAAAAAAAAACCAAACGCCCAGCTGAAAAACATCCATTTTTTCGAAAATACAGTCTGTCCCGCCTCTTCACGTACCCGTTTTCGGACATAGACGCCCATGGAGATAGGCGTTCGCGTTCGATTATGCCCCTCCACGTGTCTTTATAAAATACTAGTGTAAGTGACAGAAATTGAGCCTTGAATTCTGGCATGGACATTAGAGCACGTGTGCGTGACCATACTTAAGTACATACGTAAATTAGCATATTTTTGAATCTATGTGGGTTCTTGCAAACTCTGCCTCTGTACATGCCTACTGGCAAAATATGTATCTTTATGTTATTGCACATGCTTTTATGCATGTCAAAGTTTTATAACTGACCATTATCACGCATATGTAGCCACATCCAGATGAAAATGACTTTATCAAATTACCCCCCCATAGAGGGTAATTTAAAAAAGCATTTCCATGGATAAAAAGTGTTTTTCCCGCAGAAACAGGCTTGTATAAAATTGTTTACCTGATATGTGAATAAAGTTATGCTTCTGACTTTACCCAGCCTGAGAAGGAAAGGTTTGTGTTTACAATCCTGTTTGTGAAAATATGCAGATAAATTAACCCATAAAATCCCTGATTCTGTAAACACAAATTTAGGCACATTCCCGATTTCTGTGTGCAATTTAATAGAATAATGAGCCAATTAGTGCCAATAATTGGCTTTTTAACAAGCAATTATTGGCACTAATTAGGCGTGGGATCAACACCTAAAATTTGCAAGTGGTCCAATTAAGGGAGCGTTGAAATGGCAGGGTCATAGGCGTTTTGGGGCAGAACGGGGATGTGGTTTCAAGTTACGCACATAATTACAGAATAATGGTGCTCAGCATGTAAATGTAGGCACAGGCATTTGCACCACGTTTGCATTGCTGCAAATAGCTGTGTCTAAATTTGCACACAACTCTCCGCTTAAGCCTGTATTCTATAAAATGTGCTGAACTTTAGGCGCGGCTTATAGAATAATGTTTAAGCTAGGGCTCTTCAGCTTGGAGAAGAGAAGGCTGAGGGGAGATATGACAGAGGTGTCTAAAATACTGGGTGGAGTGGAACAGGTAGATGTGAATCGCTTGTTTACTCTTTCCAAAAGTACTAGGACTAGGGGGCACCAAAGAAGCTACTAAGTAGTAAATTTAAAACAAATTGGAGAAAATATTTCTTCACTCAAGGAGTAATTAAACTCTGGAATTAGTTGCTAGAGAATGTGGTAAAAGCAGTTAGCTTAGCAGGGTTTAAAAAAAGGTTTGGATAGTTTCTTAAAAGAAAAGTTCATAAGCCATTATTAAGACGGACTTGGGAAAATCCACTGCTTATTTCTAGGATAAGCAGCATAAAATCTGTTTTACTATTCTGGGATCTTGCCAGTTACTTGTGACCTGGATTGACCACTTTTGGAAACAGGATACTGGGCTTGATAAACCTTCGGTCTGTCCCAGTATGGCAATGCTTAATATGTTAACTTCTTATGGGTATCGTTCAGCGCTGATTTTTTAGGCATCATATATAGAATCTAGCCTTAACTGTGTGCATGGTACAGAGCAGGTGTAAATCTAAGCATAGAAATTCCCTGGGATAATTTTCAAAGTCAAACCCCCAAATTCTATATATGGCACGATAGTTCTGCATGCTAATTTGGCCACATGGCCAAATTGTGCGCACAACTTAATTGATTAACAAGCCAATCAGCACCGATAATTAGTACTTAACTAATTAGCTCTAATTGGCTTTAATTAGAAATTACATGCACAACTTTCTAGACATTCTATAACACGGTGCACGTAAATTCTAATGTGCACAGTCGTAAAGGGGGCATTTAAAAAAACTATGTGCTCTATTTCCTTCTGAGAAAGAGCACCATGCACAGCACACCATATCAGATCAGATCAACTTATTGACCAGTATTGACATTTAGTTTTCCTATAAATTTGCAGCCACTTTAAGAAATCATAAGTATATCAGAGCAAATGTAGTCCTATGCATTGCCATAATTGAAATTTTAAAAGGTGATTGTTTAATTAGGCTTAGACTGAAGTGAGATGTAATATACAACAACTAGTAAATACAATGTTTGCTTTCATTGGTTGGGCTATGTATGAAAGATATTAAGATGGCAAAGAGCAGAGAGTTAGTACTGTAGTCTGAGCTTAGTCCGTTATCACATTCCATAATATCCGTGGTTGCTGTGAGATTAGGATTTCATTCCCTTAAAATTGGTGGTGGGCTAACAAATTGCAGTTTTAGGGCTTGCATGCAAGTCCTACCTATGATCTTGGATATATTAGCGAAGCAGTTATAGATGCATAAGTCTGTGCTGAACTTCATTTTCCCCCTTTTTCTGGGATTATACCTCAATCTGACAAAACCCTACTTGCAGGAAAATCTTTGAATAGAAGATTTTTTAGTCCATCTCTTTATAATTGCCTAAAAAGCTCCTAGCCACTACTCAATTGCCCTCCCCTTGTCCCTTCCTTCCTTCTCACCCATTACTTCCTTAACTGTCTTGTCTGTCTGTATTATTTAGATTGTAAGCTCTTTTGAGCAGGGACTGTCTCTTTGTATCAGGTGTTCAGCGCTGCGGGCGTCTGGTAGCGCTATACAAATGCTAATGCTAATAATATTATAGAATATACCTGATCTGCGCCTAACTTAGGCGCAGGTATTTACGCCTGGTTTTAGGTGGCCTAAATGGGTGCACCTAAATTTTAGGCACAAGAACGGCACTTGAGCGTATTCTATAAATGACGCCTAACTTTAGACGTACTTTATAGAATCACGCTAACTGCATTGTTTTACAGCACCAATTTTTAAGGCGCCATATATTGAATTTCCTCCGAAGTGCACACATACATTTACTTTGAAAATTTGCCAGTGCCTGCACAGATAAAAGTTTGCTTGCCTCGTTTGCATACATGCCGCTGATTTGATATACGGTGCCCCAAATTGAGCGCTGATATTTGGGCAACAATCCAAGATGTGCACCCAACTAAATTGCCTATTGAGCCAATTAGTGCAATAATTGGATACTAATTGGCATCAATCTAGGGGCCCTTTTACAAAGGCGTGTAGGTGCCTACGCGCGCCCTATGCGCGTCAAATTGGCAGTACCACCTGGCTACCACGTGCCCTGGACAGTAATTCCATTTTTGGCACACGCCCAAAACACGTGGTAGAAAATATTTTCTATTTTCTACCATGGGGCGCTTACCCGGCGGTAATGGACAGTTGGTGCGCACTGGATGCTTACCGCCCGGTTAGTGCATGAGTCCTTACTGCTAAGTCAATCTGTGGTGGTAAGGTCTCAGGCCGAAAATGGACGCGCATTGGTTTCCATTTTGTAGCACATCCATTTTCCGGCACATTAAAAAAAATTCCTTTTTTCTTAGCGTGCTCAAGAAATGGACCAGCGCATGTCCAAAACACGCGCCTACAGCAGTACAGGCCACTTTTGGGCGTGCCTTAGTAAATGAGCCCCATAGATTTGTGCACACTTCTTGCTGCACGCCCCAATTCAGGAAATTTAGACTGCCCCCAATTTGATTGACTGCACATTTTGTCCTTTAGATTGTAAGCTCCTTTGAGCAGGGACTGTCCTTCTTTGTTAAACTGTACAGCACTGCGTAACCCTAGTAGCGCTTTAGAAGTGTTAAGTAGTAAGTAGTAGTAGTAATGTACACCCAAATCTCATAGGGGGCGTGACCATAGGAGGTATATGGGCGGGTCAGGAGCAATGTTTCCCCTAAGGAGTGGCCTGGTGTGTACAAGTTTTAAAAACCAACAGTTTTTGAGTGCCAGAATTAGAAATGCATTTCACAAGATCGGAAGTGACAAACAACAGCACAGACCATTTCATACAGCACACTTTTATTTGAAACTCATTTAAATCAGGTCTGTAATTGATTTAGTTTAATTCATTTTCATTTAATTTTTGTAGTTTAATTTTGTTTGAAAGTTGAGTCAGTGTTTTTGTGAACGAGCATGTGAAATCTGTGAGCTACGGTCCTAAAATGTATGAGCAATCACTCACGCGCTCCGCTTAGAGGGAACATTAGTCAGGGACGTGTTATAAAATACCCAAATTGGACACCGGGAATTACACCTGATTTCAGCAGGCATCAGTACTAGTGCCCAAACTTGGATGACAAAATTGGCACTCAGTACTGTTCTATAAAGGGCCAGTATAGCACAGCATTGGGCATCATTTACTGAATTTAGCCCACGGTCACTTGTAAAATCGCCCCCATTCTGTTCCTTTGGCTTAATGATCCTGGCTGTCCATAAAACTGAACTTAAGAACGATTTTAATGTCCCTGAAATTGATTTCAGCTTGTTGACATGATTTCAGAGCCCCCCCAGCCCCCACCCGTACCTTTAAAAAGGAGGAGGGTGTAGCACTCCCTCCACTTTCCAGCACCGCCCCCAAAATGGTGGTGCCTGCCCGGTGCATCCTGGGATGTGCTGGGCAGGGCTTTCCTACCATACCAGGATGTACTGGGCAGGGCACCACCATTTTGGAGGCGGCGCTGGAAGGAGGAGGGTGTTATTAGGAAGGGTATGGAGTCCAGGTGTGCGGATGTTATAATGCCGTTGTATCGCTCCATGGTGCGACCGCACCTGGAGTATTGTGTTCAGTACTGGTCTCCGTATCTCAAAAAAGATATAGTAGAATTGGAAAAGGTACAGCGAAGGGCGACGAAAATGATAGTGGGGATGGGACGACTTTCCTACGAAGAGAGGCTGAGAAGGCTAGGGCTTTTCAGCTTGGAGAAGAGACGGCTGAGGGGAGATATGATAGAAGTGTATAAAATAATGAGTGGAATGGATCGGGTGGATGTGAAGCGACTGTTCACGCTATCCAAAAATACTAGGACTAGAGGGCATGAGTTGAAGCTACAGTGTGGTAAATTTAAAACGAATCGGAGAAAATTTTTCTTCACCCAACGTGTAATTAGACTCTGGAATTCGTTGCCGGAGAACGTGGTACGGGCGGTTAGCTTGACGGAGTTTAAAAAGGGGTTAGATAGATTCCTAAAGGACAAGTCCATAGACCGCTATTAAATGGACTTGGAAAAATTCCGCATTTTTAGGTATAACTTGTCTGGAATGTTTTTACGTTTGGGGAGCGTGCCAGGTGCCCTTGACCTGGATTGGCCACTGTCGGTGACAGGATGCTGGGCTAGATGGACCTTTGGTCTTTCCCAGTATGGCACTACTTATGTACTTATGAGTTAGGGGGCACTAGGTTGAATATCAACACTTATCCAGTTATTACACATACCTGAATATTTTATGCTGGAATCAGATATGACCCTGCATTGAATAATAATTTTGGTTGCCGCAGACAGTGTTTTAAAAATCACTGACTGCCACTGGCTGAATATTACCTCATAGGAACATAAGAGTAGCCATACTGGGTCAGACCAATGGTCCATCTAGCGCAGTATCCTGTTTCTAACAGTGGCCAAGCCAGGTCACAAGTACCTGGCAGGAACCCAAATTGTAGCAACATTCCATACTACAAATCCCAGAGCAAGCAGTTGCTCCCCCATGCCTGTCTCAATAGCAGACTATAGACTTTTCCTCCAGGAACTTGTCCAAACTTTTTTTAAACCCAGATACGCTAACTGCTGTTACCACGATCCACCAGCAGAGAGTTCCAGAGCTTAACTATTCGTTGAGTGAAAAAATATTTCCTCCTATTTGTTTTAAAAGTATTTCCATGTAACTTCCTTGAGCATCCCCTAGTCTTTATTTTTGTTACATTTGTACCCCGCGCTTTCCCACTCATGGCAGGCTCAATGCGGCTTACATGGGGCAATGGAGGGTTAAGTGACTTGCCCAGAATCACAAGGAGCTGCCTGTGCCTGAAGTGGGAATCGAACTCAGTTCCTCAGTTCCCCAGGACCAAAGTCCACCACCCTAACCACTAGGCCACTCCTCCACTGTTGCTACTATTTGAGATTCCACTAGCAACATTCCATGTAGAAGTCAGCCCTTGCAGATCACCAATGTGGTGGCTGCGCAGGCTTCTGCGAGTCTGACGTCCTGCACATACGTACAGGACGTCAGACTCACAGAAACAGAAGCCTGCGCAGCCTTCTACATGGAATGTTGCTAGTGGAATAGCAACATTCCATGTAGAATCTCCAATAGTAGCAACATTCCATGCAGAATCTCCAATAGTATCTATTTTATTTTTGTTACATTTGTACCCCGCACTTTCCCACTCATGGCAGGCTGAATGCGGCTTACATGGGGCAATGGAGGGTTAAGTGACTTGCCCAGAGTCACAAGGAGCTGCCTGTGCCTGAAGTGGGAATCGAACTCAGTTCCTCAGGACCAAAGTCCACCACCCTAACCACTAGGCCACTTCTACTTGTTATCTCCCCTTATCTGTTTCTTTTCTAAGCTGAAGAGCCCTAACCTCTTTAGCGTTTCCTCATATGAGAGGAGTTCCATCCGTTTTATCATTTTGGTCCCTCTTCTTTGAATCTTTTCTAATTCCGCTATATCTTTTTTGAGATACGGCAACCAGAACTCAACACAGTACTCAAGGTGAGGTCGCACCACGGAGCGATACAGAGGCATTATAATATTTTCGTTCTTATTAATCATCCCTTTCCTAATAATTCCTAGCATCTTGGTTTTTTTTTTTGGCCGCCGCTGCACATTGAGCAGAAGATGTAGGTAGGTTGCTTTGCTGCTGTTTGCTGATTCATTGAAGGTGCTGCCCTAGGCCACTGCCTAGTCTTGCCTACTGAGTGGGCTTCCCCTGGCAGTATCAAGCTTTGCAAGACTTGACACAGTCAGACAAGCATAGAAATTCCTGCACCACTCCAACAAACGTTGCAGTAATGTTTTTAGCAGTGGGGTAAGAACATCATCACCCTGCAATGTCAGCAGCGGGATGATGTCATCAGCATGACAGAGGACATACAGTTTGGGAGACAGTTAGTTACAAACCCCAAATTCCTCATCAAGGGTATTTTAATCAGAAGCCCTAACTCTAATGAGCAATCTGAGACGTACAGTATGATACAGAATTGAAAAGGAAAGTCTCCCATCCTTCTAAAAACATATTACCTGTCCCACTTTCCTCCATTTGTTGAAAATTAAACTCTTTACAGCTTTGAAAACAAATGGAATTTCTTACTAGCACTGTGATATAACCTGCAATGTATTTCTATATTTGAGCAACATCATTGCTTAACTCGTTATGCACTGACTTAATGACAGGTCCAAGGCACATGTGTATTTAGTCCAATATGAAAAGGTTACTACTACTGCTACTGTGATTTTAAAATACAGCTTATTTGCTCACAGGACTTTAAGATTTAGAGCAAATGGATCGGACCAGAAGGTGAGGGCAGGAATCTTCCCTTGTAACTCAGAGAGTGAAGTTTCACTCATCCACCCTCACCCTGCCCCCAAAGTTGGAAAATGGAGAACGGGTGTTTGGACCAGATCTCCATGGCCTCTGAAGTGGTGCCAGTGCATGGCTGTATGTGGGAGCGGGCTCCTTTTGAACTTGGGTATTTGGCACCTTAAAATTTGACGCCCTAGGCAGTTGCTTATGTGGCCTACACCTAAATCCAGGCCTGTTTGTTTACCTGAGTTGAAAATAGGTCACCTTGCGGTCTGAAATGTTTTTTAACTGCATTTGGCTTTAAAAAAAATAAAAAATGTTAAAACAAAGGAAAGACCACCCCTCTGAATCAATGAAATGTATGTAGTTCCGCTTGGAAATGAAAGCAGTAGGTGAATGTAAAGTCACTCTCAGGTGCTGTCTCCAGGGCCAAATTTGCATATAAGCTAGACAACCTACAGTTTAGGACCTCACATTACAAAGGGCCTCATTATTATTATGTATTTATTTTTATTTAGATTTTTGCTCACACCTAGTAGCTCAAGGTGAGTTACATTCAGGCACACTGGATATTTCTCTGCCCCAGGAGGGCTCACAATCTAAGTTTGTACCTGAGGCAGTGGAGGGTTAAGTGACTTGCCCAAGATCACAAGGAGCAGCAGTGGGATTTGAACTGGTCACCTCTGGATTGCAAGACTGGTGCTCTAACCATTAGGCCACACCTCCACTCCACTTTAATAATAATCAAAATGTTTGTATGTGATGTAGTATTTTGTGCATATTCTTTCACAAGCATGGAAAACTAGTAACCTAAAACTAACCTTCTACTTCATCGAGGGGGGAGCCTTCTTAACTGTACAGCTTAGGGGCCACAGTACTCAGAAATGCGGCCCTGACTATCTGCTCTGCTCACACATCCTCATCTTTCTTCCCCTCTCTCTCCTAACAGCAGGAACGGATTTCATATACACCTCCTGAGAGCCCGGTGCCAAATTACTCGTCCTCTTCCTCCCCCCTTAATGTTCCAGCACCCGGGGTCATCCGGATGGAGGAGGAGCGGATCCGCCTGCCAGCACACCTGCGTGAGTACAACCTGCGGGAAGGGGACGGGCTTGCCTCAGGCAGCCTTGGGCAAAACTTTCTCTGAGGTAGCTGACTGTGTAGGAAAGGTGTTGACACATTTTCTGCCATGTGGCTTCCTCTCAGCCAACTCTGCTATGGGGAAATGTGCAGAATTTTAACCCCTGTTAAGTCACCTGGCAACTTGAGTTGATTCTCAAACAAATTTTCATCAGAACAAACCAGTCTTTCTTTTCGTATGTGTTTTGTGGACAGGGTTTGTGCTAAAGGCCGTTTTTTTGTTGTTTTGGCAAACCAAGGTGGAGCGGTTGATTCTCTTCTCTGTAATTGTGATGTGGGAGGAGGGTTGTGGTGATGACAGAGTGCTGTTGTGTGTGTAGAGAACCGGTTTCAAACCTGTTTCCAAACTCATTGGTAGAGGAAATTAAAATTGGGTCTGTTCTATATTTGTAAATTCTGCCTTTTGAGTTGCTGAGAGAGTTGTTCTCAACCCAGTCCTTGAAGTCCTCCTAGCTTGGCTGGTTTTCAGGATATCCACAGTAAATATGCATGAGGTAGATTTGCAAATGCTTTGTGCGCAGTATGTCTAGTGTTTATGATTTTAGGTGTTTATAAACCGTCCAGCTACTGTCAGCACTCTAAAAATCAACATGGCCGATATTCAGTGTGTGGGTTAACTAGCCGGGAATGGCTGCCACCAGTGTGTCGGCAGATAACCAGTCATTTTCAGCAGCATTTAACCTGTTATTGGCACTGAAAATGCCCAGTTAGCACCACCAAAAAGAAATCTGGCAATGTTGGGGGCGTGACTGGTTAAGTTCCGATATTCAGAATTTAACTGGCCAGGCTTAACGGGCAAATAAGGCTACATAAAAAGCAGTTCTATCTTTGCCTGTTAATTAATTAATTAATTAATTACATTTGTACCCCGCAGCTTACATAGTAACAAGAGAATATAATCTGTAGTATCAAAATCAACAAGGATGTATGTGATAGAACAATGAACAAGGAGTAAATGGGATAAAAGAGGTATGAGTGAAAGGATAGGGATAGGTAATGAGGTGGAGCGATAAAGGAGAAGTTGAGGAAGAGCATGGAGGGTAAGAAGGTTGGTAGGAGATAATATCTGAGTCATTGTTATTAATGATTAGATGAACCGGTAAGTAGATGGGTTGCTTATGTTCGCTTATGATAGGTCAAGTCGTTCAGGTAAACCTGTTTGAATAGATGGGTTTTCAAGTAAGGATTTCTTGCCAGTAATCTTGGATCTTTTAGCTACATTCGACACAGTCACTCGCTGTTTATTGCATGAAGAGTTGTCCAGAGAGAAGGAAGATGAGGTTCAGTCAAGGGCTGGACCTCTTCCTTTTTGGCAAACAGAACACAGAGCTGCAGTTATGAATTGAAAGTGAGGCTTCTGACATAATAAGCCATGGCCAGTTAAGTTTGAATATTGACTTAACCAGTCACGCACTAGCGGGGGTTCAAGAACTGTATATCAGGGGTGTAGCCAGACAACAGATTTTGGGTGGGCCTAGGCAAGAAATGGGTGGGCACCAAGTGTTCTTCCCAACCCCCACCAGAAAAATATCTGAGCTGGCGGGAAAACGCTTCTTTCTACCCTGGCAGTCTGCAGTAGGCATGCGCTGCCGCTGAAAACTGAGCATGCACAGGTGCCAGTATTGTGGAGAGCAGCGTTTTAATTACTATCAGGGGGATGTCTTCAGCTGGCGGAACTTGGGATCCCTAGCAGTTACCTCTAAACATGTGCTACTGTTGGGTGGGCCTGAGCAATAAGTGGGTGGGCCCCGGCCCACCCAGGCCCATCTGTGGCTACGCCACTGCTGTATACGCAATACTGGTTGCCGGAAATGGCCTGGCATTGAATTTCCAGGTTGAACGCCGGTAGCAGGCAATCAAAGCCGTTTAAATCGGAGTAAACATTAACCCCATAATTTTCAAAAATGTACATGCCTAGCTAAGGTGTGCGCTTTTATGCTTTCATTTTGCAATTACTTGAAGTTACACGTGTCACTTGGCACGCAAAGGCACGACCTTTTACACCTGCCATTGAAACAGTGTAAGGGGTCATGGCCACTGTTTCCTCTAAGCTGAACAGGTGTCGGTGAGGCTTCAATATTGTGTTTTCAATCACCAGGGACAGACAGGTTCCCTGGAATCCTATAGAGCTTGCCTGTCCTTCACTATTGAAAATGTAATAGTGAAACAGCACCCCCCACTGGCAGGAGTGTATGTGGAGGACTTCCGCTCAGCTTAGAGGAAACAGTGGTGGTGCCTAATGTTTGGTGAGCATATGTGGGCTTACGCTAGTATTCAATAATGACTTAGGCATGTCTGAGTGCTGTTGTAGGATTGTCGCTTAGCATGCTACATTGTCTCCTATAGTTCTTTAACAAAGTAGAAACAGTCCCCCCAATATTCAGCGCTATTTAACCGGTCAGAAAGGCGACTGACCGGTTAAATTGTGCTTAACTGGCTATCTACCAATATTCAGCAGGGGATAATTGGTTATCCCCCTCTGAATATCTCTAGTTAGTGGCTAGCAGGTAGCTGGTTATATTGGTCAATATATCTGGCTATCCACCGATTTTTAAACAGGGTTTCATGGCTATATTTGGCCGCGTGAAAAACTGGTATATTTTTGGCCGGTTTAAAGATAACTGGGGTCCTTTTACTAAGGTGTGCTACAAAAACGGCCTGCACAGAATCATTTTTCAGCACACCTATAAAAATACCTTTTTAAAATTTTGACCAAAAATGGACATGTAGCAAAATGAAAATTGACGCGTGACCTTTTTGGGTCTGAGACCTTACCGCCACCTGTTGACTTAGCGGTAAGATCTCACACGTTAACTGGGCAGTAAAGGCCTACGTGCATACTGCCCGGTAGTGCCACGTGCCAGAAAATAAAAAATATTTTCTGGCACGCTTAGGGGACACGTGTCAAAAATGAAATTACCGCCTGGGACATGCGGTAGCCGGGCAGTAATCCCAGCTCTTACGTGGCTCAGTAAAAGGGCCCCTGAGTCTGAGACTTAAATGGTTATCTTTAAACTGGCCAAATATAAACTGGATATTCAATGCCGATCACCGGGAACAGCCCAACGTTGAATATCCAGGCTTAGCGCTGACTGCAGGAGTTAGCCAGTCTAACTCCCGCTGTCTTAATATCGGCCCCTGTCTTCCTAAGGCTATCAGAAGTCCGTAAATGTGATGGTACTGAAACTGCTCTGAGATCACCTGTCACTATGCCATAGTTGGAAGTTGACGTGAGTATGGATTTCTTGCCAATAATCTTGGATCTTTTAGCTACGTTCGACACGGTCACTCACTGTTTACTGCATGAAGAGTTGTCCGGAGAGAAGGAAGGTGAAGTTCAGTCAAGGGCTGGACCTCTTCCTTTTGGCAAACAGAACACAGAGTTGCAGTTATGAATTGAAAGTGAGGCTTCTGACATAATTTTAAGATATGGAATTGTGAGACCCTGACGTAGAGCACTGCTCGAAACGTGAATCGGTGGCTCACTTATTTTGGGGATTTTTCAGAATGGAATCTAAGTAACGCCTTCTTCTTTTTGCACACGCAGACATTTTTAAAGTGCACCAAAATTTTGATATGATTATAAATAGGACCAATAATTACTAATAGTACGCAAGTTCAGAGACTTGAATTAGCAGAATCTCTTATAGGTGTTGGTATGATGGTCCAAAAAAATGGTGAAAAAATATTAGAATACCTTCTGAGCTTTGGAATGCATGTGTTTCTTTTGGGACTGTTTTGTTTTACATTCCTTAGGAGCACAGTTGTTTAATAAAAGCAACATATGCTCCTGTGTGTCTTTATAAGATATACATCCAGGATTGCCCCCAGAAACAAAATATCTTCATGAACACATTATAACTCAACCCCAACTCCTATGTTTTTGCCCCAGGAATGCCCATGGGGCCCTTTTACTAAGGCGAGCCTAAAAGTGGCCTGCGCTGTTGTAGGCACGCGTTTTGGACTCATGCTGCTCCATTTCCTCAGCACGCCTGAAAAAAAAAGACATTTTTTTAAATATGCTGGAAAATGTACATGCGGCAAAATGAAAACCAGCGTGCGTCCATTTTTAGCCTGAGACCTTACCACCACCCATTGACTCAGCGGTAAGGTCGCACGTGCTAACCAGGCGGTAAGCGTGCAACGTGCGTCTACTGCCGATTAACGTCAGGTAAGTGCCACATGGTAAAAAATAGAAAATATTTTCTACTGCCTGTTTTGGGCGCACACCAAAAATGGAATTACCACCCAAGGCACGGGCAGTAGTGCCAATTTGACACGTGTTGGACTTGTGTAGGTGCCTACGTGCCTTTGTAAAAGGGCCCCTCAGTGTGGTACCTGTGTAAGTACACACTAACTTGTTGGTGCATTACTAATTATGCATGTATTTGGCTATGTAGTTTTATAAGACCAATCTTCCATGTCTAAAACGTTCTTTATATGTGGGAAATGGTCTATGGAATGACTCCCTTTAAGAGTAGAGAAAGAACTCAACGAAATCCCTCGGATAGTCACAATACAACAAAGCAGTGGGTAAAAAACCAGCAGTTCCAGAGTGAAGATGAACCAAACTTTATTCATCAGTATATTGACTCGACACAGTGTTGTGTTTCGGCCAGAGGGCCTACATCAGGAGTCTAAATACTTGAGTTGAGACCGATAATGATTATCCAGAATTAGCAATGTTCTTAGACTGCACAGCCCAGACGCTCATGTGAGTGATCTGGCTCACGCTTCAGAACAAAGGTCTTTTTTAAGACCACTACAATACAGACTGTATTTTACAACACTGCTAATTCTGGATCATCATTATCGGTCTCAACTCAAGTATTTAGACTCCTGATGTAGGCCCTTTGGCCGAAACACAACGTTGTGTCAAGTCAATATACTGATTAATAAAGTTTGGTTCATCTTCACTCTGGAACTCCTGGTTTTTTACCCACTGCTTTGTTGTATTATGACTCCCTTTAAGTACATTCAGGACAGCTCCAAAGGTTGCAAAGGTCAGGGAAGTCACCATGAGTCTAATATTCTTTTTCTTCCTGTTGGACTTTTTGTTTCTGATTAATGATTAATAGTTTGGAGTTTCCCCAGCTTACTGTTGCAATTTTTCTGAATAACATTTTGTTTTTAGGCTCTGTGCAGCTACCACACAGAGTTGCTTTTCCTCATCTAGAACAGTAAGGCAGCTAAGCATGTTTTAGGCTATCAAATTGTTTCATTTACTAAATTAAAAAAAAAAATTAGCCCGGCAATTTTCTCTCGATCCTTTGGGCCTCCAGCTCAATCAGAGCTTTAATTTGGCTATGGCACATTGAGCCTTCATCAGCAACTACCCACTATTCCCACTCCTCCTCCCCATTTCTAATCCCAGTGAGCCTCATGGTTGCCAGGGGCCACAGAATGAAACAGATATGCAACCCATGCCTGTCCACTAGGTGTCCCAATTGAGCAATAGGTGAAACTTGATACAGTATCTCTAGAGGCTGTGAATGTTGCTTATGTAATGTCTCCAGTCATGGGTAGCCCGAGGAGAAGAAGTCAGGTTCAGGAATCAAATCTAGGCCTCCAGCATGATATGTACTCTGCCAGTGAGCCATTGTGATATCCTCTTAAAATTTAGGGGCTCTTTTACTAAGCCACGTAAGTGTCTATGCTCGCCCAACGCGTGCCAAAATGGAGTTACCGTGTGGCCCTTGTGCTAATTTCATTTTTGGCGTGCGTTCTCTATGCAAGGCCAAAAAATATCTGGCATTTGGCGCACATAGGTCATTACTGCCCGGTTTCTGCATGAGACTTTACTGCTAGGTCAATGGCTGGCGGTAAGGTCTCAGACCCAAAATGGACGCATGGCAATTTTGATTTTACTGCATGTCCATTTTTGGCAAAAATTTATAAAAGGGCTTTTTTACAGGCGTGCTGAAAAATGGATTGGCACGTGCCCAAAACCCGTACCTACACTACCGCAAGCCATTTTTCAGCGCACCTTAGTAAAATGACCCCTTAGTTCTGAAGCTTAGTAAAAAGTGCATATTTCACTTCAGCCACCCTAAATCAAAAAGAAACATTCTTGCTGAATAGGTTTGCCAAACGTTTTTGATTTTAGAGTCCTACATATTTCAGGTAATATTTTTCATGTGAAAAGCTCAAAATATAATTTTTTATTCGATTTGATTAACTGCCTTTTGTTTGGTGAGGTTATATTAAAAAAGACTGCACCCCAGGTGGCACGCTCAGTCCATATGCTCCCTGGCTGGCCAGAAAGGACGGAGAATTCTCCTGCAAGATATACCACTCACCAGCACACCACTGGGAGGCAGTCATCACCACCTTCCCTTCCTCGAGATAGAGCACATGGCCGTCACGGCAGGGGCATAGCCAGACCTCGCGGTGGGAGAGGGCCAGAGCCCGAGGTGGGGGGGCACATTTTGGTGTGCTGCCACCGCCTCGCCACTGCAAATACCTTGCCTGTCGGGGGTCCCCAACCCCCGCCAGCTGAAGCCTTCGTCCATTGCCAGTCTCCAGCGCTGGATGAAGGCTTCAGCTGGCAGGGGAGGGGGACCCCTGCCAGCAAAACCAAGGGCCCAGAAGAAATTTTTTTGGGGGGCACAGGCCCCCGTGGCCCCACCTATCTATGCCACTGCTTCACGGTTTACCTGATCCACTTTATGTCCTGTTAGTGAAGAGGATGGGACTGAAGACTCAAGTTCAAAGTGCTGGGTGGTAAACCAACAGACCAGCCACCAGTTTATCACATTTTATTCTATTGAACTTAATGGAATGTTGGAAAGAAATTATGTATATGAGGGGTTGAAAAAGTATCTGTAAGTACAGGGGCAAAATAACTTGCTGAAATCTTGATGAAAAAGGACTGCATTTGGTGGGGGGGGGGAGGTGTGGGAGGGGGCTGCTGAAAAGACAAATCCAGTTACAAAATGGGCCACGTTGGACTGGGATTTCCAGAAATATAAAGTCCCTGTAAAAATGGCCCAGTGCATTTCTGGGGGAGAGGGAGTTCAGCAGCTGTAGCATAAACATGGGTGCACTGGTTACAGCATTGCTCTTTTCTTTCAAATTGCGCCTTCCCCCTTCTTTCATTTCTCAGTCACTCGCGGGCCACATAGATACCTGTGGTACCTGCCAAAAATTAACACATGAACACTTACTATCTCTTATTTAGGAGGCACTGAGTGCCGTCACGTTAACTCTGCGTTATCCAGTTAACACATGCTAATCAGAACATGCTAGCTGGATAATGCTTTCAGGCCCATGACTTGCTCCCTGATGGTAGGATCCACCTGGGGGTCAGCACTCAAGAAAAAGATCTAGGTGTCATTGTAGACAAAACGCTGAAATCTTGTGCTCAGTGTGCGGTGGTAGCCAAAAAATCAAACAGGCTGCTAGGAATTATTAGGAAAGGGATGGTGAATAAGAACGAAAATACTGTAATGCCTTTGTATCGCCCCATGGTGCGACTGCACCTTGAGTATTGTGTTCAGTTATGGTCACCGTATCTCAAAAAAGATATAGCGAAATTAGGAAAGGTTCAAAGAAGGGCAACCAAAATGATAAAGGGGATGGAACTCCACTCATATGAGGAAAGGCTAAAGAGGTTAGGGTTCTTCAGCTTGGAAAAGAGACAGATGAGGGGAGATATGATTGAGGTCTACAAAATCCTGAGTGGTGTAGTAGAAATAAATCGATTTTTTTTTTTTACTCATTCCAAAAGTACAAAGACTATGGAGTGCTCAAGAAGTTATGTGGAAATTTTAAACCAAATAGGAGGAAATATTTTTTCACTCAGTGAATAGTTAAGCTGTAGGAACTCTTTGCCAGAGGATTTGGTAACAGCGGTTAGCGTATCTCGGTTTAAAAAAGGTTTGGACAAATTCCTGGAGGAAAGTCCATAGTTTGCTATTGAGACAGACATGGGGAGGCAGCTGCTTGCTACCAGGATCGGTAGCATGGAGTGTTGCTAATAATTGGGTTTCTGTCAGATACTTGTGACCTGGCTTGGCCACCGTTTGGAAATGGGATACTGGGCTAGATAGACCAGTATGGCTACTCTTATGTTCATATGTAAAAAAATAGCTAACACATGGTTTAGTATGCACTAACAGGCAAAATACCGCAAAACCCTTTAACGTGCTTTGTGGTAAGCCTTTTCTCACCTGCTAAGTGTGCATTTGGGCTTAAAGTCCTTTAGTAAAAGGGCCTCTTAATAAGGAAAGGTGCAAAGTAATGCACATTGGGGGTCTTTTACAAAGGCGCGGTAGCGTTTGTAGGTCGCTCAAAACACTAGAGATGTCCATAGGAATATATGGGTGTCTCTAGCATTTAGCGCGTGCTTATTTTTAACGTGCATTAAAAACACTAGCGCGCCTTTGTAAAAGGCCCACATTGTGAAGAATAACTCAAATTATAACTACATGAGTCTAGGTTCCACGTTAGAGAAGTAATTATGTACAATACATTTAAATTGTTGGCTCAGTTTGTGGTGGCAGCCAAAAAAGCTAACAGAATGTTGGGAATTATTAGGAAAGGAATGGAGAATAAAACAGAGAATATTATAATGTCTCTGTGCAATTACATCTTGAGTACAGAGTGTAATTCTGGTCACCACATCTCCAAAAAAGATGTGGAGGCATATTTTCAAAGCACTTAGACTTAGAAAATTCCATAGTAACTTGTGGAACTTTTTGTAAGACTTAAGTGCTTTGAAAATGAGTCCCATAGTGGAATTAGAAAAAGTACAAAGAAGGGTGGTCAAAAGGATAAAAGGGGATGGAATATCTTCCCTTGAGGAAAGAACTAAAGTTAGGGCTCTTCAGCTCGGTGAAGAGACAGTTGAGAGGAGATAGCATTTTATCGACTTCTCTCGTGAGTGGAGTGCAGTAGGTAAACATGAAATAATTGTTTACTCTTTCCGAAAGTACAAAGATTAGGGAACACACCATGAAGTTAATAAGTAGTACATTTAAAACAAATTGGAGAAAAAGTTTTTCACTCAACACTTAGGGCCCTGTTTACTATGCCGCGCTGTAGGCGCGCTAACATTTTTAGCGCGCGCTAAAAATTAGCACGGGCTACCACCAGAGACACCCGTAGGAATATATGGGTGTTTCTAGCATTAGCGCTCGCTAAAAATGCTAGTGCGTGTTAGTAAACAGGGCTCTTAATTAAGCTTGGGAATCTGTTCCTGGAGGATGTAGCAAAAGAGTTAGGATTGCTGGGCTTAAAAGGGTTTGGACAAATTCCTGGAGGAAAAGTGCATAGATTGTTATGAACGTCTGGGGAAACCACTGCTTATCCCTGGAAGTCAGTAGCACGGGTACCTGTGATTTGCATTAACCACTGCTGGAAACAGGACACTGGACTTGGGGGTCCTTTTACAAAGGTGCGCTGAAAAATGGCTTGCGGTAGTGTAGGTGCGGGTTTTGGGTGTGCGTTGATCCATTTTTTAGCACGCCTGTAAAAAGGCGGGGTTTTTTTTGCCAAAAATGGCAAAATGAAAATTACTGCACCTCCATTTTGGGTCTGAGACCTTACCACCGGCCATTGACCTGGCGGTAAAGACTCGGGTGGTAATGACCTACCTGCACCCGAAAATAAAAAATATTTTTCAGATGCGCATATCGGATGCTCGCCAAAAATGAAATTACCGCAAGAGCCACGTGGTAGTCTGATGGTAACTCCATTTTGGCATGCATTGAGCGCACGTAGACACTTACGCGGCTTAGTAAAAGGGCCCCCTTATGGTCTTTTGGTCTGACCCAATAAGGCAGCTCTTAAAAGTTCTTAGGTACATTTGTACCTCAAAAGCTAATTGGGGTGTCAGCAGCTGAGTAGCCTGTGGTTTTTCATCATCAGCCCTTCTAAAAAAAAAAATCATATCAGAATTAACCCCTCAATAGCATTTCATATAAACCAGGCGAAACTCGTGGCATTTTTCATGTAGAATATGCAACTGATGCAGCTGCCAGGAAAAATATCCTATCTTGGCTGTGAGACGCCTTTGCAATGTTAACAGTACCTAGTATCAAAGAGTTGCACAGAACATCTGCACATCTGGAAGGTAAGAGCCCTCTTGAGCATGCCTCCGCTTTACTGTAGGAAGCACAGAAAGGCAGAGCTAGACTGGCTAAAGGGCAGTGTTAAAGAATCCCAAGTTATTCAGCCTGTGAGATTGTTGGATCTGTCTCTAATTTCTGTCCATTGCTCCGGTGTGTGGTACAATGGTAAATGGACCTCTCTGTTGCAGTCTTCAAAGGAGGGGGGAATATTTTCACAGCAGTGCTTTATTATTGTTCAAAAAATATATACCAACATGCAGTTACAAGCATGATGTCTCGGTGGATATTATTCTCCTAGGGGAAACTCGGTGCAAGAATTGTTTAAATTCTGCACAACATTTTTGAAAATTCAGTGCACAATATTTAAAAATTCTGGGGTGCTTATTTGTAGTGTTTTTGCACAGATTTCCCCCGTTATAAGGTCTGAAATCCCCTCCTGCCTTTTACATCCTTTGGCTCCAGCCTCCTCACTCTTGCTCCAGCTGTAGTTGTCTCTCCCTCTAACTCCTAACAAGACCCCTAATTCTGCCCCCAGAGTCTTCTCCTGCATTTAGTACCATATCACATTCTTCCCCTCTCCAGGTACACATCCCCACTTCTCATTCATTCTCCTTTCCTCCGCAGCTACCATTGCATCTCTCCCCCACTCTCTTCTGTGGCACACTATCAGACTTGATCCCCTACACACCAGTGGCACACTTGCAGCTTGCTGCTCCCATTCCCATAGCATAATCTCAGCTTTCTCTGCCCCTCCTCCATCCCCTTGGCACATTCTGACCTTGCTCTTCCCCCCAAATCCTTATGGCAAGCTCTGACCTAGCTCTACCCCAACCCCCTGTTCTATCCCAGTTCCCCATTGCACACTCACCTTCTCTGTCCCAGTCCTTTACCTTTATTGCCCCTTTTTATCACCCAAATGCTCCCTACCTTTGTTATCTGAGCATTGATTTGGTCCCAATGTCTCCTGCTTTTCTCTGTTTTTTCTTAATTCTTTCCAGGGTTTCCTGTCCTTTTGACATGTCTTCCCGCTTTATGTCCATTATGCATCTTTCTTCTATGTTCCTATCCGTCCTATCCAACATCTTCCCTCTGTGTCCCTGTCCTTGTCCTCCCCTCATGTTCACTACCTCTTCAATGTCCCTATGTTACTGTGTCCAGCATCCTCCTCTGTGTCCCTCCTCTTGTATCAAGCATCACCTCTTTTTGTCCGTGTCTCTGTGCTCCTTCCATTCCCAGCATCTCTTTTCTGTCTCTCTCTCCCTCCCTTCCCCTTGTCCACTTTCTCTTCTCTCTCTTCCCTTCCTCATGCAACCCCCATCCCATACCTACCCCTCCATGGTCCAGCATTTCTTCTTTCTCTTCCTTCCTCCTTGGTCCAGGGTGTCTCAGTCTCTCTCTCTTCCTCCTTGGTTCAGGGTATCTCTCTCTCTTCTTCTCCCTCCTTGGTCTTTCTCTCTCTCTCTCTCTCTCCCCTTTATTCAGGGTGTCTGTCTCTTTCCCTCCCTCTCCCCCTCTCCTTCCCCCTCCCTCCTTGGTCCAGGGTGTGTGTGTATGTGTATCTGCCTTTCTCCCTCCCTCTCTCTCTCCCTTCTTAATCCAGGATGTGTGTGCGTCTCTTTCTCTCTCTCTCTCTCTGTCGTGGCAGCAGGAAATGATGTTTTATGAAGACATCTGCTTTCGCTGGAAAGGGAGGCTACTTCTGGTGCTCCTGGCTGCAAATCGCTGCATGCTGGGGCAGAGCTGTGGATGGTTTGGGGCGGAGTTTATGGGTGGACTGGGCAGTACAGTGGGCAGTTCTGGGCGGAGCTAAATCTCCCGTTCGGAAGGCTGACCCCCTTGGCTGCTCTGTAGTACTGACATTCATGCGACCCTCTGTGTATAAAGGTTTCCCTCCCCTATTCTAGTACTCTCGCACCTCTCCCCTCGCTTGCCTTGGATTCTATTTTTGTGTCTCTTCAGTTCTGCCATTTCTTTGTCTCCCCCCTCCCACTCCTGCAAGTCTGATATTTCTTCCTCTGCCCCACATGGGTCTGGGTCTGTGTTCTCCCCTTCTCGCCCCTTCCACATATATGGCATCGCTCCCTCTCCCCCCCCCCCCCCCCCCGCAGACTGCCATCTCTCTCTCCCCCCACATGTCTGGCATTCCTTCTTCTCCTGCTCACCTCCGAAAACAGTGAGTCACCAGCATCTAGAAAGACACACTACTTCCTGCTGCTCCAGGCTTCTCTCTTCTACTGCCCTGCTCACAGGAAGTTGCATCAGAGAGGAGGCAGGACAGGAGCAGCATGGTTGCCAGATGGGCGGTTCTCCCGCTCAATTGGGCGGTTTTCCGCGACCCGCTGTGGGAAATTTCTGACCACTGCGGGTTGCGGTTTTTTGGGCTATTTTTTTTGGGGCGGGCGGTTTTTTTCCTCCGCCGGCTGCAGTTTTTTGCACCACAGGGGGCATGGTTAGTGATGTCGGAGGGGTGGTTAGTGACGGGGTGGGGCTGGTGATGCCGGGGGCGGGGCTGGTGACACCAGGGGCGGGGTTGATGATGGCGGGGTGCAGCTGATGACGGCGGGGGTGGGGTCGATGACGGCGGGGGCGGGGTTGATGACGGCGGGGGGGGGGGGGGTGTGTGTGAACTTTTTGGGCGGGTTTGGGGACTGTGTAATCCGCAACACTGAGCAGCAGAGAGGAGCTCTGAAAGCAGGAAGTAGTGTGTTTGCCTGGATGCCGGTGACTCAGACCATAGGATAGAAGAGGAGGGACAAATTAGGTCTTTACCTGACAATTTTCTTTCTATTAGTCCTTCCCACTATTCCAGAGGCCTGACTGAGTTTTCGGAGATGTTTAGTTAGTGTGAAGTAATGGGTCAAATAATAACTGTCACCTTGTATGGTGCCTCCTGCATATCTCTTGTTCTCTACAATTTGTCCAGAGTTGAGGGAGCTCCACACATGTTTGCTTGTCTGGTTAGGGTTAGGTTAGTGAGTTGTTTAAGGTTGTTGTGTTTATTCTCCTTACTGCTTGCCTATGTAAGTACTGAGGAGCTGGACTGGATGTCAAAAGAGATAAATCTCAGCTCAGTTTTCAGTTCTGTATCTCCACCTGCTGATTGATGGACACAACTATCCCACAGGTTCTAGAAGTATCATCATTCTGCCGTGCTGCAGAGATCTGAAAGTCCTTGCAGGGGAATATGGGATGGCTAAGTTACTCAAAGGAGGTGGAAATCGCTCACAATAGGCTTTGTATTCCAGAGTAGAGGAGTGTGGTAGCTGTGTTAGTCCACTCTTAAGGTTATCAATAGAAATCAAACAAAATAAAACATGGAAAAGAAAATAAGATTATACCTTTTTTATTGGACATAACTTAATACATTTCTTGATTAGCTTTCGAAAGTCGCCCTTCTTCCTCAGATCGGAAATAAGCAAATGTGCTAGCTGACAGTGTATATAAGTGAAAACATTCAAGCATTACTCCCACCCTGTCAGACTGTCATAGTAATGCTTGAATGTTTTCACTTATATACACTGTCAGCTAGCACATTTGCTTATTTCCGATCTGAGGAAGAAGGGCGACTTTCGAAAGCTAATCAAGAAATGTATTAAGTTATGTCCAATAAAAAAGGTATCATCTTATTTTCTTTTCCATGTTTTATTTTGTTTGATTTCTATTGATATTCCAGAGTAAGAATTCTAAATGAAATGTAAATTTGAACCAGTAACCAGTGAAAAGAGGGGATATACGATCGTATTTGTGAACACCCCAAGAACCCTAATGGCTGCATTCCATAATGCTTGCAAGCATTTAATGTTATTTTGAGTTATTCCAGCATACATTGCTATAGTCAAGATGGGATGTGAGGAGGGCATGAATTAATGTATGGAGTGCTGCCTTATTAAAGCATTGTTTCACTGCCTGCAACTGACGGAATACACCGAAACCTTTCTACAACTGGGATGGATCTACCAAATAAAACTGGCATTAGTGAAGGATGATCTTCATGACCTGATATCCAGCATGCCACAAGCTTATCAATATTTAACACTAAATGATCTTTAAGCCATCCTGAGATATCATCCAAGCAATTTTGTAAGGATGTCAGATTAGGTAGGGATGCAGAGACTTTATTGACCAAAAGTATGTCGTCTGCATAACAGAAATATTAATCCCAAAACTCTGAATCAGTGTAAAGAGAGGACGCTTTCAAAAAGTACAAAGACTAAAGGACACTCTATGAAGTTACATGTTAATACTTTTAAAACAAATAGGGGAAAATATCTTTTCACTCAATGAATAGTTAAGCTCTAGAACTCATTGCTGGAGGATATGGTAACAGCAGTTAGCATATCTGGGTTTGAAAAAGGTTTGGACAAGTTCCTGGAGTGAAAGTTCACAATCTGCTATTAAGATAGGCAGAGGGAAAGCCACTACTTATCCCTGGGATCGATAGCATGGAATTTTGCTACTCTTTGGGATTCTGCCAGGTACTGGATTGGCCAAACAGGATACTGGACTAGATGTACTATCAGTCTGATCCAGTATGGCCATTATTATGTTCTTATGTTAAGCTTTCTTTTCAAGATATATACTTCAATGGAGCACACCTCTGATGGTCCATATTTTATTTCAAAAACTTGATATACTGCTATTCACAAAAAATAGCAACGCAGTGCTTAGTAATATGTAGAGGGGCATTTTCGATATGTCTACGTACAGATCTATTTCATACATATTCACTGTGGATACCCTGAAAACTCAACTGCTTGGATATGTCCTGAGAAGTGTAAAGCGTACTTGAAGCAGAGGTCGAAACATGCCATAGAGCTGCTGAAAGAACTCCAGGAGAAGTTATTTACAGATTGGGAAAGACTATAACAAAATTCAATGTATTTGAATATTTTTGGCCAATCTTAGGTCTATCATTGTAAAGTAGTTGGCACCACCAACATATTGCTTCGATCAGGCTGTCCCTTCAAAGTCAGAAAATCTGTGGCAAGAATTGGAGACTGATGACGTCACAATATTCCTCCCCTTCCAATCCAACCAAATCTCGGAGAAAATAATCACTGCCATGAACATCCTAGCTTCCTGGGCCAACGCCTTCAAGATGAAATTGAACAAAGAAAAAACTCAGTGCCTAATCCTTTCATCACAACATTCTACTCTGCTCCCAACTACCCTGAACACCCCCGACATTACAATCCCAATATCTGACAATCTAAAAATCCTAGGCGTAACATTAGACAAACACCTAACTTTAGAAACTCATGCAAAAGCCACGACGAAGAAGATGTTCAACATGATGTGGATTCTGAAAAGAGTTAAACCATTCCTCCCACAGAAAACTTTCCGCAATCTAGTACAATCCACAGTACTTACCCATGCTGACTACTGCAATAGCATCTTCATCGGTTGCAAAGCCCAAATCATGAAAAAACTCCAAACCGCCCAAAACACAGCAGCCAGACTCATTTTCAGCAAATCATAAGTACATAAGTACATAAGTAGTGCCATACTGGGAAAGACCAAAGGTCCATCTAGCCCAGCATCCTGTCACCGACAGTGGCCAATCCAGGTCAAGGGCACCTGGCACGCTCCCCAAACGTAAAAACATTCCAGACAAGTTATACCTAAAAATGAGGAATTTTTCCAGTCCATTTAATAGCGGTCTATGGACTTGTCCTTTAGGAATCTATCTAATCACGATTCGAAAGCGCAATACCGCTTCATGAAAAACTTCACTGGCTCCCTATCAAGGAAAGAATAAACTTCAAAACCCACACAATGATCACAAGATCCTCAATGGTGAATCTCCAAGCTACATGTCCAATTTGATCGATCTTCCAGCCAGGAACTGGTCCAAATCTTCTCGAACATATCTCAATCTTCATCTTCCCAATTGCAAAGGCCTCAAATACAAAACCTATTACGCATCCAACTTCTCTGTTATAGGCAGCCAACTCTGGAACGCCTTACCTAGACATATCCGAAAAACCAATGAACACCTACCCTTCCATAAGCTGCTGAAGACTTACCTCTTCAAACAAGCCTACCCAAACAACCCAATTTAATCCTTGAACCTAGACCACACCACCAGTACTACCCACACTCCAATCCTTTCCCCACATCTTTTACTATTGTCCCACTCTATATAGCTATGTTTCTCTGTGATACATTGTACCATACTTTGTATTACCTCTGTGATACATTGTAACACACTTTGCACTGTCTCTGTGATACTTTGTAACATACTTTGTATTGTATCTGTGATACTTTGTACCATACTCTGTAAGTCGCACTGAATCTGCTATCGAGCGGGAAAGAGCGGGGTATAAATGCTACAAATAAATAAATAAATGATTCCCAGCCAACTTGAAAGAGCTTGAGCTATTTCGCTTAAAAGAATGAGCAAAGCCTGAATCATCCTGCTGTGCAAAGTAGATAGGTACTTATCCTCCGTGACTCATGTCTGTTACTGCTGCACAAGGGACTTTCACTAGAGAATGATATGGGGATGGGGATGAGCGGTAACTGTAATATTTTAACGGGGTGAGGATGGGGTCAAAGCTTGTGGGGATGAAGTTTGAGTTTGCGGGGATGGTGTTGGGATAGGGACAAACTTTGTCCCTGCGTCATTCTGTAGTTCCTTCCTACATGCAGTGTTGCGTCATCTCATATCACTTCTGCTAAATGCATTATTCATCCATGGATTAAAATCATATTGGTACTTTGATTAAAATTGTTAAAATATGTAATGTTTTTCTTGGCTTATTTTGGTTATAAGCCTACAAATGTGGGATGGAGTCAAAGCTTGCAGGGGATGGAATTTGAGTTTGCGGGGATGGGGGACAAAATTTATCCCTGTGTCATTCTTTAGTTTCCACTAAATGTGACTGTCTCTGTGAAAAGGTATCTAAAGTAGTGGATCCAAAATGGCCAATTTTCATGTCATGGGTCTATAAGCAGTTTGAAAAAGTTACAGGTTTGAACTTCTGTAACATTTTAAATTTTTTTCACATAAAAATATGGGGTTTGGACTGTTGTATTACAAATTGTTTGCTCTAGTAGAATTCCCAGAGATGGTCACAAATACTGAGTCAAAGAGTGAAAGACATTTTGGTCTCTTATTTTTATTTATTTTTGAATAATTTTATAATCGTTCTTTATGTTGGAAAGTGTAGAGTACTGTATATGATGTAGGTCCATGAAGCTGTTTGTTTGATGCGTTGTGAATTGTATTTTTAGAAGCAGAACATGAAAAATATACAAGGGTGTGAAGACTTTTACAAGGCATTTATCTAAACATTGCTGGTTAATATTCTGCCAGTATAAAAATCATCAAGGATTCACAATGGCCATAAGAGAAGTCTCCTGGGATACCTTATCACCAAGGAAGAGAGTCCACTGCCATAGAATTTAAAGTACATAAGTAATGCCACACTGGGAAAAGACCAAGGGTCCATCGAGCCCAGCATCATGTCCACGACAGCGGCCAATCCAGGCCAAGGGCAAAGGTGCAAACATCCTATACATGTTATTCCTGGAATTGTGGATTTTTCCCAAGTCCATTTAGTAGTGGTTTATGGACTTGTCCTTTAGGAAACCGTCTAACCCCTTTTTAAACTCTGCCAAGCTAACCGCCTTCACCACGTTCTCCGGCAACGAATTCCAGAGTTTAATTATGCGTTGGGTGAAGAAACATTTTCTCCGATTTGTTTTAAATTTACTACACTATAGTTTCATCGCATGCCCCCTAGTCCTAGTATTTTTGGAAAGCGTGAACAGACGTTTCACATCCACCTGTTTCACTCCACTCATTATTTTATATACCTCTATCATGTCTCCCCTCAGCCATCTCTTCTCCAAGCTGAAAAGCCCTGAGTTCGATTACCACTTCAGGCACAGGCAGCTCCTTGTGACTCTGGGCAAGTCACTTAACCCTCCGTTGCCCCATGTAAGCCACATTGAGCCTGCCATGAGTGGGAAAGTGCGGGGTACAAATGTAACAAAAACAAAACCCAGCCCGTTTCCTCAACAATGAAACGGGCCCTAGAAAGGATCTCTTGTAAGCGATGTTTTGTCTCTCCCCTGCCCTGCCCTCCCCTCCATGTCCAGTGATTCTTCTCTTCCCTCCCCTCCCATCCCATCCCCTCCATGTCCAGCGATTCCATGCCCTCCCATCCGTGTCCCGTGATTCTCTTCTCTCCTGTCCTCTCCTCTCATCCCATCCATGTCCATTGATCCTGCCTTGCCCTGCCCTCGATGTGCCGCGATTCTCTCTTCCTTTGTACCTCATTGTTTTCTGGTTGTCCTGGCTGGCTTCCCTTCCGTTGGTAACATCCTGACATCAGCTCGCCTCCAGCGTTCCCTTCCCTCTTACTGTTCTGCCCTCTGATGTCATTACGTTTTGACGTGAGGGCGGGGCAGTGAGGGGGACTGGAACGCTGGAGGCTGGCTGACGTCATGAGATGTTACGAACCTAGGCAGCCAGACAGCAATGGAACGTTGGAGGTGCAAATTATTATATAGGATTTACCATAACATGTGCAGGGAATTTTAGCAAAAATGTATCACGAAGCTTTGAAACTCTAGAGCTCAATAGAAGAAATTGTTTTATTTTCCTCTTTGTGCCCTGTACCACATCTAGAAAACCTCTAGTTTTCAAATTAAGATAAATCTCTTCTTGATGGCTAAGAAATGACCTGAAGACCCAATCATGATCAGAGGCTGCAACAAAATTTATGACAAAGTTGAAACAATGGCCTGAACTTCTCCACAGCTTTCCGGAAAGGAGATGGCTGAGGAGAGATATAGGTCTACACAATCCTGAGTGGCGTAGAATGGTTAAAAGTTAATACATTTTTTAGGGGCCCTTTTACTAAGACGCAAAGAGGGGCATTTTCGATATGACGACTAAATCTGAATTTGGACGTTTTACACAAAACGTCCAAATTCTGAACAGCAAAGAAGGTCATTTTCGAAAAAGAAAAAGTATCTTTTTTTTTTTTTTTTAAATACTATGGACATTTTGTGATTTGGACGGGGTTTTTTGGGGTTCCTTTTGAAAAAAAAAACCATCCAAGTTCAAAATGTACAAAATCAAGTCATTGGGATGTAGGAGGAGTCAGTATTTTTAGTAGACTGGTCCCCCTAACATCCCAGCACAGCAGTACGGCACCCTAGGGGCACTACAGTGGACTTCGTAAAATTCTCCCATAAGTATTACCATACTGGGAAGGACCAAAGGTCCATCAAGCCCAGAATCCTATTTCCAACAGTGGCCAATCCAGGTCACAAATACCTGGCAAGATCCCAGGTACACATCTGACAATTGCTCCCTTACTTTGTCTGCTGAGCCCCCCAGAACCCATCCAAAACCCACTACCCCCAACTGTACACCACTACCATAGCCCTTACGGGTGAAGGGGGCACCTATATGTAGGTACAGTGGGTTTCTGATGAGTTTTGGAGGTCTCGCAGTTTCCTCCACAATTGTAACAGGTAGGGAGAGGTAGGAGGCTGGGCCCACCTGTCTGCAGTGCACTGCACCCACTATTAGACTACTCCAGGGACCTGCATGTTATTCTGATGGACCTGAATATGACAACTGAGGGTGGCACAGAGGCTGGCAAGTAATGTTTCTTATCACATTTTTGGAGGGTGGGAGGGGGTTAGTGATCACTGGAGGAATAAGGGGCACCTTTTTGTGTTTTAATCGTAATAAACACAGGTCTAGCTTAAAATGTCTTAAGTTTTAGCCCTGGACGTTTTTGTTTTGTTCAATTATGGCTGAAAAATGTCTAAGTCTTAGGAACGCCCAAGTCCCGCCCTGAACATGCCCCTGAAACACCCCCTTGAGATTTGGACGGACTTCTGACGGACTTCATAGGAAAACATCTAAAAATAGGTTTTGAAAATACTGATTTGGACGTTTTCGTAAGAAAAACGTCCAAATGCAGATATGTCACTTTTTAGATGTTTTTCTCTTTTGAAAATGAGTCTGATAGGTGTCTACATGCGTACAAAGCGCATCAAATTAGAACTACCGCCCAGCTACACCGTGCCCCGGGCGGTAATTCTAATTTTTACACATGTTCAAAATGCACGGCAGTAAATAATTTCTATTTTCTACCCCGTGGTACTAACCGAGCGGTAAACGACAGTGTATGCGCACTGATGATTACCACATGGTTAACGCATGAGACCTTACAGCTAAGTCAAATGGGTGGCGGTAAGGTCTCAGGCCCAAAATGAACGCGTGCTGATTTTTATTTTGCTGCACATCCATTTTCGGCAAAAAAAAAAGGCCTTTTTTGCAGGCACGCTGAATAATGGGCCTGCGCTCGCCCAATACACACGTCTACAGCAGCGCAGGCCATTTTTCAGCGCACCTTAGTAAAAGGGCCCCTTACTGTTTCAAAAAGGCTAGGGGACACTCAAGGAAGTTACATGGTACTACATTTAAAACAAATAGGAGGAAATATTTTTTTCACTTAATGAAAAGTTCAGTTCTAGAACTCATTGCCAGAGGATTTGGTATCGGCGGTTAGTATAACTGGATTTTAAAAAGATTTGGACAGGTTCCTGAAACAAAAGTCCATAGTCTGCTATTTTGAGATAGACGGGAAGCCACTGCTTGCCCTGGGATTGATAGCATGGAATGTTGCTACTATTTGGGTTTCTGCCAGGTACTTGTGACCTGGATTGGCCACTGTTGGAAACAGGATTCTGGGCTGGATGGACCATTGGTCTGACCCAGTATGGATATTGTTATGTTCTACACTCTCCCAAGATCGCTAGGCTATACCAGATTGCTTCTCACATCCATCCCTTTTTTTTTTTGGCAGAGGGATAGTTGTAGGAGATATTTTTACATTTTTATTAAATATTTTTAAACATAGCTAAAGGCAGAATTTTTTCACTTCTTGAGAGCATAAGCATTTTCCATGTTTCTGATTTATTATTTATGAAAGCACTGTGCTTAACCAGAAAAAGTTCACTTTTTAAAACGTTCTCAGACTTGCTTCCACAGTGTCCAGCCTCTTCTTACAGTCCAACTAAAAGCTGCAGAAAAAAAAACAACAGATATCTTCAAATTATACAAATTTGGAATCCTTTAAAACTGTTTTGACTCGAGTGCAATGCCAATTGACTTTTACTTTATGTAACTCTTAACCTAAATGAGCAACCAATACCTTCCTTTTAAGAAGTACTTTATTGCCATTTCAATAATGATTTTTCCCACAATCTGACTAGTAATTACTAGTTCCTTTATTTGTGGTTTGTTTCGGTTTTTCTTGTTCTGTATCATTCAAAGAGTTTTCTTAATAAGAAGTTTGAAATAAAAAATCCCCTACAAATCCATGTATGCAGTCAGGCAAAACCAAGATCAGACTCACCTATTCCTTATGACCAGGGCTGCCGAGAGACTAGGCCGGGCCCGCTGCCGCCACAGTCTCCAGTCTCCACCCGCCCACCCCCAGCCCCGTCAACAGCCCCCCAATGCCCTCTGTCCGCCACCGGGCCCCCTGCATTCAAATCACAGCGCCTCACTTCCGTGTGAAAGCGCAGCGGCAGATCGCCTCCCTTCGGTCCTTCCCTCCCTGTGTCCCGCCCTCGTGGAAACAGGAAGTTACATCAGACGAGGGTGGGACACAGGGAGGGAAGGCCCAAAGGGAGGTGATCTGGCCGCTGCGCTTTCACACGGAGGTGAGGCGCTGTGATTTGAATGCAAGGGGCCCGGTGGCGGACGGAGGGGGACTGTCGACGGAGCCAAGGGCATGCGGGTGAGACCGGGGACTGCAGTGCTGGGCCCCCCTTGGAGGCCCAGGCCCAGGGAATTTTGTCCCCCCTGCCCCCCATCTCGGTGGCCCTGCTTATGACATGAAAAGCTCCTTTTACAAAGCGGCACTGCACATTCACCCCAGATTCTACATAGCGTGCCTAGAAATCTGCACCAAAATCCAAGCGGATTTTATAACAACGCGCATAACTTAACAAGATTAACTAATGAGCACTGATAACAGCACTTAAGCAATAATGAGCACTAATTGGCACTAATTAGAATTTACACAGAAACAGAGAAATATGACAGCAGATAAAGGCCGAATGGCCCATCCAGTCTGCCCATCCTCAGCAGCCACCAACTTCTCCTTTTCCCAAGAGATCCCCCGAATCTGTCCCACACCCACTCAAATGCCAACACAGTCTTCATCTCCTCCACCGGGAGGCCACTCCACGCATCCACCACCCCCTCCGTGAAGGAGCACCCTCTCAGATTCCTCCCTAGCCCATTTCCTGCACTTAACAAGCAATAATGAGAAGTAATTGGCCCTAATTAGAATTTACGCACATAACTCGGAAAGCATATTCTGTAACGAAGTGCACCAAACGTCTAATGCACGCAGGCAAAAAGGGGCGTGATTATAGATGGGAAAATGGGCATTTTTGGGCGTTCTGAAATTTACGCACGTAGCTGTAGATTATGGCCCAGTGCGTGCAAATTTATGCCACGTTTTTGTTGGTGTAAATGAATGCTCGAAGTTTTAGGCGCTGAGATATCAACTAAGTGTATTCTATATACCGCGCCTAAATCTAGGCACGGCTTATAGAATAGGCTTAGTCGGCACTGATTTCTGTGTCGATTTTTTTAGGTGACAAAGAGGGGGATAATCGCCCATCTCTAAGAAGGCCCCCATAAAGGGGTGGGGCAACCCGTATTATCGAAACAAGATGGACGTCCATCTTTCGTTTCGATAATACGGTCGGAGACGCCCAAATCATGACATTTAGGTTGACCTTAGGGATTGTCGTCCCCGGTTTTCAGCGTTAATGGAAAGCGAGGATGCCCATCTTAGAAACGACCAAATCCAAGCCATTCGTAGTGCACTGGTCCCACTAACTGAATGGAAAAAGCCCTTCCCTTACTGATCCGGAAAGGAACGGGCATGCATGAAGGAAATTGCATGCAAATGAGCTGCTCGATGTTAGCTCATTTGCACATGATTTCCTTCCTAAAGAGGGGAAGCAACCGCAGTTGAGGACGTCCAAAATGTGGATGTTTCTGTGAGAAGGACATCCATGCCTTTGCTATGCCTCCAACACCCTCTTTATTTATTTATTTGGATTTTGGATCACAAGTAGTAGCAGTGGGATTTGAACTGGCCACCTCTAGATTACAAGACCAGGGCTCTAACCACTAAGCCACCCTGCCACTCCTCCATACAACTCCACTCCCTTGAAATTTGGCCGTCCCTGTGGGGGGCAGTTGAGGACGTCCAAAATGTTTGAAAGAAGGATGTTCATGCCTTCGTTATGCCTCCACTGACACACACATACCCCCCACCAGGGACCTGCATATTGCCCCCCCCCCCCCCCACAGGGATGGCCAAATTTCAAGGGTGTGGAGTGGCCTAGTGGTTAGAGCACTGGTCTTGCAATCCAGAGGTGGCTGGTTCAAATCCCACTGCTGCTACTTGTGATCCAAAATCCAAATAAATAAAGAGGGTGTCAGAGGCATAGCAAAGGCATGGATGTTCTTCTCATAGAAACATCCACAGTTTGGACATCCTCAACTGCCATCACAGGGAAGGACACCTCAACTGCATAGCAAAGGACATACTCTTTAAAAAAAAAGACAAAAGTTTTTGAAGTTGTTTTTTTCGGGGTTGGGAGGTGGTTAGTGACCACTAGGGAAGTCAGGGGAGGCCATCCCCGATTCCCTCCGGTGGTCAGTTCGGGCACCTTTTTGATGCTTGGTCCTGAAAAAAAATGGACCAAGTAAAGTCAGCCAAATGCTCGTCAGGGACGGCCTTCTTTTTTTTCCATTATTGGCCGAGGACGCCCTGCTGTTAACCACGTCCCTGTCCCGCCTTTGGTACACTGCCGACACCCCCCCCCCCTTGAACTTTGGTCGTCCCCGCGACGGAAAGCAGTTGAGGACGATTTGGGCGACCTTAGGAGAAGGACGCCCATCTTCCGATTTGTGACGGAAGATGGTCGCCCTTCTCCTTCGAAAATAAGCAGGATATAGAATCTTTCCCTTAGTGCATGCTAATCAGAAGAAGCCCATGGGAATTTAATGAGCATTTTTGCATTTAGTGCGTCGCTAATCAACAGCACCACTTTGTAAAAGGAGCCTGAAGACAGGTGGAAACCCTACAATAAAGACAGAGGCAACTCAGCAGGCTGATAGAAAAAAAAATGAGCCTTATCTGACTGTATCTACTCTGTTATTTCCTCTGATGGGGGAAAAGAAGTTAACGTTGTCTGCAGTCTTTCGTCTGCCAGTATTTTCTTACTCTAAATTATGTTTGCCATTTGACTGAAGTCAACCCCAAGAGAGAGTGCTGGTCCCCTGGCATGTTTGAGAGAAATAGTTTTGAATTCCCAAAGAAGGGCTATAGTTGTCATAAATTCAGGACCAGATTTACGCTAGGAGTAGACCTGGATCAGTCAGCAAGCTTATTGTTGGGGATGGGAGAGGAGACATCGTAGAGCAAACTTCAGGTCTCAGCTCCCCCCCCCCCCCCCTGTGAGAAAGCAGCAGTACAGCTGCAGCAAGTCAGGGGTGCCTGAGCACTCACAGGCTACAGTCTGTTTAAACAGATCTGCTCGCAGGCAGCCGTGCAGCGGCCCCACTTTGCAGGGAAATTTCCTTTTTGGGGAAGATGCTGCAAAGGAATTTCCTGTGTGGGCAGACTGGGCTTCCTGACTTGAAGGCTTCTTGGAAGGGAAAGCGTTTCTTGATGAAATGACAAATTAGAGACATACCCAGCCCTGGTGTACTTCAAAGCATGCTGCTGGGGCCTGAAGCAATTCATCCTTATCCTCTCATAGTGGGTGAAGCTGATATTTCTCTCTGTTCCACAACATATCTGACTCCTTCACCCTGACCACAAGTTTGGGTTGTTGCCTCACCCGGGTCATCCCAAGCTGGCTGATCCAGTCCGGCTTTTAGTCTAACGCATTCATGGAAATATAGCCCTGCTTTTCTTAGGGGAATCAGAACGGCTCTGTGCATACAATGGGGACAAAATCCAGGGCTGGCTCTGCCTCTTCAGGCTAACCTGGGTGAAGTGGTAACCCAAGTGGCATCACCTCTCAGCTGTCATGGCCGTTAGTCATGGTACTCCTGGGGGAATTCTGCACAGTAAAAGGGCCCCTCAGATGTGTATACTTTTAACTACTGGGTGGAAAACAATTTTAAGCTCAAAACATTTACCCAAATTGCTCCCCACTTTGTATTCTTTCAGAGGCTCCAAAGAAAAAAACAATATAATTTAATGCTGCCTTGATTCATTTGCAAAGCAGTACTACATGTAAATCATTCTAGGTTTATACCCTGGATGTACTGTCAGAAAAATCTCACTCTTTGGCCTTCAGTCGCACTCCTTGGTGTGGTAAATCTCACTCTTTGGGAAGGTTCACCCTTGGCATCTTGGGAAATGTGTAGGCTGACAGGATGTGGAGCCAGGAGCTTCCTGTATGGGTGTGCAAGAAGAGCAGATTGGTGACTGCATTGATCTGAGGGACACGTTTATAGTGTTAGGAATGGCTGGAGATGTGGTAGAGGGGAAAAAAACAGCTGGTAGAGATAGAGGAGCGGATGTGTGTGAGATGGAGAGATGGGATCATGAGATGTTGGGAGGAAGATGAGCTGGTAGAAACATCAGCAGGAGAGACCCGGGTCAGGGGATTAATGTAGGGAGGAATGAGCAAGGGAAGACAGTGGGTAGGGGATGTGTGTGACTGTGAGTGAAGTGAGATGAGGAGACGAGCAGGAGGGAGACAAGTATGGGTAGATGAAATAAGGAGATGTGTGTGGAGGAGATGAGTTGGGGGAGATGGAGTAGTAAAGCATATGTTAGGTGGGTAGATGAGCTAAGAGTGGTGAAGGGGGAGAGGAGGAGAAAGTATTGAAGGGGTGATGAATTTGAGGAGAGGGAGAATGTGTGTAGAGGGAGGAGTGATCTATTGCCTTATCGTTAAGAGTTTTCATTTGTCAACCTATGAAATCTAAGAGGAGTTCCTGGCAGCAGTGACTCTTTTCCAACTGCCGACATCTGCAGCAACAAATTCAAATTCTACAGTGCTTTGTTGTAGACACAAAAAAGGTGCCAGTAGTCACACACACAGGGCCAGCTTTAATGGTGGGATAACTGTGGCTGCACTTCCACAGTAGCCACACCCACTGCAACCAGGCAAAGCATTCTTTTTTTTGGTTTTATTTCAGTGAAGGGGCATGTCGGGGCAGAGAATGGGTGTGAAAGCACCATTCAGCTAGTGCACAGACATTACCACTACACTGACTGGTTAGTGTCCGTAACGCAGGAGCCCTTAGCACCTCCTAGATAGGAGGCGGTAATTGCGCCTGCAGTAATTGTTTAAAATAACCACATGCTAATGCTAACATTAGAGCCAGTGGCATAGCTATGTGGGGCCACGGGGGGCCTGGCCCCCCCAACTTTCCTGTGGGACCCTGGTTTTGTGGTGGGGGTCCCCAACCCCCACCAGCTGAAGTGTTGTCCAGCACTGGTCTCCGGTGCTGCCACATTGCCTACCCTGCTCTGTCTTCCCCTCACGTCCTGCACACTCCTTTTACTGAAACTGAGCATGCAGGACGTGAGGGGAAGACAGAGTAGGGCATGCCGGAGAGCGGCGCTGAACAAGGCTTCAGCTGGCGGGGGTTTGGGACCCCTGCCAGCCAAGGTATTTGCTGTGGCAGTGGGTGGGGAGCGGTGGGAAGCGGTGGGGAGGAGTGGCGGCGGGGCAGCAGACCAATATGTACCTCCCACATACCTTGGGCTCTGGCCCCCTCCCACCGTGAAGGCTGGCTACGCCCCTGATTAGAGCACAGCCAAAAAAAGATATAGAAAAAGGCTGAATGTACGTCCTCGCAAGAAATGGGTTTAGCACGCAGGAAAGACTCGCATAAGGGCACACTAAGCCCATTTCTTAGCATAGGTTATTAGAAGCGCCCCTAAGACCTTTTGCTTGGCAGATTAATAAATACTCAAGGACAATGGTTATGTAACATTATTTTGATAAAAGCAGAATTTTAAACTATTGTATGCAGAGTTCCCTCCAGAGTATCATATGATACATGTCAGAGCGAGTGCAGGCATAGGTGTTAATTCTGCTGACCTCCTCCTTCCCTGTGATTAAGACGTTTCGCAAGGAGCGTGGCTGGCTAGAAAGCAAGGCTCACATCACCGCCTCCAATCCTCCCTCTCTGCTTTTAGGGAAACTCCTTGCAGCTGTTTGCTGGATTTCTTGGTTCTTTCTTTCATTCTTGCCTCTAGCTGTTGATTTGCAGAGCTGTTAATACCCTGGGCAGCTTGGGCAGGGCTGACATGACAGTGGATTTTCCTCCTGATTACAGAGTGACAGCTGCTGTTCCTTTCTAGGGGAGTGGGGGTAGAGCCAGGGTTTGTTTTCTTTCTGGTGGTGGGAAGTAAGAGTCTGTTCAGGTGACAGGACTGCAGTATACACATAGCTTGCAGTCCTGGAATAAATGTACGGTGTAATTTGGTAAAGTTCATTCTGCAGGTTGCATGTCTGGTTACAATCTCACAAGTGAACAGGCTTTAATCAGTCTGTGGTTGTTCCCAATGGCTGTGTGGATTTGTAGTTCCGAGTTTTCCATTGATTTCCCTGAGAAATGCAGCTGTCAAGTTACTCAGTACCAGGGGAGAGATTTTAGGCTCGTCCTCGTTTTCTGACTTACCCATCCTAGTGCATTATGGGGACTTGCATTGCTGAGTTTAGTACATAGAATTAAGGGAACTACAAGTACACACTGCTTTGGGACGTAAGTTCAAAATCCAGTACTGTCCCCTAGAACTGGGTACTCTGGTAGCTCTGGAGAAGATTGGAGCTACAAATCCAGGTATACAGGAAAGGCTAAAGAGGTTAGGGCTCTTCAGCTTGGAAAATAGGCGGCTGAGGGGAGATATGATTAAGGTCTACAAAATCCTGAGATATGTAGAACGAGAAGGGAATCAATTTTTTACTCTTTCAAAAAATACAAAGACTAGGGGACACTCAATGAAGTTACATGGAAATACGTTTAAAACAAATAGGAGGAAATATTTTTTCACTCAATGAATAGTTCATCTCTGGAACTCATTGCCGGAGGATGTGGTAGCGGTTAGCATATCTGGGTTTAAAAAAGGTTTGGACAAGTTCCTGGAGGAAATCTCCATAGTCTGCTATTGAGATTGACATGGGGAAGCAACTGCTTCACTGGGATTGGTAGCATGGAATGTTGCTTCTATTTGGGTTTCTGCCAAGTACTTGTGACCTGAATTGGCCACTGCTGGAAACAAGATATTGGGCTAGATGGACCATTGGTCTTAGCCAATATGGCTATTCTTATGTACAGTATTACACTTGTTTGGTTGAGTATGTCTAGCTGAATCTTGGTGCAGGTGTTTTGAGGGCTTATTCTCTGTCCCTGCTCTTGTTCCTTTTGATTTCAGTAGCAATCTCACAGTGGCCCATTAAAGGTGAGCTTGTCAGCTATGCACTTTTCAGTATATAGAAAGTGTGCCCATGAGGAAGGAAGTCTGGTATTCCCCAAAACTTCTATCTTAATTGTATAAACCCTGTTGAAGGTATGATCTAGTAGTTAGACAATCAGGCTGGAAATTAGAGGATGGAGCATCCTGCCTAGGCCTAACCCTGAGACACTCCACTGATCACTCTTCTTTCCTCAGAGTGCACTTCATTTAAGCAGTACCTTCTGTTTATCACTCAACCAGTTTCTAATGAACATTCAACCACCTACCCTGGGGCCCACCCCAGACTGCTTACTTTTATTTACAAACCTCTCCTGCAGGGCAAAGTTGAAAACTTCCCTGGAATCCAAGTTCCTTGATTCTTTGAAGTTTGTTCTTTTCTGTGGTTCATGGTAAACATAAGTGTTGGAGACATAACATGGAGAAAGGGAAAGAGGATAGCACAGCAGGAGCACAGCAGTTTGTCCAGTCCATGGTTCTTCACTTAAAAAGCTAAATAGAATCCAGAATTCCATGAAAGAGGTCATCAACTTAAGTGAGTGGTATATATGAAAAGAAGTGGTGAGAATGTCTTCAAAATAAGACACTGAGGGGCCCTTTTACTAAAGGGTTGCTGCATGGCAACCCGGAACTACCGCCGGCCCAACGTGGCCTCTGGCAGTAGTTCCGCCTCAAGCACGCACCATTTCCGGCGTAACGAAAAATATTTTTGTAATTTTTAACACGAGAGTCCGTACCGCCACCTCAATGAGTGGTGTTATGTGCTCCTCACCGCATTGCCATGTGGTATGAGTAATCTTACCACTTGACCATTTTTTTTAGGGGCTTTTTACCCACTGCAGTAAAAAGGGCTCTGGCGCATGGGAAAAACGACCCCTGCTGCTACCCAGGGCCCTTTTTACCGCAGCTTGGTAAAAGGACCCCCGAGAAAGACATAAAGGGGGGAATTCACTAAAGGTTGCCCAAAGAGAGGCGCCGGGATGATGCATCCTAACCCCCAGATTCCATGTATCGTGCCTAGTGTTCTGTGATGAAATCCAAGCATATTCTATAACAACGCGCATAACTTAATTGGCTTAACAAACTAATCAGCGTTGATAGCAGGTCTTAATGAGCAATAATGAGCACTAATTGGCAATAATTAGGATTTACATGCACACCTCGCTAAGCATATTCTCTAATGCACTGCGCCTAAATTGTAATGCGTCAAGCCAAAAAGGCGTGGTTATGGACAGAGAAATGGACGTTTCGTGGTTGTTCCAAAATTTACGTGCACTGTTATAGAATATGCCCCTGTGCGCCTAAATCTATGCGCCGGCATTTACACCAAGTTTCCCTTGGTGTAAATGGATGCGCGTAGTTTTAAGTGCTGTGATATCAACTAAGCGTGTTCTATATACCGCGCCTAAATATAAGTGCCGCTTACAGAATATGCTTAGGTGGAAATTTATTCCATGTGGAGTTTTCAGGCACCATATATAGCATCTAGCCTTAAGCACCAACACTATAAAGGCACACAATTTACGCCTAACTTCGGGCATGAGCTCTTATGCATGCCGAGGCTGTTATAAATGCTCGCACCCAACTACTGTTAGTTAGATGCAGAAATGCAAGTGTTCTATAACTGTGCACCTAAATCCTGGAAACGCCCCTGACCTGCCCATGCCCCTCCACTGTCCACACCCCCTTTGGAGTTGCACACAAGATAAGTTAGGTGTTCATAGAGTAAGGACGTAGGGAAGATCCATGTATAACTACTAATGACTGCCAATTAGCACTTAATGCTAGTAATTGATTATCATCTATGTGGCCAATTAGTTTATATGCGGATCTGTGATCCATGCCCAACTTTGGGCGACCTATACAGAGGAAACCATCAGCCTTCCAACCAGGGGCGTATCTGCCTGGGGCCACAGGGGCCTGGGCCCCCACAGATTTCGCCCTGGACCCCCCTACTGCCGCCGTGGGTACCTTTGCTGGTGGGGGACCCCAACCCTCACCAGCCGAGGTCCGCTTCCTCCTGCCGCTGCGAGGTTTTTTAAGTTCTTCATAGGGATTCGTCCTCCGTCACTCTGTGCTGCTGTTCAAAGAAGCTGCTAGCTGAATGCAGTTTCGGACTGAGTCTGACGTCGCTGCTGCACGTTGTACATGAGTCTGATGTCCTGCACGTACAACGTGCAGCAGCGACATCAGACTCAGTCCGAAACTGCATTCAGCTAGCAGCTTCTTTGAACAGCAGCACAGAGTGACGGAGGACGAATCCCGATTAACTTAAAAAACCTTGCAGCGGCAGGAGGAAGCGGACTTCGGCTGGTGGGGGTTGGGGTCCCCCACCAGCAAAGGTACCCACGGCGGCAGGGGGGGGTCAGAAATGGCGGCGGCTGGGGGGGGGGCTATAATGTGCCCCCTCACTCTGGCTTCGGCCCCCGCTACAGCCGACTTTCAGATATGCCCCTGCTTCCGTGTGCCTAGCTGAAACTGAAAACTAAAATAGCTGCCACTACTACTTCTACTTATCATTTCTATAGCGCTACTAGACGTACGCAGCGCTGTACACGTGAACATTTATTTACTTATTTATTTGCTGCACTTGTATCCCACATTTTCCCACCTATTTGCAGGCTCAATGTGGCTTACAAAATATTATAGCAACATGTACACATTATAGGTTAAGAATTTCAAAATATAGATACAGATGGGTACATAGAATATCAAAGCAATCATATTAACGGAATAATAATTTTACAATTATTACAAATAAAAGTGCATAAGTAAATCATATTGGATTGGAAGTGGATTGAAAGATCAACATAACATAACATAGTAACATAGTAGATGACAGCAGAAAAAGACCTGCACGGTCCATCCAGTCTGCCCAACAAGATAAACTCACATGTGCTACTTTTTGTGTATACCTTACCTTGATTTGTACCTGTCCTTTTCAGAGCACAGACCGTATAAGTCTGCCCAGCACTATCCCCGCCTCCCAACCACCAGTCCCGCCTCCCACCACCGGCTCTGGCACAGACCATATAAGTCGGCCCAGCACCATCTCCGTCTCCCGCCACCGGCTCTGCCACCCAATCTCGGCTAAGCTCCTTAGGATCCATTCCTTCTGAACAGGATTCCTTTATGTTTATCCCACGTATGTTTGAATTCCGTTACCGTTTTCATTTCCACCACCTCCCGCGGGATGGCATTCCAAGCATCCACTACTCTCTCCGTGAAAAAATACTTCCTGATATTTTTCTTGAGTCTGCCCCCCTTCAATCTCATTTCAGGTCCTCTCGTTCTACTGCCTTCGCATCTCCGGAAAAGGTTCGTTTGCAGATTAATACCTTTCAAATATTTGAACGTCTGTATCATATCACCCCTGTTTCTCCTTTCCTCCAGAGTATACATGTTCAGGTCCGCAAGTCTCTCCTCATACGTCTTGTTAAGCAAATCCCATACCATTCTCGTATCAGGACAAGATATAATATTCAGTCGTGAGGATGTAATTAGGATGGACAAGGCAGTCCCTGCTCTACAAAGCTTACAATATAATCAAGACAGACAAACAGGACACATAAGGGAAAAGGACAAAGAGTAGCAAAATTCTGTGCAGAATCCCAAAGAGTAGCAAGATTCCGGAATCTCAAAGGGTAGCAAGATTCTGGAATCCCAAAGAATAGCGAGATTCTGTATAGAATGTCAAAGAGTAGCAAGATTCTGGAATCCCAAAGACTTCTACTACTACTTCTACTACTACAACTTATCATTTCTATAGCACTACTAGGACGTACGCAGCACTGTACACTAAACATGTAAGAGACAGTCTATGCTCAACAGAGCTTACAGTCTAATCAAGACAGACGAACAGGACAAATAAGGCAAAAGGACAAAGAGTAGCAAGATTCTGTGCAGAATCCCAAAGAGTAGGAAGATTCTGTATAGAATCCCAAAGAGTAGCGAGATTCCGGAATCCCAAAGCATAGCAAGATTCTGTGCAGAATCGCAAAGAGTAGCAAGATTCTGGAATCCCAAAGACTATTACTACTACAACTTATCATTTCTATAGCGCTACTAGACGTACGCAGCACTGTACACTAATCATGTAAGAGACAGACCGTGCTCGACAGAGCTTACAATCTAATCAAGACAAACAGGACAAATAAAGAATAAACAAATTATTAAGGTGAAAAATGATAAAACAGAAATGAGTACTGAACAAGTGAATACTGGTTAGGAGTTAAGAGTGTGGATAAGGGTTTTGGTAGTGTGCTCAGAAAGGAAGCCTACAGAACACTCAAAGCAATACTAGAGTGTGAACTATGTTATGGAGAAAATGAAAGACACTGTTTCTTAATGACACCAAAAAGCTGTCAGCTGACCCTGAGTCTTAACTGTCAGGTCAGTCCAGGTGGCTATTTAAAAAAAATATAAAAAAAATCTCCCTTCCCTTTGTGCACATCAAAACAGGAGGAGTTACAGAATGTTAAGAGGCAACTGGGGGGGAAACAATCTCCAAGGCCTAGGTCATTCATACTTTTTCAAAATTATGTTTTTTGTCTTTAAAGGGTGAAAAACGGTTTTAGAGCTGCCAAGCAATACCTATGCTATCTGTGAATATTTAGGAATCTGCTGAATCAGGGGGCCAATGACCTGAGATGATCGTGCACCAAAGTTTTCTTTTTTTCATGCAGGCTTTTCCACAATACTCTGCCACTGTTGCTTGACTTTGAGCTGTAACACATATGAATGTGAAATCTTAGAAATAAAACTTTCATATCTTCTTGTGTGGCGAGAGCTGCTTGAATGCCTGCACCAGCTCCAATTGATTCAGAATGCTGTAGCAAGACTAATAGAAGGTTGCAAGGGACGTGACCACATCGCACCATTTTTGCAAACATTTCACTGGCTACCAGTACAATACAGGGCTAAATTTAAAACTCTATGTCTAATCTTCAAGGCCCTTAAATGGCCCCGAGTACCTGAAGAATATAATCATCCTCTACACCCTTCCAAGGACACTAAGGTCTTCCCAAGGACTATCACTAACCACACCCTCTCCAAAAGACATTACACGATGTGATACCCGCAAGCGAGCCTTCTTCGGAGTAGCCCTCACACTCTGGAATGCACTCCCTGAAAGGCTCCACTTAACACAAGACTATCTGTACTTCAGGAAGTAGGTGAAAGCTTGGCTCTTCAACCAAGCCTTTAATGGAAGAAGTAACTAACTTGTTAGTCTCACTCACACACACAAGGAGTGACTGGGGCTGCATATACTGCAGCAGGACATGTTTATCCACTCCTACCCTAGCTGAGATAATATTTAACCATCTCTCTGACCTCATGTGCACCTTTCTTTAAATTAGTCACCTTATTTTCTAACTCCTCTTACTCTCTTACCTATCTGTGGGCCCCTTTTACTAAGCTGTGTAGGCGCCTATTTGCGCCCAAAGTGGACTTACTGCTCGATTACTGCGTGGCTCTTGCGGTAATTTCATTTTTGGCATGTGTCCACTGCACGTGTCTGACAATTAATTTTTATTTTCGGACACGCGCCAAGTAGCATCTAACGCGCGTAGGTCCTTACCACCCAAATTCTTTACCGCTAGGTCTATGGCTGGCGGTAAGGTCAGAGACACAAATGGATGTGTGGCAATTTTGATTTTGCTGCACCTGTATTTTCGGAAAAAAAAGGCCTTTCTTACAGCCGCGCTGAAAAATGATTCTGTGCACGCCTAAAACCCATGCCTACACTACCGCAAGCCACTTTTCAGCTCACCTTTGTAAAAGGACCCCTATATGTTAACCATCTCTCTGAGCTCATGTGCAACTTTCTTTAAATTAGTCACCTTACTTTCTAACTTCTCTTACTCTTTTACCTATCTATATGCTCCATCTTTGTTTAAACCGTACACTGTCAATTAAAATGTTTTATTACATATTGTGTTGACATTGTGAGTAGTATACTATCCACCTTATAATTGAAAGAGAAAAATGCCTAGATTTTGACCCAAATCGGGAGATAGACGTTTATCTCACAAAAACGAATAAATCGGTATAATGGAAAGCCGATTTTGCACTCCATCGCGGAAGCGTACAAAGTTGACGGGGGGGGGGGGGTGTCAGAGGCGTGGCGAAGGTGGAACTGGGGCGTGGTTATCGGCCGAGGAGAGATGGGTGCCTTTCGCCGATAATGGAAAAAAAGTATGCGTTTGTAGCTAGAATTTAGGGCACTTTTCCTGGACCCTGTTTTTTCACGAATAAGGCCCCAAAAAGTGCCCTAAATGACCAGATTAACCCCAGAGGGAATCGGGGATGACCTCCCCTGACTCTCCCAGTGGTCACTAACCCCCTCCCACCACAAAAAATGATGTTTCACAACTTTTTATTTTCACCCTCAAATGTCATACCCACCTCCCTGGCAGCAGTATGCAGGTCCCTGGAGCAGTTGTTAGGGGGTGCAGTAGACTTCAGGCAGGTGGACCCAGGCCCATCCCCCCTACCTGTTACAATTGTGCTGCTTAATGCTTAGTCGTCCAACCCCCCCAAACCCACAGTACCCACATGTAGGTGCCCCCCTTCACCCCTTAGGGCTATAGTAATGGTGTAGACTTGTGGGCAGTGGGTTTTGAGGGGGATTTGGGGGGCTCAACACATAAGGGAAGGGTGCTATGCACCTGGGAACTCTTTTACCTTTTTTTTTTGTTTTTGTAAAAGTGCCCCCTAGGGTGCCCGGTTGGTGTCCTGGAATGTGAGGGGGACCAGTGCACTACGAATCCTGGCCCCTCCCACGAACAAATGCCTTGGATTTATTCGTTTTTGAGCTGGGCGCTTTCATTTTCCATTATCACTGAAAAACAAAAACGCCCAGCTCACAAATTGTCGAATAAAACATGGACGTCTATTTTTTTCGAAAATACGGTTCGGTCCACCCCTTCATGGACCCGTTCTCGGAGATAAATGCCCATGGAGATAGACGTTTTCGTTCAATTATGCCCCTCTATGCCATAATTTGTATTTTTATTTGAATATTTTTACTCCTGTAATTGTCTATTGCTCATGATTGATTTATTCTTATTGTACACCGCCTTGAGTGAATTCCTTCAAAAAGGCAGTAAATAAATCCTACTGAATAAATACATAAAAATAAAAATAACTCCCCACCTCCACCACCTTCTACCCTTCCAACCCCAACACTAGCTGACTTCTACTACCCCAAGGAATCCTAATCCACCCTGTTAAAATGTCCAAGGGTACAAAATACAACCCGTTCTGTATGCCCTAGAGGGGAGAAATATGCCCTATGAAGCACTGTTATGATTTTTTAATCTGTGGATGCATAAGTCATCAACAATCTCAGGATTCAGTCTAGCTTTCCTGTCTTCCACAGTCCTTCCTGCAATAGAAGATGTCTTCTCGGAAGATGTGCTGGTAGCAAGAATATACAGGATCCCCCCCTGCAAATTTTGCCAGTTGTGGCCAGCATGTTTGCTTGTTTTTCCAAAAAATCAAAATAGCGTTGTCTGTATCACTCAGCATAAATAACAGTCCAGTTCATTAACAGATGTGAAAATAGAGAATGACACAGGGAGAAAGTTCGTCCCCGTCCTCACGGGCTCTGTCCCCGCCCCTTCGTCATTCTCTATTCAGGACAACTGACCAACCCTGTGCTTTCAAAGTGAACGTTGTGTTTGATATGGCTGCTGATGTCTAGGTTTGCAGTACTGTAATATTTTCAGTGTGTGATTCTCCTGGCCTCCCCCCCCCCCCCCCCCAATAAGCGCACCCAAGGAACATCAAACTGAGTGCTTTGATCTTCTGAACCTCTGTCACCTGTTGAATATTAAAAAAAAAAATCAGAGTACAAGCAACAGTCTTCAAAAGAATATAGAAATTAAAAATACAGTCAAGAAATATATGTGGAATAAGAAATAAACAAGGTCTATGTATAGCTAATTGCAGTGCAGGTGAATCAGCTTGTGGGCTTCTCATGGATGCCATCAATGCCAAAGCTTTCTAGAATCCCTATCTACAAAGAACTCCTCGACTTAAAATAATTCTGAAGCCTTCGAACTGCTTTGGAATCCCTCCCCCCTACCTCTCTGAAGCTACTGAACTGGAAAACTTTGTGAGGAATCCCAGCAGTGCTGAGCAGCAGTCAGTGGCCCGGGTCCATTCCTCTGAGACTTCAAGTGAGATAATATTATGTCTGGATGCAGGGCTCGGTTTGCATGTTGCCTGAGTGATCACCATGGCAACCTTTAAACATGGTGCCGGATCCAGACCAGCGTTTGCTCTTGCCTGGTTCCCATGAGAAGTCAGATGCTCACAGAGAAGGCAAGAAAAACCCAGAAATTGCCTCTAGCTGGAAATCTGAGTGCTCCCTCTCAGAGTGTTCAAAATAGCACTTGCCTGTTTATCGACTGAGGTGCATCTTCTCGTGATCTGATGCTTAGGGCTCTTATTTTTTTGTTACAATATATTTTTTTATGTTTCCACATTTATTTGGAATAAAAGGTGTGAGCCTCTTATTATGCCAAGATCCCTTAATACAGTGTTTCCCAAACCTGGAGGCAGTGCATGCAAATCTCTCTCATGAATATTTATTGTGGATATCCTGAAAACCTGACTGGTTGGGATGCCAGGAACATATCGTGAGCATATAAAAAGAAAGATATCTTTCTGTGTTAATTTTTCGGCTTTTGGGCTAAACTCTTTTTATATGCTGACGATATGTTCCTGTTGATACCTGTTCATGGCTTAGCACAGTTGCCCTTATTGCAAATTTTGTCTTGCATTAGGAAGTTAGAAATGTTATGTTCTTCACATGGTTTTATTTATTTATTGCATTTGTATCCCACATTTTCCCACCCATTGGTAGGTTCAGTGTGTCTTAAATATTACAAGAGGGGCAGTTACATAGTTTCAATTTAGTCAACCTGTAGTTCTAATCAGTGGCGTAGCTACGTGGGGCCTGAGGGGGCCTAACCCCCGTAGATTTCATCCTGGACCCCCCCTCCCGACGAACCTCTCGACCACCCCCCCACGACCCCTCCCCCGCCGCCGCCTACCTTCGTGCAGGACGTCAGCATGCAACAGAACGAAGACTTTTTTGACTGCAGGACAAAGAGGACGTCAGCTGGTGGGGATTGGGGTCCCCTGCCAGCAAAAGCGAAGGTAGGCGACGGCGGTGGAGGGTTCGCGGCGGGAGGGGGGTCGAGACGGCGGGAGGTCGTGAAAAGTGGCGGCGGGTCGGCAAGGGGGGGTCGGCAATGGCGGGGGGGGGGTCAGTGGCGGCGGGGGTGGGACTAAAATGTGCCCCCTCACCTTGGGCTCTGGACCCCCCTCCCACCGAAGTCTGGCTACGCCCCTGGTTCTAATACAGATGTTTAATTGTATCGTAGACTGTGTTTACAGTTATTGTGGAGGAATGGGTAGAAATGTTTGAGAGTGATGTGTTTTAAACTCAATAAGGATAAAACCAAGTTGCTCTGGTTAAATCGAATGGGCAGGAATTGACCTTCAGATATATAAAATTCTCTGATAGCTCCATATTAAAGGTTGACAGGGTGTCAAAGATATTAGTGGTAGATTTAGATACTTCATTATCTTTCAAGCCTCGTGTTGATTCAGTTGTAAAATCTACTTTTTATAAGTTATCTCTTGTTTAAGAAAAATCCATTCTTTCTTTGAGATGAAACATTTTTTGATTTTGGTTTTAACAGTGATCCTCTTTAAATTAGATTATTGTAATGGCCTATATTGTCTTCTTTCAGCCAACTTGAGCGCTAGACTGCAAATTGTGCAAAACACTGCAGCTAAGATGATCATGGGGCAAAAGAGTTCAGATCACGTTACACCTGCATTGATCAATTTCCATTGGTTACCCATTAAAGCCCGAATTATTTTTAAGCTTGCATGTTGGGTATATAAGATGTTCTACGGTATATGTCCAGAATACTTATTTTCGTTATTTTCATTTTCGTTATCTCCTGTTTCATCATGTGCTATAGTAGAATCATGCCTTCTTTATTTCCCATCAGTTGCAAAAATAAGATTTAAGAAATCTTTATCAACATCATTTCCATATCAGGCAGGTTCAATAGGGTGTTGACTCCCAGCTGTTTCAAAAACAATTGAAAGCTTATCTGTTTGGAATCTTATTTGGCATTTGTTTCTTTTCATTATTGTGTAATAGTTAATTCTTATGTTATCCACATTGAACCTTTGACTGGGAGTTGGCGGAGTACAAATACTGTTACCATTACCAAATGCATGGTAACTGTTAGCACAGTCAAATAAGAAGGGGGAAAACCATAGGTCAATTAAGGAAGCAGCGCTGCCAGGGCAAACGTGGGTCAAGAGGTCCTTCTCTGCTAATGTAGGGTTACCATATTTGCTCCCCCCAAAAAGAGGACACATGCCCCGCCCCTACCCCTTTCACCCCCCCCCCATAACACACCCCTAAGGGGGTCCTATCCTCCCCTCCCCTTACCTTACTTTACTGCCCTGGTGGTCTAGTGACCTCTTTGGGGCAGGAAAGAGCTCCTTTTTCCTGCCCGGACCGGCTGCATACTGCTCCTTGCTGACTCCGGTCCTGGCGCCGATCTAAAATGGCCACCAAGAGTTGAAGCGGCGTCGTAAGACTTCAATTTCCGGCGGCCACTTTGAATCGGCGCTGGGACCGTCAGCAAGGAAGTAGTGTGCAGGGGCTCTTTCCTGCCCCGAAGAGGTCACTAGACCACCAAGGCAGTATAGTAAGGTAAGGGGAGTGGAGGATAGGACACCACTAGGCCCGCCAGCCTGCCCGTTTGTCCGAAAATCCGGACAAATGGGCAGACTGGCAAAACCCGCCCAGTTGCCCTGCCATGTCCTCAAAAAGAGGACATGTCCGGGTAAAACTGGACATATGGTAACCCTATGCTAATGGCTACTATAGTGCAGTGCTTCCAGATTGCCCACTGTGGGAGCAGATCGTCTTCCTTCCTACCTTTACCATTTCCCTCTGTATCTGTCTCAAGCACACTTCAGTTCATTACTATTTTGGTCACTGGCACTTCTGCTCACTCCATGAAGATGTACTTCCTTGCATCTCCTGGACTTCCAGCTTCATACGACGGCCCCTGCTTCTTGAGCTGCTTGATGTATGCAAACTAGAGCAAATTTACAGCTGTGCGCATAACCACATCTTCCCTTCTTTCATAACGTTTGCCTGCTCCCTTTTGCCTCTTTAAAAGCCCCAAGACTGATCCCATGAACCGACTGCAATACGAGCATAGAACTCAGGGCCATATCATGCTTTGCAAAGGTGATAGTACCCCTGCTGGTACACAAATGGTACTAATGGATTGAGCCTCAAACAAGAGGACCAAAAGCCTGTAAGGAATTATGCTAGGAAACGGGTAAAATGTGAAAAAACAAACATGTTCACAGCGGGGTGTCTCCATCTGGTTCTTCCATTTCCATGGTGCTTGTATTGTAGTTTCAGAAGAGCATTGTGTGCAACCGCACCTCGAGTATTGCGTACAATTCTGGTCGCCGCATCTAAAAAAAGATATAGTGGAATTAGAAAAGGTGCAGAGAAGGGTGACGAAAATGATAAAGGGGATGGGACGACTTCCCTATGTGGAAAGGCTAAAGCGGCTAGGGCTCTTTACTCAACCTGTAATTAAACTCTGGAATTCGTTGCCAGAGAATGTGGTAAAGGCGGTTAGCGTAGCAGAGTTTTAAAAAGGTTTGGACGTCCATAGACCATAGTTAAATTGGACTTGGGGAAAATCCACTATTTCTGGGATAAGTAGCATAAAATGTTTTGTACTTTTTTGGGGATCTTGCCAGGTATTTGTGACCTGGATTGGCCCCACTGTTGGAAACAGGATGCTGTCCCAGTATGGCAATACGTATGTACTTACGTTTCTGTAGGGTCCATAGCACCTCTCCGTTTTTGTCTTTAAACTCTACCTATTTTACCTTCCCTCCTCTTTTCATCTCATTCATCTTCTTCTCACTAACAACACTACATTATTAACATTATTGGAATCTATATTTTTATTAACAAATTTGGCATTGCTTTAAATTCATTTGAATTATGTTTTATATGGATTTTACTGTAAACTGGTATATCAAATTATTAAACTAAACTTCTTTCTAACACTTACCTTGAGACTGCTCTTTTTTTTTCTTTTTTTTAAAGCTAGGGTTACCAAACATCTGGATTCCCCTGGACATGTCCTCTTTTTCAGGGGACTGTTGGGGGTCTGGGCGGTTTTTACTAGTCTGCCTGTTTGGGATTCTGGACAGATGGGCTGGTGGGCGGGTGGGTGGACAGATGAGTTGGCTGTCAGGCTGGTCTTATCTTTCCCCTGCGTGAACCTACCATAACATGCCCTGGTGGTCTCTTCGGGGCAGGAAAGACCCCCACTCTTTCCTGCCCACTGCCATTGCTTCTTTAAAATGACTTCTGAGACTTCAAGTGGTGTCTTGTGAGGTCACAACTTGAAATCTCGGCAGCCATTTTAAAAAAGTGACAGCACCAGGCAGGAAAGAATGGAGTTATTTCCTGCCTGGAAGAGGTCCCTAGGCTACCAGGGCTGTAAGGTAGGCCAGGGTAGGGGATTGATACTCTGCACATGGAGGGGAGGGGGGTTGATTATGCTGCATATGGATGAGAGGGAGAGAAGGGAACAAGCTACTCATAGATGGGAGAGAAAAGGGGGCAAGAGTTGCATGTGGATGGGAGGGAGAGAAGGGGATAAGCTGCATGTGGATGGAAGGGAGGGGAGAGGAGGGACATGCCTGTACATGGAGGGAAGGGAAAAGGGGGAAATGCAGCACATGGATAGAAGTGGATGGAAAGGAGAGGAGAGGTGGTCATGTTACTCATGAATGGGAGGGAAAGGAAAGCAGCTCATGGATATTTGTTTTTTTTTTGTGGGGGGAAATGTACATATTTTCTAATTTTGTATTTAGTGGAGTACGGAAAAAATGCATTTTTGTTACTTTTATCAGTATTTTCACTGCTTACGGAATCTGGCTTTCTTTGGGGGGGGGGGGGGGGGGGTCAAGGTGACACTGCGGCAGGATGCGCTACAGTACTGGTGGCGGGCCAGCATTTTATTTTTTGTGTCCTCTTTTTTCTGACGCCGCAAATATGTTAACCCTATTTAAGGCCAGCCATCACACATTTGCAGAAAGAGACATTGGTGGCAATTTTCAAATAGCCCATATAGCCGCAGGTAATTTTGGAAGAGCAGGTAGCTGCGTGATCTTCTCTTTGAAAATAAGCCTACATAAGGTATACAGTGGGGGAAGAGAGGCTGCAACATAACACATGCACTACAGGAAATCCTATGTGCACAAGCCCTTCTCCTCCCGATCTCAGCTCTCCCCTGGGCATGTGTCTTTTTTTTAAATTATTTTATTTTATTTCAATTTAAACGTTACAAGTTACGTAAATTCACTAGCAATTGCAATACAGAGAACTCAGATATAAATAGATATATTATAAAGAAATCATATAACTCTTCCTTAGACCACATATAGATAGGGGATGTGTAAGAGAAAAATTAAGGAGTAATATAAAAGAAAGCACTTATTTAGAAATTGGCCTGGCCAGGAACGTCTCTTTTTTTTTAATGCAGCCAAAAGTATGCAAGCTGCAGAAGCAACGTGTGCTATTAGCCAAGCAGTTTTCAGTCAGGCTAGTTGATATAATTTATTCTTATTTATTTTTATATTCGTTATTTGCCTTTCCCCATCAAGGCCAGAGGCATAGTGCACCAGTAAGCGATCTTACCAGATCACTATAAACCCCAGTATTTGACTTTCAAAAACATTACTTTCTTCACTGACTTTGCAGGTCACATGGAGGGGCATAATTGAACGCGAACGCCCATTTCCCTGGGCGTCTATGTCCGAGAACGGGTACGTGAAGGGGTGGGACTGACCGTGTTTTCGAAAAAAAAAAAATGGGCGTCCATCTTTCGTTTCGAAAATACGGTTTGTACGGACCAAAATGCCATGGATTTAGTCATTTGTGAGCTGGGCGTTCGGTTTTTCTAGCGATAATGGAAAATAAAAACGCCCGGCTCAGAAATGTCCTAAGCCAAGCCATTTGGTCGTGGGAGGGGCCAGGATTCATAGTACACTCGCCCCCCTGACATGCCAGGACACCAACTGGACACACTAGAGGTCAGTGCAGTGGACTTCAGAAAACGCTCCCAGATGCATAGCTCCCTTATCACGGGTGCTGAGCCCCCATCCCCCTCCCCCAAAACCCACTGCCCACAAATGTACAACACTACCATAGCTCTTAGGGGTGAATGGGGCACCTACATGTGGGTACAGTGGGTTTTGGAGGCCTCCCATTTAACAGCACAAGTGTTACAGGTAAGGGGGGATGGGCCTGGGTCCGCCTGCCTGACGTGCACTGCGGTACCCACTAAAAGTGCTCCAGGGACCTGCATACACGCAGGCCTCTAGGACTTGTTGCTGCTGTATAACCTTGGCACACCAGTTGACACCTGAAGACTAATCTCTTTGAAAAAGTCCTTTATTTGAATAAGCACGTTTACTCACAGTTAACTGCAGATCAGAGGTTGTGCCCCACTGGCAAAGAGTCTTCCTGATACTGAGATTAGCAGTAGGTCAGAGCTGGCAGAATGCTGTACAATGCCGTCTTTCAGCCACATTCAAGGGAAGAACTAAGTGCTGTAACGTGGCTAACACATGAAAGGGAAATAAAACTGTGTTACAAAAATGGCCACTACCTCATGGACTACCGGAAACAAAACAGGGCACACTCTGACCCAGTAAGCAGGGGGAAAAGCACCATGGGAGTAGAGCCTACCAACTACCAACATCGTGAGCAGTTAACACAAGCTACTTGAATCACGGAACCCAATACCCTACACCCAACACAATGCATTGCTGATGTGACTCTGCAGTGCGCATAACAGAAAAGGTGTCACACTCACCCTAGAGCCACATCAGAACCAGGGAAAGGCTGTCACAGGATAGAACACATTCTGCTGTCATGGAGGTGGGTACGGCATTTGAGGTTGGTATACAGGCTGGAAAACAAAGTTTTTAAAGTGGGTTTTTTTTTGGTGGGAGGGGGTTAGTGACCATTGGGGGAGTCAGGGGAGGTGATCCCCGATTCCCTCCGGTGGTCATCTGGTCAGTTGGGGCACTTTTTTGGGACTTGGACCTGAAAAAAAAGGGTCCAAATAAATCGGACCAAATTCTCATCAAAAACGCCCTTCTAGTTTTGGTTATCAGCTAAAGATGCCCATCTCTCCTCGGCCGATAAGCACGCCCCAGTCCCGCCTTCGCCACGCCTCCGACACGCCCTGTCAACTTTGTTCGTTCCTGCGACGGAATGCAGTTGAAGACGACCAAAATCGGCTTTCGATTACACCGATTTAGTCGCACACGGAAGAAAGACGCCCATCTCCCGATTTGGGTCGAAATATAGGCGTCTTTCTCTTTCGAAAATAAGCTGGATGATCACCACAGATGTAGAAAATTCAAAAATGATTCATTTTCTGGAGATGGCTTTTATCTCTATTAGCTTCCAGCGTGAAAAGGTTTATCACATTTTGTGTGTATGTGTATCTGTGCGTGCTCACACTTGCACTATGCTGCGGTAAAAGGGTCCCTGTGCTCGTGGCTGCAGACGTTTTTTGCCGCGTCCCAGGGCCCCTTTTACCACAGCGGGTAAAAAGCCTCAAAAAAAGAAGTGGCCTTGTGGTAAGTTTGCACTGGCCGCGCATCCATTTTGGAGGAGCACTTACCGCTACCCATTGAGGTGGCGGTAAGGGAACTCGGCGGTAACCGGGCAGGGCGTGGCACTGCCTGATTACTGCCGGGTAACCCCCCGCGGGGTTTTCAAATATTTCCGCTAGTGCTGGAAAGGAAAATGCCGCGTGTGCTGGGGGGGGGGGGTGGAACTACCGCTTGTGGCCGCATTGGGCCGGTGGTAGTTCCGGATTTCCACGCAGCAGCCCTTTAGTAAAAGGCCCCTTAGACTGTGAGTCCTCCAGGGACAGCAAAATACCTGCTGTTCCTGAATTTAATTTGCCTTGAGCTGCTACTGAAATTAGATGTGTGCTGAATTCTAAACACCCTCACCCCTGTGCCTGGTCTCCATTTGCTGCCTCACCCAGGTAAATCCGAATATTCTGATTCAGTCCTGGATTTGGCTTATTGTAGACACGGAGATGCAATGCCACTTCTTTTGGAGACATCAACTCAGTGGCTCTGGCACTAGAGCCAAGACAAGCTCAACATCTTCAGGTTGACTAGGCGAGGCAGGCAATATATACAGTGCTTTCTCCTGAGGGAAATTTCCTTTCTGAGGATTATTAGTCAGCTAAAAAAGGAAAAGAAACATTCCTGTCTGGGCCACGGGAGCTTCCAGACTGTAAGTTTCCAAGAATAAGCTCATGTTTATGTATCGTTGACTAAGAAGGAGCCTTGTGACACAACGTTCTTTTCACTTAACCCAAACTGCAGAGCTGCCCAGTTATCAAGTTCCAGGAGGGAGATTTTAGGCCAGTCCAGGATTTCCGACAACCCTCATCATGATGCATTATGGGATCTGCAGTGCTGGGTAATCTGAGATTACAAATATCATGCTGCTTTGAATTGTAAGTTCAGATCCTGGACTAGCCTAAAAGTCTCTCCCATGGAACTGGATAACGTTGCAGTTCTAAAGCTTGCCCTGATGCTTTAAAGACAAAGCAACAACTCAGTGAAGCCAAGGGTGGCCCATTCAAAGCTGGAGATTAACCACTGCTATGCTGGGCAGTGCTGGAGGTTTTTCTTGTGGGCCCCAGCTATGTCTAAAACCAGAAAATAAAAATTCCTTTTTCTACCTTTGTCATCTGTTCATTTTATTTTTCTATTCATGTTGGTCCTAGTCTCTGTTTTCTGCTTTCCTCTGTCTTCTCTTAACTCTCTTGCCCATTTGCCTTTTTTTTCTCTCCATCTTCCCTAATCGTTGCTACCACCCTATCCAGTATTCCCCGTGTCCATGCCCCTATACTTCCATCATGTTGAGTTTCTCCTTTCTTTGTGTCCCTATACTTGCCCTATCTAGCATCAGTGTTCCTATCCCCCCCTCACATGTGCAGCATTGCCTCTCTATGACTCTGAACCCTTCCATGTGTCCGACGTTGCCTCTCTGTGTCTCTGGCCCCTCCTTTTCTCTTGTCCAAACCTTTTTTAAACCAATTTAGAGTAACCGCTGTTACCGCATCCTCTGGCAATGAACTATTCATTGAGTAAAAAAATATTTCCTCCTATGTGTTTTAAAAGTATTTCCATGCAACTTCATTGAGTGTCCCCTAATCTTTTTACTTTTTGAAAGGTAAAAAATCAATTCCCTTCTACTCGTTCTACACCACTCAGGATTTTGTAGACCTCAATCGTATCCCCTCAGCCACCTCTTTTCCAAGCTGAACAGCCCTAATCCCTGTAGCCTTTCCTCATATGGGAGAAGGTTCATCCCCTTTATCATTTTGGTTTCTCTTCTATGAACCTTTCTAATTCCGCTATATATTTTTTAACATAAGGCGACCAGAATTGAACGCAATACTCAAGGTGAGGTTGAACTATGTAGCGATACAGAGGCATTATAGTATTCTTGGTCTTATTTATTTCCGGGAGATCCCTCCAGAGAAAATATAGGCGCTCTCTGGAGGGAAACTCTAGGCCAGCATCCCTTCTGATGCATTTTGATAACTTTAGTATTGATTTCAAATGGAAGGGGCAAGTCTTAAAGCGCAACCCCTCAGAATATAAGGTTAAATCAGGAATGGCCAAAGGTTCCCACCCCCACCCTTGAATGCAGGTCACTTGGTACTTTTGTTCAGTGGCTTCATTTCATTTGTTAAATGTATTATTCTATACAATCCATAAGTACAGCTCAACAGAATATAGAAGGATATCCATAAAATAAAAGTGCATGCCATAGAAAATAGAATAATAACATAAAAAAGTAAAAAACAAAACAAAAAAAAAACAATTCTCAAAATGAAAAAAAACACCACCTTATAAGACATTAAAATAACTGATGTGAATAGATTGAAAACCTCAGCAATCGGGACACACTCAAGCAGTCTGCTTGTCAGGATATCTACAGTGAATACGCATGAGATGGATTTTAGATTTCACCCCTGCATTTCAGTTGCAGGTCAAGATGAGTTACATTCATGTATAGTAAGTATTTTTTTTTTTTGTTAAAAATCCTTATATACCACCCACAACAGGTCTACTCAGTTCGGTCCTTGAGGTCCACAGGCAGGCCAGGTTTTCAGGATTTCCACAATGGATATGCATGAGAGAGATTTGCATGCGCTGTCTCCCTTGGTATGCAAATCTCTCTCATGCATTTTCGTTGTGAATATCCTGAAAACATGGCCTGCCTATGGACCTCAAAAACTGGAATTGAGTAGCCCTGACCTACAAGCTTCAAAGAAGACATTGAATCAGTTTACTTCAATTAAAAATACAAAATACCCAGTTTTGCCTTCTCCCCCCCCCCCCCCCCCCCCCATCCCACTGGCTTTGTAAAGGAGTTCTCTCAATATTAACCACCCTTTTATCCAGAAAACAACCAGGTTTTTAAACCCAAAATGAAAAGTGCCCATAATTTGCCTCCTTCCTCAAATACATGGGCAACTTATTCCAAGTTCTAAGATCACAACCGATAAAGCCTGCGTTTACCGCTTCACCAAGGGGCCCTTTTCCAGAGCAGCAGTAAGCCCAATGTGGGCTTACTGCTGTCTCTTCCGGGACTTCTGCTGGCCCAACGTTGCCACCTGCAGTAATCCCATCCCGAGCGCTTGCATCCACTTACACCATGTAGCATAGTAGATGATGGCAGATGAAGACCTGTATGATCTATCCAGTCTACCCAACAAGATAAACTCATAGCATAAGGTATGATGTGATACTACATATGCACACTTGACCTTGATTCATTCCTGCCATTTTCAGGGCACAGACTGTAGAAGTCTGCCTGGCACTTGGTTGGACTGGAGTGGGGCTTTGATAACAACTTCTGAAGTTGTTTTCAAAGCCCCACTCCAGTCCAACCAAATCAATCAGAGCACAGACCATAGAAGTCTGCCCAGTACTGGCTTTGCTTCCCAAAGACTGATGTTTCCATCTAATCACAGCTAAACTTCTTTGGTTCCATGCCATCCTTACAGGATTCCTTTGTGTTTATCCCACACATTTTTGAATTCCATCAATAGCAGGTGAAAATGCATGTGACTAATGGGCTCATTTTCGAAAGAGAAGGACGCCCATCTTTCGACATAAATCAGAAGATGGATATCCTTCTCACAGGGTTATCCAAATCGGTATAATCGAAAGCCGATTTTGGACGCCCCTAACTGCTTTCCGTCGCAGGGACAGCCAAAGTTCAAGGGGGCATGTCGGAGGCGTAGCAAAGGCGGGAATGGGGCATGCCTAACACTAGGACATCCTCGACCCATAATCGAAAGAAACAAGGATGTCCCTGACGAACACTTGGACGACTTTACCTAGTCGTGCTTTTCTTACGACCAAGGCACAAAAAGGTGCCCGAAATGACCAGATGACCACCGGACAGAATTGGTGATGACCTCCCCTTACTCCCCCAGTGGTCACTAACCCCCTCCCACTCTTAAAAAACATCTTTCAAAATATTGATTGCCATCCTCTAAGCCAGCCTCAGATGTCATACTCAGGTCCATCACAGCAGTATGCAGGTCCCTGGAGCAGTTTTAGTGGGTGCAGTGCACTTCAGGCAGGCGGACCCAGCCCCCCCCCCCCATACATGTTACGTTTGTGGAGGAAAAAGTGAGCCCTGCAAAACCCACCACAAACCCACTGTACCCACATCTAGATGTCCTCCTTCACCCGTAAGGGCTATGGTAGTGGTGTACAGTTGGGGGTAGTGGGTTTTGAGGGGGGGTTGGGGGGCTCAGCACACACAGTAAGGGAGCTGTGTACCTGGGAGCAATTTATGAAGTCCACTGCAGTGCCCCCTAGGGTGCCCGGTTGGTGTCCTGGCATGTCAGGGGGACCAGTGCACTACAAATGCTGGCTCCTCCGACAACCAAATGGCTTCCATTTGGTAGTTTCTGAGATGGACGTCCTTGGTTTTGATTATCGCCAAAAATCAGAAACGACCAAGTCTAGGGGCGACCAAATCTAGGGACGACCAAATTTAAGCATTTGGTTGTCCCTGACCGTATTATCGAAACAAAAGATGGGCGTCCATCTTGTTTTGAAAATACGGGTTTCCCCACCCCTGGATTGGGACGTTCTGCGAGGACATCCAAATCGAAATGAGGACGTCCCTTTCAATTATGCCCCTCCACATGTAGCATCTTAGCATGTGAATGCAAGTATTCTATAACCTACATGTGTAAAATGTTTTACATGGCCATGCCCCACCCATGTACCTCCCCCTGCACACGCTCCCTTGCATTTTATGCACTATCCCCTGGATTCTATATATGGTTCCCAAATTTGGGTGTGATCCCATGATGCATTACCAGCTTCATTGGCTAATGAGCCATTAACGAGCAATAATTGGATGCTAACAAGCAATTATTGATATTAGCACCAATTGGGTTTTGCTCGCGCCCAGCACTGGCTTTGCTTCCTAAGCGTATTCTATATACCGCACCTAAATCTAGGCGCCGCTTATAGAATAAGCTTAGGCGGAAATGTTTACCTTGCAGATTCTTTAGGCACTTAAATTGAGTCTGACCCTATGTGCTATTCTATAAAGGGGGCACATCCTTTCTAGAATTGCGCTTAGCGCCAGTCTTTTCCGGGGCCCATTTTTGAGTGCCGTTTATAGAATTCGGCCAGAATATTGCTGAGCTCGTGGCTAGCACTTACACGCATGAATGTAATAATCACTCATATAAGTGCAAACATTCTGTAATCAGCACACTGATGTTGCTCATAGATTTATTATCAGGATTACTTGTTTTTTTTTAATAACTGAGGGCCACTGCACATTATTTTAAAATTTACAGTTACAGTTTATTTGCCAGAGTCTAGGCTTAAATGCATAAGATCACAGCGGCTTACAATAGAAAGAATAAAAACACTGGAAAATAAATCCATTAAAAATAGGATAAAACAATACACACTCAAAGAAAGGAGTGGAGGAGTGGCCTAGTGGTTAGCGTGGTGGACTTTGGTCCTGGGGACCTGGGTTCGATTCCCACTACAGGCACAGGCAGCTCCTTGTGACTCTGGGCAAGTCACTTAACCCTCCATTGCCCCAGGTACAAATGAGTACCTGTATATAATATGTAAGCTGCATCAAACCTGCTATGAGTGGGAAAGCGCACAACCAAAAAAAAAAATAAAATAAAATCAATCTAACCAAACCAAGCAGTCCAAACAGACCCCCCACCCAACTGCCCCCTAATCACCTGGGACAGCTACATCAAATGCTAGTCAAAAAAAGTGTGCCTTTAATAGGTGCTTAAAACAGACTAAAGACTGAACATTTTAGCTTCATTACTTTGGGGTCCTTTGACTAAGGTGATTTGAAAAATGGCCTGCGCTAGTGTAGACATGAATTTTGGACATGCGCGGATCCATTTTTCAGCGCATCTGTAAAAAATGCCTTTTTAAAAATTTTGGCCGAAAATGGACATGTGGCAAAATGAAAATTGGGGCGCGTCCATTTTGGGTCTGAGATCTTACTGGCACCCATTGACGCGGTAATACCAAAATGATGCGCGTTGGGCATACGTAGGTGCCTATGCGGTTTAGTAAAATGGCCCCTTAGCTTCTCATCACAGAATTCACAATTTCCATAACGCGGAAGCAGGGTTGTTTGGTGAAAAGCTAACAATACATGTGGTGCTGATTAGGACTGATCCAGTTTTTAATCTGCAGCTATTCCGGCATTTCCACCCCGATTATCTTCATCACTTTGAATCAAGAGGGGCTTGTTGTCAGAAAGCTGCCCCTCTACCACCTTGTATGAGACCCTGGGTTTATTTTGAATTTTGTCAGCTTTGAAATAACCTTTCCCTCCCTCCCCCCCTCCCCCCCAGTAGAGTCTGGAAATGAAATGGAAACCATACCACAAGTTAGAAAAAGAAAACTCCAAAATAATCAGATCAGCTAAAATTGTGAAACACATTTTGAATTTCAGGGGCCACCGCCATTGACTCCACATTGTGTAATCTAGCAAACACCAATCTTCTGAAACAAAGTTCAGGTTTTACAAGAAATGGTTCAAAGGACCTTTTTGAAATACTTTCATTCAAAACTGGCAATGATTGGAAGGCAACTGGCATATCTCTTGTGACAGGAAGTCACTTGAAATTCCACGTCCCAAATACTTTTTAAAAATCCTTATGTGCAAAATACCTCAGGCCAGTTGTGTAATTTTTGGGATAGTCTGACTGGGGCTTGTCAGGTCGTACTGGATGTCTGTGTATGTTGCCGTTTTTGTGTGTATGTGTGTGTGTGTTACCCCGTTATAACTCTGAAATGGCTAGACCCACCAATCTGGACTTTGAATGGAGGTAGGTCCTTGGGAAAGAAAGGTGGTGGGACTTTTCGAAACTTATGAGTGATTTGGGGAATGGCACAGGAGGGGGCAGGCAGAGTTGCCAATTTTCCTATAAAACTGCCATGGGGATGGGTGGGGTGAAGCTTTGTCAATTGTTTCACTCTTTCTTTCTTTCTTTCTTTCTTTCTTTCTTTCTTTCTTTCTTTCTTTCTTTCTTTCTTTCTTTCTTTCTTTCTCTTCCTGTCTTTTTCTTTTTGTCTTCCTTGTTTCCTTTTTTTTTTTGTCTTCCTGTCTTTTCGCTTTCTTTTTCTTTCTGTCTTGTTTGCCTTTCAGCCTAAGTCTAGTAAAACAGATCTAGCCCCAAACAACTTTCTCTGCAGTTCAAGGGCTCTGTACTGAAAGGCCTCCATACTTATATTTTACCAAGCAGGAAACTGCTGTGGGAGCATGAAGTTCTGCCAGGGCTACTATACTGATGTGCATAAGAGACCACAAGTTCTCTTATGCACATTAGTGTAGTACAAAAGTTCTCTTGATGCACATTAGATCCCAAGTTCAGGAGAAAATAAGGGCCCCTTTTACTAAGCTGCGGCAAAAGGGGGCCTGCACTGGCGTAGGCGCTTGTGAAAAACATTGCAGCGGGTAGAAGGAAGTCTCTCTTTCCTGCAGGAAATGGCCGTATGGCAAGTAAAGCACTTGCTGCACGACCATTTTGGGGGGAGCCCTTACCGTCACCCATTCAGGTTGCGGTAGGGGCTCCCACGTTAACCCGGTGGTAACTGGGCAGTGCGTGGCACTACCCAATTACCGCCGGGTACACTCCGGCACGACAAAAATAAATAAATAAATAAATATATATATATATATATAATTTGTAGTGCTGGATATGATGGCGTTCTAGGGGTGGGAAGTACCGCTGTGCTACTGCAGTAGCCTGGCAGTACTTCCTGTCTAGCAAGCGGTATTCCCGCGTTGGGCTTACCGCTGCTTAGTAAAAGGGGCCCCAACTTTGTAATGAAAAATCAGTAGCTCCTCCGCCTACAGTCTAGGGTCCAGCACTTCAGCAGTTTTAACCTGGCCAAAATCAAGTCAACTGGATTGAAATATGGGCCCCTTTTACTACCGCAGCAGCAGCCCGGCGGTACTTCCCACCCCTAGCGCTACCCCAGCGGTAATCAGGCGCTGCCCGGTTACCGCTGGGTTAGCGCGGGAGCCCTTACCGCCACCTCGATGGATGGCAGTAAGGGCTCCGCCCCTCCCCCCGAAATGGCCGCACGGCAAGTGCTTTACTTGCCACATGGCCATTTCCTTCAGGAAAGAGAGACTTTTCTTTTATCCGCTGCAGTAAAAGGGGGCCTCGGTGCGTGTGAAAAACACGCACCAATGCCAGCACAGGCCGTCTTTTGCCGCAGCTTGGTGAAAGAGGCCCTGTAGTAGCTGTAATACTGATTCTTTAATGAAAAGTTTTTGAAGGGAAGTTAAATCAAGGCTAGAATAATCACAAAGGTCATCAGACGCTTTTAGGTCTCATAAATCAGGAAATATCTTTGAATCCTACAGAATCACCTGTGGCTTGAAATTATCATATAATCTATGTGATTTCCTGCCCTGTTTCAGCCTGCCAGCTCTTGAGCGCATTTTTAATTCTATTTTACAGTATACAATTTAGATGTGAATGTGCACATTCATATATGAGACTGGTGCACTTATTTGTTCAGCATTGAAGCACTATACTTCCAAACAATTTCAGCTGCTGCACTGATGTTTGGCAGCTGATCTTTACTCTGTGCCAGTAAATATTTGGAATCAATTACTGCAAATGGAAGAGCTTGCTTGGGCGGAGGAGCTTAGAGTAAAGGAGTTACAGTTTACTGCACGGCACTTTTTTTCTTCACATAGTTCAGTAAAACATGACTTGACGTACTACAGATTCTACTGGAGTGGACTGAAGCCAGCTAGATGTTGGTTTTAAACGCTGGAAGCTGAGGGATGAGAGAATCAGACTGAGAATAAAGAAAGAGGAAGAGATGAAAACACAAGAAAAAGACAGACAAGCTGCTGGAAAGGTTTTTCATATACTTGGGTCAAATAAGACAAAGATGTTAAGTATATTGGCTCTTGTGTACGTGGTGTAGGTCTGTCTACTCATCCCATTTTGCTGAATAAAAAGAATAAAATAAGATGATACACCCAAACCTGATGTTCAAAAATGTGCCAGACAGAAACAGTTGGGAAGTGCACAGTCTTCATCAGAAATTGCCGAAGGTTTATTTATTTAATATTGTTCAAACACTCAATAGTACCCCTGTGCTGGCTGGTAACTAATCATTCATTCCAGGTCACCACAGTGAAGCAACCCCAGTTGCTCAGTGTTTCTGTGATAAATTTTACTGCAGCTCTTCGTCTATGGAATAAATTTTGCTGATGAAAACAGAGAACCATTTTTAATACTTACTTTTTATTGAACAATTTTAAATTTTATAATTCAAAGAAAAAAACAATCCGAATAAACTTAGACCACATAAATGTGACCAACTGTAAAATCTAAACAAGAAATAAACCTATATACAAGGAGAATTCCTTACCTACCCTGAGAACATTAAAGAGTAGAGACTGTTATTAAGAACAAAATTACAGAGCATATTCAAAAGCATGGATTAATGAGACAAAGCCAACATGGATTTAGTGAAGGGAAATCTTGCCTCACCAATCTACTACATTTCTTTGAAGGGGTGAACAAACATGTGGATAAAGGTGAGCTGGTTGATATTGTGTATCTGGATTTTCAGAAGGCATTTGACAAAGTGCCTCATGAAAGACTCCAGAGGAAATTGGAGAGTCATGGGATAGGAGGTAGTGTTCTATTGTGGATTAAAAACTGGTTAAAAGATAGAAAACAGAGAGTAGGGTTAAATGGATAGTATTCTCAATGGAGAACGGTAGTTAGTGGGGTTCCCCAGGGGTCTGTGCTGGGACCGCCGATTTTTAACATATTTACAAATGACCTAGAGATGGGAGTAACTAGTGAGGTAATTAATTTGCTGATGACACAAAGTTATTCAAAGTCGTTAAATTGCGGGAGGATTGTGAAAAATTACAAGAGGACCTTACGAGACTGGGCGTCTAAATGGCAGATGATGTTTAATGTGAGCAAGTGCAAAGTGATGCATGTGGGAAAGAGGAACCCAAATTATAGCTACGTCTTGCAAGGTTCCACGTTAGGAGTCACGGACCAAGAAAAGGATCTAGGTGTCATTGTTGATGATACGTTGAAACCTTCTGCTCAGTGTGCTGCTGCGGCTAAGAAAGCAAATAGAATGTTAGGTATTATTAGGAAAGGAATGGAAAACAAAAATGAGGATGTTATAATGCCTTTATATCACTCCATGGTGCGACCGCACCTCGAATATTGTGTTCAATTCTGATCACCGCATCTCAAAAAAGATATAGTAGAATTAGAAAAGGTGTAGAGAAGGGCAACAAAAATGATAAAGGGGATGGGACGACTTCCCTATGAAGAAAGGCTAAAACGGCTAGGGCTCTTCAGCTTGGAGAAAAGGCGGCTGAGGGGAGATATGATAGAGGTCTATAAAATAATGAGTGAACGGGTAGATGTGAAGTGTCTGTTTACGCTTTCCAAAAATACTAGGACTAGGGGGCATGCGATGAAGCTACAATGCAGTAAATTTAAAACGAATCGGAGAAAATGTTTCTTCACTCAACTTGTAATTAAACTCTGGAATTCATTGCCAGAGAATGTGGTAAAGGCGGTTAGCTTAGCGGAGTTTAAAAAAGGTTTGGACAGCTTCCTAAAGGAAAAGTCCATAGACCATTATTAAATGGACTTGGGGAAAATCCACTGTTTCTGGGATAAGCAGTATAAAATGTTTTGTACTTTTTTGGGATCTTGCCAGGTATTTGTGACCTGGATTGGCCACTGTTGGAAACAGGATACTGGGCTTGATGGACCTTTGGTCTTTCCCAGTATGGCAATACTTATGTACTAACCATATTACTCCTGCACTTCCCACTAAACAAAAGCTCCTTTATCAACTAGAAAACATTCCATTTGTGCGAGATCAAAGAACACATACTAAGAACTTTGAAAATCGTGCACCATCATGGGAATCTAGAAATAAGTGAGTCTCCCACAGCCAGTTCTCAATCCTTCAAGCAAAAAATTATTTTCTTCTCAATTGTGTGGCCCAAGCCACATCTGGAAATATCTGTATGGGCTGGCCAGAAAAGGAAATCAATTTTGAAGAAAATAATTTTTTAGAATTCTAATCTTCTCCTGCTTGGAGCTGAGGGTGAACAACAGAGTAGCCCTATAGGAAATATTTTTTATTTGTTACATTTGTACCCTGTGCTTTCCCACTCATGGCAGGCTCAATGTGGCTTACATGGGGCAGTGGAGGGTTAAGTGACTTGCCCAGAGTCACAAGGAGCTGCCTGTGCCTGAGGTGGGAATTGAACTCAGTTCCTCAGGACCAAAGTCCACCACCCTAACCACTAGGCCACTCCTCCACTGAAATATAATTTTTTTTATATCAAAATGGCGTCCATGTTTCTGTCCTGGACAGAAGGTAGTTCTTTCTTTGCAGTGAATGAGATTACAGAGGGATCTCATGGCGATTTACCTTTCTTCTCTACCTGTAAGTTTAGCAAGGTTCATGTCATTAACTTGTAGACTAAGATGCTTTGGTTATGGTGAAATGTCGTGTTATATTGCTACTAATGCTAGTAACTTCAGTTCCTGATGAGCCTTGAGCAAGAAGTTTATCCCTAGCATATTTCTTGCAACATGAATTGCTGATTCCAGAGTTTGTGTGCACCTTGTGTTATCTTGCACAGAAAATCCGCATGGCCCTAGACTTCATCAGAGTTTTTGTGCAGATGTGGCAGAGGTACTCAGGACCAACATCACAGAGTAAGAGAGGAAAAATGTGCATATCACATAAAATCCTTCTCTAATTGCCAAAAATTCAAACCAGTGTTAGCTCATCGGTATCACTATTAAGTGGAGATAAAGGACATCAGAGCATATACAAAATCCCTTTGAAAATGCCAAGGGGGAACACCATCACTGGCCCTAAAAAAAAAAACTCCACTATATCGATATACATCATCTAAATATTCAAACATATAAAGTAGTTTTAAAAAATGTCAAAAATATTTTACTTGTCTTCAAGGGGGAAAAGGTTTTTTTCTCAATTTAATTTCTTTACTGCCAACATTGTAGTACATAAGAACATAAGATTAGCTATACTGGGTCAGACCAATGGTCCATCCAGCCCAGTATCCTGTTTCCAACAGTGGCCAACCCAGATTACAAGTACCTGGCAGAAACCCAATTAGTGGCAACGTTTCATGCTACCAATCCCAGGACAAGCAGTAGCTTCCCCATGTCTGTCTCCACAGCAGACTATGGACTTTTCTTCCAGAAACTTGTCCCTACCTTTTTTTAAACCCAGATAAGCTGACTGCTGTTACTACATCCTCTGGCAAAGAGTTCTACAGCTTAACAATTCATTGAGTGAAAAAATATTTCCTCCTATTTGTTTTAAAAGTATTTGCATGTAACTTCCTCAAGTGTTCCCTTGTCTTTTTGTACTTTTGGAATGAGTAAAAAATTTGATTCCCTTCTACTCGTTCTACACCACTCAGGATTTTGTAGACGTCAATCATATCTCCCCTTATCCATCTCTTTTCCAAGCTGAATAGCCTTCAGTTTTCACAAACATTTTAGAATTTAAAGTCCAAAAAAGGTCCTGACAAGGGCACCTTGTTTCCCAACCTGGCTACCTCAGGGGACTTCAGCTCACTGTTAAACTTGCAACACAGTAAGAAGGCTAGAAAATGGCATAGTGTCAAATGTATTCAGGAACAAGGTATACTGGACAGAAATGGTAGGGCCAGTGAGAGAGATTGGAGTAGGTGCCAGGCTAATACTTTTGCAGAGTTTCCTCTAATGAAGAGGAAACGAGCTGAAAAGCTTTTGAGAACTGATGTTTTTCAAAGCATTTAGTATTGAGGCTGGCATAAAATAGTTTAACTCTTTTTGTTTATTATGTATATTGTCTTTGTCTTGTCTGTGGCCGCATGTCACGTTTTCAAGTCTGGAACTGGGTTGTGAGCCCTTGGGCCACTGCCGAGGAGCGGCAGTGGCAGGCAAAACCACCCCACACCAGGGGCAAGGCAGAACTCTGACAACAGTTAGGCTTCACCTGTACCTGGCCACTTTCCACCAGGAGTTAAGCTCCCAGCTTCAGGTGGCCAACAGGACTTTGCAGGGCAGGGCAGGAGCTGGATAATAGCTAGGCAGCACAGGGACTGAGTGTCAGAGGGGAAAGGAAGGAACATGGGCAGCAAGGCAGAAAACTGGGCTAGACAATACAACACAAGGCAGGGACAGGACAAGCTAGGGGACAGAAACTGGAAGCTGCAAGCAGCCACTGAAACAGGGAACAAAACACTGACTAACAAGACACAGAACTAAAAGCTGCAGAGCAGCCAGCAGGATACAAACAGACAAGGACTAAACACCAAACTACCACTCAGAGACAAGCAAACAAACAACAATCTAATCTAACTATCCACAGACTAGCAAGAACAGACAAGAATCAAGGCAGGCAAAAACTAGAACTGGAAACAGCAGAAGTGCACCAGCACCCCAACATACCAGGGCCTTAGCCGCAATGCAAAGGCAAGTAGAAATGTTCCAAGATGGCTGATAAGCAGGGTTGCCAGGTAGAAATTTTTTTTCCAGCCCAATCCGGGCCAGAAACCAGCCCAAAACCCGCCCAAACACAAACCCCGCCCCTGACACCCCCACCCCCGCGTCACCGGCCCCGCCCCCGCCGTCACCGGCCCCGCCTCCCACGTCATCGGGCCCGCCTCCCCGTCATCAGCCCCGCCTCCCACGTCATCAGGCCCGCCTCCCCGTCATCAGCCCCGCCTCCCCGTCATCGGCCCCGCCTCCCACGTCATCGGCCCCGCCTCCCACGTCATCGGCCCCGCCCAAAACGTCACTAACCCCGCCCAAAAACGTCACTAACCCCGCCCCCCGCGGCCGAAAAAAATCAAAAAGCCGCCCAAAAAGCCGCCCGGAAGCCTAAAAAACCGCCCAAAAAACCGCAACCCGCCGCGGGCAAAAATTTCCCGCGGCGGGTCGCGGAAAACCGCCCAATTGGGCGGTAAAACCGCCCACCTGGCAACAGTGCTGATAAGCCCAAAAGCAGTTGGAACTCAGCTGCTGCAATCACCAGGCAGCTACGGGTGCTGTGCAGGCTCAAACGGCACAAGCAAACCCGGCAGCCTGGAAGATCTGGACTGGACTGTGCTGAAATCTGGAACGGGTTACGGTCCACAGCAGCCACCGGTTCTGGCCACCAGAGGGCGAGATGAACACAGACGTAACACCGTATTGTTGTAGGTTGTATATTGTTTAAATGTTATTTCTTGTGTGGTGCTGCTTTTTTAAATGTTGATGTGATCACTGATGTTTGGTTGTTACCCACCTAACATTGTTAGATTGGCAGAATATAATAGATTAAATGAAATAAAGTGCTTGTTAGAAACACAACACACTTATCAAAAGCGCATTTTCCTTTCCTCCAAGCGAGTGAAAGTCGTCACTGGAGATTGAAACTAAAAGTTGTAAGGTGACCATAAATTTGCACAGATTTAAACCAAATCACAATTCCTTGAAAGCTTTTTGTCTTAATCCTTCATGCCAAATTTCATCAAAATCCATGCAGTAGTTTCTGAATTCCGACATTCAGGTGGATGGGCAGTAGAACAGACCATCACACCATTGTCAATAAGTGGTCTCACCCTAGTGAAATGCACTTAAAAATGAGTGACGATGTATAAGAAGAAACAGAAAAAAAGTAACACTGGGCCTTCAGGATAGAGATAACGGTTGTCCTTTAATCTGAAAATGACCCAACACGGGCCATGTTTCGGCGTGCAAACGCCTGCCTCAGGGGTCAGAATGGTTCTTATGTGTATAATCTACTATAATAATTTCCACCGCCAACGTTCTGAAGCTGACTCCATGGCTTCACTGAAGTGAAGGGTTCGTAAGGTTCGTCAGTCTGTCACCATCTCTCTCTGTCCTGCCCTCGCATCAAAACGTGATGACGTCGAGGGCAGAACAGTGAGAGGCAAGGCAACCAACCAGTGCAAATAGTTGTAAGCGACCCTGTGCACCGCCTACCCTCTCTGTGTCTCGCGGTTGGCGTCTGAGCGAGGGAAGAACTCGGAAAACAAGAAAGGCGGTGTGGTGGTTAAAGCCGCACGGAAATAGCTGAGAGCTGCATATGCGCAGAAAAAAAACGGGAGCCGAACTTTATCATGCTGAGTGCCTGTGGCTGCGTCAGCCCCGCCGTTGCCTCTCGATGTCTGTGAGTGAGACAGTATGAGGGAGCTCCTGCTGGCTGTGGGTCAGGCCAGAACTTAGCTGGTGGACGGGAGAAACACTGTGGTAGGGTGGGAGGGAGGAAGGGAAGGGACCCTGAAACTGGGTGGGTGCAGACCCTGGAACTGGGTGGGTGGGACCCTGAAACTCGGAGGGAGGGAGGGACCCTGAAACGTGGAGCCAGGGACCCTGAAACTCTGAGAGAGGGAGACCCTGAAACTCTGAGGGAGGGCGACCCTGAAACTTGGTGGGAGGGAGGGGGGACCCTGAAACTCGGAGGGAGGGAGGGAGGGGTGGGGACCCCTGGCACACACTCTCATTCTCACACACACTCTCTCTGTCACAGACACACTCACACCCAGTCTCACTCTCTGTCACACACACACACTCGCACATTCACTCTGTCTCTCTCACACAGTCACTCTCACACACACTCTCTCTCTCAAACATACAGACTTCGAGGAAAACCTTGCTAGCGCCCATTTCATTCGTGTCAGAAACGGGCCTTTTTTTACTAGTATAGAATAATGGAAATGAACCACGAAGTTAGGGCATATTGCCCACTACGTTGTGATTGTCCATTTAATCAAACAGAACGCCATCTGTGAAAAAAACCCACCAACAGATGGCATTCTGTTTGATTAAACGGACAATCACAACGTAGTGGGCAATATGCCCTAACTTCGTGGTTTATTTCTATTATTCTATATTATACACATAAGAACCATTCTGACCTCTGAGGCAGGCGTTTGCACGCCGAAACACAGCCCATGTCGGGTCATTTTCAGATTAAAGGACTACCGTTATCTCTATCCTGAAGGCCCAGTGTTGCTTTTTTTCTGTTTCTGTTTATGCTTGTATGCTGTTTTTACCCTCTCTTCTGTGACTGACGATGTATAAGACCATGACAAAGGAACTATCTCCCTAGCTGATACTTTCAGCATGAATATCCACTGTTACACATCCTAGAGCTCAACCGAGGAGTTTCATGGCATCCTCACCTTGAGCGCAATTTGGCATGAGAAGATGGTTGTATATTTACTAATATATATATTTTTTCTCATGGTCTTATGCTCACCTTACCTACGGTATCCTCTTTGAATCTCATATATGTGGCAGAGTTATCTTAATTCTTTCTTTATTTTATTTCTTTATTTATTTGTTACATTTGTATCCCACATTTTCCCACCTATTTGTAGGCTCAGTGTGGCTTACATAGTACCGGAGAGGTGTTTGCAGACTCTGGTGAGAACAAATATAAAGTGATGCAGTGGTCAGATAAAGTTCAAGTGGCATAGCCACATTAGGGAAACGTACAACAGAAGAGTTGAGTTTTGTCCATTACGTACTTTAGTTTGTTGTGTTGCAGGGATTAGGCATCTAAGTTCGAGTGCCCACTCTTTAAGGACTGCTTTAGTTATGAATGATTAACTGAATCTCTGATACTAGTGAAAAATTAACCACGTAACTCCAGTATAAACAAAGTACATACTGTTATTTGGCAAAGTGTTCTGTGGCACTGTAGGCTTCCTCCTTGGCCGTTTTCCAGTTCAGTATCAAATTAATGATGCACCCTTCCTAGTCCTGCCATCTACCACTCTGTAAATTAAAACAATCCCTAAGAGGCCTGTTTACCAAAGTGTGGTAAGTAGTTATATTGTGAATTAGTGCATGGTAACGATTAGTGCACAGCCGTGACATTTACTATGCACTAATTCAGGTGCTAAGTATTTACTGTGAAAAGGAATGGAAAATGGGTACACTGTAAACACCCCCAAATTCTATATATCGTGCCTTATTTTCTCTGTGGAAATCGAAGTGTATTCTATAACAATGCGTGTAACTTAATTGGTTAACTAATCAGCGCTGTTAATTGGATGTTAAGCATTAATTGGCATTAATTAAGAGAGACGCACGTAACTCGCTAAGTGTATTCTGTAATGTGGTGCTTGTAAATTCTAAGTCGCATAGTTGAAAAGGGGTGTGGTTATAAGTGTGGAATGGGCGAGGTGTGGGTGTTTCTAAAATCTGTGCGCATTATTGTAGAACACACCCGCTCTGCACCTAATTTAGGCATCGGGATTTACGTCAAGTAAAACATGGCCTAAATGGACACAACTAAATTTGGTCATGCAAAGAGGCGTTCAGCGTATTTTATATAATGCGCAGAAATTTAAGCCTATTCTATAAAGTTTAGGTGTACTTTAGAGAATACGCCTAGGAGTATTTTTTTTAATGCACAGAGTTTCAGGTGCCATATATTCCCTTGGGGGGAGGGCGGATTCTATAAATAGCACTCCAATATTGGCGCTGAAAAAAATTGGCGCTAAGCACTATTCTATAAAGGCCATCGCCAATAGCATGGATGCAGCTGCACTATTGGTAATGCACTTACCCCTGAATTCTATGTAGTGTGACCGAAATTGCATGAGCAAATCCGGTCATATTCTGGATTTGCACATGCAATTTAATTACTTAAGCCAGTCAGCGCCAATAATTACCACTTAACAAGCAATCATTGACGCTAATTAGCATTAATTAGAATTTGTACGTACAACTTGCTAAGTGTATTCTGTAAATTGGTGCACATAAATTCTAATGCGTGCTGCTAAAAAGGGGGCATGGCCATGTGAATGGAATTGGCAGGCCGTGAGTATTCCAAAAATCTACATGCAGGACTATAGAATACACCTGCTCTGCCCCTAACTTATGCGCTGATATTTACACAACGTTTTACTTGGTGTAAATGGATGCGCATAGAATTTTCACACGGGCGTGGCCACTAGGCTTATTTTTTAAACTGCGCCTACATCTAGGTGCGGTTTACCAAATATGTCTAGGTGGAAATATTTTTGGCATGAATTTTTCAGGTGCCATATATAGAATCTGGTCTTTAGTGCCTAATTGTAAGTGCTATCTGCTTGATTCTATATTGCGCAACTACAGGGGCATTTTCGAAAGAGAAGGGCGCCCATCTGCTGACACAAATCGGGAGATGGGTGTCCTTCTCTCAGGGTCGCCCAAATTGGCACAATTGAAAGCCCTCAACTGCTTTCCGTCGCGGGAACGACCAAAGTTCCCGGGGGTGTGTCGGCAATGTACCGAAGGCGGGATGGGGGCGTTCTTAACAGATGGGCGTCCTCGGCCGATAATGGAAAAAAGAAGGGCGTCCCTGACGAGCATTTGGCCGACTTTACTTGGTCCCTTTTTTTTCAGGACCAAGTCTCGAAAAGGTGCCCGAACTAACCAGTTGACCACCGGAGGGAATCAGGGATGACCTCCCCTTACAACCCCTAGTGGTCACCAACCCCCTCCCACCCCCAAAAAAATTAAAAAACATTTTTTCCCGCCTCTATGCCAGCCTCAAATGTCATACCCAGCTCCATCACAGCAGTATGCAGGTCCCTGGAGCAGTTTTTAGTGGGTGCAGTGCACTTCAGGCAGGCGGACCCAGGCCCCCCCCTACCTGTTACACTTGTGGTGGTAAATGTGAGCCCTCCAAAACCCACCCGAAACCCACTGTACCCACATGTAGGTGACCCCTTCACCCCTAAGGGCTGTGGTAGTGGTGTGCAGTTGTGGGGAGTGGGTTTTGAGGGGCTTAGCACCCAAGGTAAGGGAGCTATGCACCTGGGAGCAATTTCTGAAGTCCACTGCAGTGCCCCCTAGGGTGCCCAGTTGGTGTCCTGGCATGTCAGGGGACCAGTACACTACGAATGCTGGCTCCTCCCATGACCAAATGCCTTGGATTTGGTCATTTTTGAGATGGGCATCCTCGGTTTCCATTATCGCCGAAAACCGAGGTCACCCATCTCTAAGGTTGACCATCTCAATATTTAGGTTGACCATCTCTTAGGTCAACCTAAATGTTGAGATTTGGGTATCCCTGACCATATTATCGAAACGAAAGATGGACTCCCATCTTGTTTCGATAATATGGGATGCCCCGCCCCTCTGCGGGGACGTCCTCAGAGATGGGCGTCCTTAGAGACGGTCGTCCCCATTCAAAAATGCCCCTCCTAGAGATCTGAGCAGAAATTCAGACGTATTCTATAACAATGCATGTAACTTAATTGGCTTAACAAGCTAATCAGCATTGATAACAGCACTTAACATGCAATAATGAGCACTATTTGGCAATAATTAGAATTTACGCATACAACTCGCTAAGCGTATTCTATAATTAACTGTGCCTAAATTCTAAAATGCCCAGTTCAAAAGGGGTGTGGCTATGGGCAGGGAAATGGGCATTTCGTGGGCGTTCCAAAATTTAACTGAATAGTTATAGAATATGGCCCAATGCACATAAATCTACACACAGGGATTTACGCCACCTTTTCATTGGTGTACATGGAGGCATGTAGTTTTAGGCTCTGGGATATCAACTAAGCAAATTCTATATACCGCGCCTAGTTCTAGGTGCCGCTTATAGAGTATGCTTAGGCGGAAATGTTTACCACACAGATTTTTTAGGCCCAATATATAGAATCTAGCTCTTTTTTTGTGTGGTAAAAGTGCTATTTGGGTGCCAAGTGAGAAGTTCTGAGAGAAGAAGACATTTCTCTGAGTAAGTGACGTTATTTTGCTCTGCTCTTGGTTTAAAAGAGGAATTTTAGGATATTGATAAACACAGAATTTATAAAAAAAAAAAAAAAGCAAACTTTATTAGCTAGTTTCTATACCCTATTCCCCATTGTTTTCTGCCACAACATTAACAGATAGACTCTTGAAGGCTCAAGGGCCTAGTTCAGTCCTCATGTTTGTGTGATGAGGTTTGCAATAACAAAATACTTGTAACGCTTTTGCGGAGTTTCGCTGTGACAGACAGATTATTTGCACAACGGTCTTTTTAAAGACCACTTGTTAGGTTCTGTCTGCAGTGCTTTTATTTTTGGAATCCTTCACTTATGTTTTGAGATTCAATCATTATATCAGTTGATGTTCTCATTTCAGTATTTTATCATAAGACTCCTGATGTAGGCCTATCCGGCCGAAACACAACGTTGTGTCGAGTCAATATTTATGTGTAATTGTTTTATTAATTTCAGTTTGGTTCCAATCTTTGGATAGCCTGGCTTTTATAGTCCCACCTCTTTTTGTTTTTGCAATGACAAAATCCTGTTCCAGTTTTGCTGTTTCATTTGGTTTACAATTGTCATTTACATCTCCCTTCTGCATTTACTTTTTAACTGCAAGCATCAGATGTAACTGAGTAAAAGAAGTAAAAATTGGTGAAATTACTACTTCAGTAAAAGTAACAAATGTCATCCTGTACTTCTTTACAAGTAAAAGTAACAAAACTTTTATTTAAGTACAGTAACTAGTTACATTTACTTAGTTACTATACAGCACTGCTACCTGGAGCAGCTCTCTCAATCATATCCTTCCCACCTCACCCCACCCCACTGGAGTCTTCCCTTTTCTCCTTATTCTGCCTAAGTGCTCTCCTCTTAGCCTTCTCATGTCCTCCTTCCCTTCTACCATACCCCACCCCAGTGCAGTTCTCTCTATTCTGTCTCCCATCTCTGCCACACCCAGTGCATGCTCCTCTCTCTCTCTCTCTCCTGACTGCAGACTGAATATTATTTATTCATTTGGACAAAACTTCAGATGCCACAAGCTTTGAGATGTCCTCTTCTGCCATATGCATTTGCTTTCAGCTCATGGGTCAGCAGTGCTGGATCCAGATAGGAAGCAATCCTTGTTCCTCTTTCATTTGAAACACTGATTCTGCTGTCACTCTGATAATGCCCACCTTCCTTCTCTTCCACAGAAAGAGTTTCATAATTTTGTGCTAAAAACGCCCATGGCAATCTGCAGTGTTTGTAAAGTACACCATAATAGTATCCAAGCTCCTGTTTTTCAAACATCTTGCCAAAGGCTGCAGTGCACACTGGTTTAACTTTCTCCTAACAGGTTGATTCAGTTCTGATTTCCCTAAAAAAACAAAAGCAGCATGACTGCATCTCCGTGCTTGTAATGGGGGAATCCCAGGACTGGATCAGTCAGTCTGGAAGAGCTGTATCTCGCTACTGAGTTTAGTCAGGCGGCCAATACAGCCAGTGAAAAATCTTTCTGTAGTCTTTTCTCCATCGCCTCTCACAGGAAATTCTTCTGTCTGAGAACAGCAGTTGATTCCTGCTGTTCTGGGTTTTTTTTTTTTTTTTCCCTTCTTCTTCTTCTCTGCAGTAGCAGCTAATTTCGGTTGCTTTCTCAGCCCTAGCCTTATTTTGCCACTGTCTCATCAGCCTCCTGTTGCCCTAGTTTAAGAAAAGATATCTGCCAAAACAAATGTTGCAAGAGGGTGATAATAGCAAAGAGGAATGTCTGTTTGACCACAGGAAATTTCCTGCACAGGAAAAGATCTCAGGAACTTCCTGTGGTGCAGTGCATTGTGGGTTGCTGGGCGCTAGCATAAGCCTGGTTACCTCAGCTGCAGTGAATGCTGAGGAGAGGAGAAGGGCTGAAGTAGGAAAGGGGGGTGGGGGTGGGGGTGGGGAGAGCTAGGCATTTCAGATATATACTTTTTTAAAGCTGGGGAGAATAGAGTTGAGTTGTTTTCCTCTCCAAGTCAACACCACCAGGATCCAGTCCAAGGAGTTGTAGTTGTGATATTCCTTAAACAACAACAAAAATAATCGGATTACCTTTCCATGCTTGGGGGTGAGGGTGAGGGGCAAAACCAGGACTGGATTAGCCTGCCAAGGGAAGATGGTAATCCCAGGTTGGAGCTTGGTTTGTTTTAGATGGAAGACCGCACTCCATGCCAGGGGTTCTTAATCCAGCCCTCAGGACACACACAGCCAGTCAGGTTTTCAGGATACCCACAATGACTGTGTATGAAATAGATTTGCATATATCTGAGGCAGGCATGCAGATTTATCTCATGCATATTCTTTGTTGATTATTTGAAAACTAAACTGGCTTGGTGCATGCTGAGGACTGGGTTTTGAATCCCTGTTCCATGCAGAAGCCTGGTAGAGGATACACCCAAGTCTGGGCTAAACTGTATGATGTATGAATATCTACTACTACTTATCATTTCTATAGCGCTACTAGACGTACGCAGCGCTGTACACTTGAACACGAAGAGACAGTCCCTGCTCGACAGAGCTTACAATCTAATTAGGACAGACAAACAGGACAAACAAGAGATAAGGGAATATTAAAGTGAGGGTGATAAAATAAGGGTTCTGAACAAGTGAATAAGAGTTAGGAGTTAAAAGCAGCATCTGAATTTAGTCACAGGATTTTTCTCCTCTACTCCAGCAGAGGTTCCAGGCTATTTGATCTCTCATGATATCTTAGTTTTAAAACATAACATTCTTTCTTTTTTTTTAATTCACTCCCACCTTTTTAGTTGTAGCTCAAGGCAAGTTATATTCAGGTACAGAAGGTATTTCCCCATCTCCAGAGGGTTTAGGGCTAGGGTTGCCATATGTCCGGATTTACCCAGACATGTCCTCTTTTTGAGGGCATGTCCGGGCAACCGGGTTGGTTTTGCCAGTCTGCCCGTTTGTCCGGATTTCTGGACAAACTGGCAGATTGCTAGCCTCCCCTCCCCTTACTTACTACTGCCCTGGTGGTCTAGTGACCTCTTCCGCCTTCGGGGCAGGAAAGAGCCCCCCTCTTTCCTGCCTGGAGCGCTGCCCTGCATGCATCCTTCCTGTTGGTGATCCTCGGCGCCGATTCAAAATGGCCGCCGAGAGCTGAAGTGACCTCGCGAGACTTCAACTCTTGGCGGTCATTTTGAATCGGCGCCGAGATCACCAACAGGAAGGATGCATGCAGGGCAGCGCTCCAGGCAGGAAAGAGGGGGGCTCTTTCCTGCCCCGAAGAGGTCACTAGACCACCAGGGCAGTAGTAAGGTAAGGGGAGGGGGTGACGGGGAGGGGGGGGCGATGGGGTATGTGACAGGGGGAGGGGAAAACGTGATGGGGTGGGGTGAGGGTGTGACAGGGGTGGAGCGAGAATGTGAAAGGGGGTGGGGCGGGTGTGTGGTGGGGCGGGGCATGTGTCCTCCTTTTTGGGGGACAAAAAATGGTGACCCTACTTAGGGCCAGGTGCAGTAAATAATGCCCAAACTTAGGCGCCGTTATAATCTGCTCTAAGATAGTATTCTGTAAAGGGTGTGCTCTGCACAGAGCACCCTTTACAGAATACTAGCTTAGTGGTGTATTTATTCAAGGTGTGTGTGTTGCGTACACACCCCTTGTCAGACCCTCCCCTCCACCCATTCCTTCAAATCATCTCCGCTGCAGTCTTCGCCGTGGCAGTGGCACTCGTAGGCTGCCTGTGGCCTGTACTAGGACTTTCTCTCTGAACCATCCCGCCCCTTCTGACACAACTTCCTGTTTTTTGAAGGGTGGGATGCTTCAGAAAGTAAGTCCCGGTGCAGGCTACAGGCAGCCTATGAATGCCACTGCTGCTGGCTGGGCAAAGACTGGAGAGAAGGTGATTTTAAGGTACCGGGTAGGGGTGCGTGGGAGATGCACCCCCTGTTAAAAATTTGTGGCTATACCACTGTCAAGTGCTACCTTGACAGAGCCAGGGCATGGCAGTTACTATGAACAGCTAAAGAGCAGACTTGGTGGAAGAGGTTTTTTTTAAAAACAAGGGAACATTAAATGTACACACAACTTTTAACTTCTGTAAAAAATTAAAAAAATTTTGAAAGCAGAAATAAGTTTGGTATAAGGTGAAAGGGGAGTAAATTATAAATGGAAATCATTTTTTTTATTTTCTTATTTGTCTTCTCATGTATTTTTCCAGCTAGCTCTTATTTTGCTTATTAGGCCAAAAAAAAACCCTTTTTTTAATCATTTAATTGTGCTTCCCTCCCACTGCAAAGGAAATGTCCTATGCAGGAAGCACTGAAGAAGCATCATGTCAGCCTTAGTGTCCTGCGGGGGATGATAAAAGAGAATCTGGGCATGGGCACAAAGCCCTGTAGGGTCTGATCAGAGAAGAGCCCAGACCCCTGCTGCTGATGGGAGCGCCTGGTGGGAGGACACATGCTACACCAAGTAGCTTCCAACACCAACACTGAAATCAATTTTCTGAGCCTCCTGGGTGTCCCCTCCATGGGGGAACTGCTGTGGTGCTGCAAAAAGGAAAGGGGCTTGGGTTTTGCTTTGTGAGACACTGTGATATTTAAGCAAATAATGGGAAGTGCTGTGGGGGAGGAGATGGACAGATGAAATTTTAACCCCTTCTGTTGAAGTGCATCCAGCTAGTTAGCTCACCCCCAGGAAGGATGAATGCTGAAGATCCAACACTGCTGTGAGCAAGAGAGTTAATGCAGTACTGTATTTAGTCTCTGGGGAAAAGGGATCTGTGGATGTTGTGTCCATCTTTTTCAGTCATTTCCCTGAACATTCTATGAAAACTTTTCTCTCATTAGACTCTTTGACGTTGGATAATAGTCCTCATAATTCTGCATGTCTAGCCATGGCAGGCCATGTTATAAAACATCGTATTGCCTACCTGTCCTACCCTTCCTCACTGGAGAGTGAAATGGGAGATGAGTGGCCAACTTTAGACTGCCTTACTCCTGAAGTATTACTTTGAATACAGCCAAGCCATGTCAAGGGCTGAGTCCCAACTCTTTCTCAGATCAAATCTTCTAATTCACCTGCTCTATATCCTTTATCAATTTATATTCTTTTCTATGCACTTATCACAGTTTTTCTGATTCTGACCTCACTTGTTTTTAGTGGCAAAACCTATGAGCATAAAAAAGCCATGCAGAGCCAGACCAAGGTCAATCCAGCTTCGCATTCTGTCTCCACCAGTGGCCAGTCCTGGTCAGAAGTACTTGGTAGATCCCAAAAATAGATTTCTTTTAGGGCTTTTTGACGATTAATCATTTTAATTGCAGTTAATCTCGCAATTAAAATATCTAATCTTCAGATAGCTGGTCCAGCATCGCTGTACTTGCTTGGGTTGTAGGCAGTATCTGCAATGCAAGCAGACTTTCTCTGCTGGCCCCAAAGAACCTTACTGCAGCCATGGAGCCATGGAAACAGGAAGTTGCATCAGAGGAGGTGGGACGTGGCTGCAGGAAGGCTTTTGGGGCCGTTGGAGGAGGCCTGCTTGCATTGCAGATGCTGCCCGCAACCCATGCAAGTGTAGCGATGCTGGAAGGAAAGGAAAAGAGTAGCTCCTGGTACAGTAATGTAGTTAACTCTTGATTAATTACGCCAAAAAGTAATGTGATTAATCCACAGCCCTAGTTTATTTCTCATAGCTCATTTCAAGGCATAATCATTGACTCGCCCACATTTACTTGGCTAATTTTTAATGGAATTTTCCTCTAGGAACCTGTCCAAACCTCTTTTGAACCCCCATTGTGTTAGTTAACTTGATCACATCCTCTGGCAACAGATCCACAGCTTAATTATGTGCTACAGTTATAACAACCCAAAATTGTCATTTGTTTAGTTTCTCATGTCATTTATCAGAATTTTTTTTATTTTTTACATTTAATTTTGAGAGCAGTATCATTATTAGTACACACTCATTTGGAAAAGATTGCCCAGTATTTCCCACTGACTCACACTCTACAAATAGTGCATACTGTAACCCTACAGGTTTAAATTTGTATTTTTTTTTTAAATTTTATTTTACCTGGCATTGAAGGTGGGGAGAGAGAGCACTGGGGCAGTTAGCAGGAAACTCCGAGGCTGTGCCAGGACCTCTAGAGTGACTTCTGTTAATGCATGGAAACCTGGAGGGCTCGGCGCATGTGTGAAGGTGGCTCGGGATTCGACACAGGCCTGAAGCAGGAGTGGGGAGAAAACAGGAAGGTGCCAGGAGCAGAATCGAGCCCAGTGACAGCTGGGAATTACTTGAGGCATGCAAAGGGAAGCCTGGGAAGGCTCCTTGAAGATTTTTGGTGCCGCAGGGCTGATCCCTGCAAAACATTATGCACACTGGAAGGGGGTAATGTTGGATGCTTGCACTGCCAGCTCATTCAAGCAGAGCCATGCAGTGAGAATCATGAAGGCTGAAAGGAAAGCAAGGGAAAATATGGGAGATATGGACAGAAGGGAAAGGGAATTAATATACCACCTTTCTGTGGTTTTTCCAACTACATTTAAAGTGGTTTACATATTATGTACAGGTACTTATTTGTACCTGGGACAATGGAGGGTTAAGTGACTTGCCCAGAGTCACAAGGAGCTGTAGTGGGAATTGAACCCAGTTCCCCAGGATCAAAGTACACTGCACTAACCACTAGGCTACTCCTCCACTGACAAGGGAAAAGAAAAGAAAAGAAATTTTACTTATGTTTGCTGTGGAAGTGGTGTGTAGGACTGAATGGGGCTGGTGACTGCAGTTCGAGACAGGTGACAGCACGTGCTGGCCTATGTCATCCACTGCAGGCACTTCAAAACTCTAAACTGTCGACTCGGTAAGATGAGAGGGTACATGGAAAGGAGACACATTAGTGTAATGTAAAGGCACATGAGTGTGTGCTCAAGTAAATAGCATTGAGAACCTCACAGAATTTAGTTGGCTGTTTAAGTTGTTTATTGCTTATTGTTTACAGCACTTGATATACCTTCTTATAAGGGGACACTCAAAGTGGTTTACAGTCTAACCCCCCTGTTTACTAAACCATGCCCTAATGCGGAATGGGCAGTGTCAGCATTGCCGTGCGGCAGCCGCTAGCGTAACTTAGTAAACAGCAAGGTAAGTTAGGAAAAGGGAGTGGAATTCCAACAATTACAGGAACGGATAGAAGAAAAAGCTAAAGCAGGAAAAATAAAGGTTGTGTGGTTGCTGATGAACTGACTGGAAATTTAAGCTGGGAGTGTTGGAAACGTTTATGATGCTGTGGGAAAAGACTATTAAAAAAAAAAAAAAGTTAAAAGCTTGAAACTCCTGAAATCTGAGGAAAGGAATTTTTGAAATTTAAAAGGAAAAGTGACAGATGGTTCTGCGCTTACAGATTTATTAAGGCACAGTAGTCAGTTTATCCAGCCTAATAATTCAGGGTTAAGTTGCTTAGGAGCCCTTTTGCAAAGCAGCACTTTAAAGTGGCCTTAACACACCCTTACATGGGTCTTTTCTGCATCCTAAGGCCATTTTAGCGCAGAAGTAAAATGGTCGATTTTTTAATTTTTGTATTAATGGCCATGCGCTACTGCCCTGAAAAAGACAGGTACAAATCAAGGTAAGGTATACACAAAAAGTGGAACATATGAGTTATCTTGTTGGGCAGACTGGATGGACCGTGCAGGTCTTTTTCTGCCGTCATCTACTATGTTACTAACGTTGCCATAAAAGAGATTAGTGCATGAGCCCTTACTGCCACCTGTTTTGTAAGCGGCTCACACGCTAATCAGCATGCTGCAATATAGCTGCACTAAGAATAAAAATAATTTTTTTACTATGTGTTGTGCACATGCAAACTCAGAACTTACCACAGGACACCTGCGTGCACCCTGCGGTAAGCTATTTTAAGCTGTAGTAAGCGTTAGAACTCATTGCAGCTTGGTAAAAGGACCCCTTGGAGGGGTATTTTCGAAAGAAATGTCTAAGTCAGAATTTGGACGTTTTACAAAGACGTCCAAATTCGGAGGCGGGGAGAAGGTCATTTTCAAAAAAAGATGGACGTCCATCTTTCGTTTCAAAAATACCAAGGACGTCCTGTGATTTGGACGTCCTTGTTTTTTGTCCATTATTTTTGAGCAAAAAATGTCCATCCAAAACAGAGGAGGAGTGGCTTAATGGTTAGTGCAGCATGCTTTGATCCTGGCAACATGGATTCAATTCCCAGTGCTGCTCCTTGAGACTTTGGGCAAGTCAAATACAGAAAGGGCATTTTTGGATATGACATCTAAGCCTGAATTTGGACCTTTTTTGTAAAATGTCCAAAATCAGAACAGGAAAGGTCATTTTCTACAAAAAAAAGTCTTATCTTTTCCTTTTGAAAGTGCTGTTTAGAAAAATGGTTTGTGATTTGGGGGAGGAAAGGGAGGTGATCCCCGAGTCCCTCCAGTGGTCATCTGGTCATTTGGGGCACCTCTTGTGTGGAGTAGAGGAGTAGCCTAGTGGTTAGTGCAGCAGACCTTGATCCTGGGGAAGTGGGTTCAATTCCCACTGCAGTTATTTGTTATAAAAACAGGTCTAGCTCAAAACATCTAAGTTTTAGTCTTGGACGTCTTTGTTTTGTTCCATTATCGCTGAAAGACGTCCATGTCTTAGGAATGCCCAAGTTCCGCCTTGAACACACCCCTGGCACGCCAGCTTGAGATTTGGACATCCTTCTGACGGACTGCAGTTGGAGACGTCCAAAATGGGCTTTCGATTATACCGAGATGGACGTCCATGTTTCGATTTATGTCGAAAGATGGACGTCCAACTCTTTTGAAAGTGAGTCTGTTAGTGATTTAAAAATTGAAACTGGCTGGAAAATGAAAGGTTTACATAAAGTGGGCGTATAGAGATTAATTCACTTTACAGTTGCCTTTGGCAGGAATTAGAGGGCAGGAGCAATCACTTAGGCTCCTGTTTACTAAGATGTGCTATAGGTGTGCTGATGTTTTTAGCGCATGCTAAAAATTAGCACACGCTAATGCTACAGACACCCATAGGAATATATGGGTGTCTTTAATGTTAGTGCGCGCTAAAAATGCTAGTGCACCGTAGTAAACAGGGCCCTTAGAATTTTAGGGGTCCTTTTACGAAGCTGCCGCAAAAGGGGGCCTGCACTGGCATCGGTACGTGTTTTTGATGATGCCGAGACCCCATTTTACCACAGTGGGTAAAAGGCAGGTTTGCCTTTTCTTAAAGAAATGGCCATGCGGCAAATGAACCACGTGCCCTGCGGCCATTTCGGGGGAGGAGCTCTCACCGCCACCCATTCAGGTGGCGGTAAGGGCTCCTGCACTAACCCAGCGGTAATTGGGCAGTACGTGGCACTGCCCAATTACTGCTGGGTACACACTAGCGCTTCAAAAATTTAAATATTTTTGCCGCGCTGGAAATGGCAAGCGCTTGGGGTGGGAACTACTGGCGGGCTGCTGCGGTAGCCCGCCGGTAGTGAACGGTAAATTCTCATTGGGCTTACCGCCGCTTCATAGAAGGACCCCTTGGTATGGCATATAAGAAATCCTAGCAACAGAAGCAGAACTCTCTGCAAAAGCACCACAAGCCAAGAAAACAAAGCAAAGCAGAGAGAGTCCAGAGCAGAGAAGAGCTCAAGTTCAGCCTCAAACGAAGTTTATTGGAAAATGAACAGACTTGGCCAAGTTTCGGCACTTATGCCTTCATCAGGGGTCTGTAAACATATATAAAAATATATAATTAATCACAAATAAAACATACAAACCTAAAAAAAATTGAAAACTATATCAAAACATCACCAATACATTACTAAATGCACAATTCTTCATAAGCATAACAAAGCATGCAAGTGCAAATATCCTACAAACAAACATAATGAATGTGTATAATAAACGAACAGATAGGAACAAAATATGCATAGTACTAAGACTATAAATATAAGGATATATATAAATGTTCTAGAAGACCTGAAAGACAACAGTAAAAATAGGAGGAAAAATTGTCAAAAGTATACAGAATAATAAGAACATCTATACCACCTAATCAATGCTGAGCACTGCTTAGATCTCTCTAATAAAATTACAAAACTGATGCTTATCTTCAGCAAGGTTTTTTGAGTGATAGGTACTGAGGAAGGGGACCCATTTGGTACCAAGAGTTATACTGCTTTCTGTTCAATAAGTATGTTTGCTGATAAAAGTTCTCCCTGGGAAGGGGATGAGAGGACTTTTGGATAAGTTCTGGAACTTGTTGCAGGAGGATGTGGTGACAGTGGTTAGCGTATCTTTGTTTAAAGAAGGTTTGGACAAGTTCCTGGAGGAAAAGTCCGTAGTCTCTTATTAAGATGGATATGGGGGAAGCCACTGCTTGCCCCCGGGATTGATAGCATGGAATATTGATACTAGTTGGGTTTCTGGATTGGCCACTGTTGGAAGCAGGATACTGGGCTAGATGGACCACTGTCTGACCCAGTATGGCTGTTCTTATGATTCTGCCGACATACAGGAGAAATGGATCTTTATGTACTGGATACAGGCAGCATAAACTTCTATTTTAGAAAAATAAACATTGAAAATTTCAGGCGGTTGAAAATCAGCACATAAATGTGTTTGTACTAGCACCTATATCACAATAAAGCAACTACATAGTAACATAGTATGTATCAATGCAAAAAAAATCTTGTTTATTAATCACTCTATCGTAATATATAAAACCTTGAATGCATAATATTTAAACTTACTCATTAATCACACATTCCACATTTAAACATAGCCATTCAACGTATTTTATCCTACATTCTCCTATACAAAATATCTTTATCAAAGCTCTAACATCCACAGAATCCTCACAAGCTGCTACTATCAAAATTTAATACATAGACAATGTCTCTCTAGCTAACTGAACCACAGATTGTTACCCAATCTCTGCTTATCGCATCTCATACTACTAAATGCTCAATCCATAGTCATTATTCGTTCTCTATACATATCCATATGTTTGCAGAGTTATCCCCAACAGTTCTTATACTCAACTGATTCAGTTCGGATTACTAGCCCCTCCGTTCACATTTTAGTAGACTCTGATATACTCATCAAGCAGTACGTGAGGTCTGGAACCCGTCAGCCTTCAGTGGATCCTCTGACTCTTTTATCATACATAAATCTTCATCAACTGTCTTGTTCTTGCATGACCCTCTAATTATGTGTAAACTTCCACAAGCACTTTTCGATCCTTTATGACCCAACACGGTGCCATGTTTCGCTCTACCCGAGCATCATCAGGGGTCTGAATTGTTGCTGCCAAGCACAAACAGGAATCTGCGTGGTTAAAACACACATGTGGTAAAACCACATTTCTATATACTTCTATTTGTATCTCACCTAATCACTATTAATCAGCGTAAGCTCTCATTGCTTATACCATAACTACATATTCCCAAAACTTAAACCTATTCACTGACCTTTACGGGTGGTTGGGACAACCAACTAAGAAGTCATGCTGCTGCGGACACTCACAAAAAATGCCAACACATGGCGGGAAAATTCCCTTAAAAAGGTTGAGCTATCAAAGCCCCACCCCTTCAATTTCTTTATTCAAACCGTAGGGGGCACCAGTGTTCCACTGAAAAATTAAACGTTGTTCCTTCCTAAATAATATCTGTGTTTTCAATATTGTACTAGCACATATACATTTATCTTTGCCAGTTATAGGGGCCCTTTTACAAAGCCGCGATAGGCTCTACATGTGTGCAGTGTGCGCCAAAATGAGACTACCCCCCGTGGCGGTAATTTTGGATTTGGTATGTGTCCATACCGCCGGGACAAATTATTTTTTTTATTTCCTACCACACGTGGCGTTTCCGGCATTGATCGGCAGTTGGTGCGCTGACCGGTCACTACGCATGTAGCGTGCGAGTCCTTACTGCAAAGTCAATGGGATGCATTGAGGTCTCAGGCCGTAAATAGGTGTGTACTGATTTCAGTTTTACCACAGGTCCTTTCCTGACCCATTGAAAAAAAGCCCTTTTTCCCAGACGCGGTATAAACTGGCCCAGCACACGCCAAATATACGCGCCCACACTACCACAGTCCACTTTTAACTGCAGCTTAGTAAAAGGGCCCCATAAACCTGTATTTTTCTAACACTGTCACAGAGGCTAGTATCTCTTGCCAGTTTTGGTTTTTAGGGAAACAAAAACCATTGGGGGATTAAGGTAGGGTTACCATGTCCGGATTTACCCGGACATGTCCTCTTTTGAGGGCATGTCGGGGCAACTTGGCGGGTTTTGCCAATCTGCCTGTTTGTCCGGATTTCTGGACAAACGGGCAGATTGCTAGCCTCCCCTCCCCTTACTTACTAGTGCCCTGATGGTCTAGTGACCTCTTCCGCCTTCGGGGCAGGAAAGAGCCCCCTCTTTCCTGCCCGGAGCGCTGCTCTGCATGCATCCTTCCTGTTCTGATCCTCGGCACCGATTCAAAATGGCCACTGAGAGTTGAAGTGACCTTGCGAGACTTCAACTCTCGGCGGCCATTTTGAATCGGCGTTGAGATCACCAACAGGAAGAATGCATGCTGGGCAGTGCTCCGGGCAGGAAAGAGGGGGCTCTTTCCTGCCCCGAAGAGGTCACTAGACCACCAGGGCAGTAGTAAGGTAAGGGGAGGGGGGCGGGCAACGGGGTATGTGATGGGGGAGGGGAAAATGTGACGGGGCGGAGCAAGGGTGTGACAGGGGGCAGAGCGAGGGTGTGAAAGGGGCAGACGGGGTGTGTGGTGGGGGTGGGGCATGTGTCCTCCTTTTTGGGGGACAAAATATGGGAACCCTAGATTAAGGAGCAACCTCTCCTAATCTCTCCAGCGCAGTGCTGCACAATCAGAGCAGTTTGTCAAAACGTAAACAAATTTTGCTATTAGTTTTTAAAGCCTTCATAACGATGCACCACATCATTATGTATGTAGCACCCTTCTAGACCTTTAAGATCTCAGGGTAATTGTCTACTAGAAGTCCCCTCATTTCACCAAGTTTGTCTTGAAGAAGCTTGAGCACATATGTTTTTCATTGCAGGTCCAACTATGTGGAATAATTTTCCTCAGGAGTTACGGCAGATGAATTCATTACTTTCTTTCAAAAAACATTTTAAAGCTTTTTTGTTTCAACAAGCTTTTACTTGACTTTTGTTTCATTGTTGTCTAAGGGTAAATTGTTTAGTTTGATAGTTAATTGAAAATGTTATGATGTTTTATAATGTTTTAGTTTGTACATTGTAAATATGTTTGTGAGGTTACTACTATATTATACTACTAAGGGTAGTCAGTACTGCTAAACTTAAAACTTAAACCCCTTATTTAAGGTTCAAAGCGGGTTTACAACAATTAGAAACTTACAAACATACATACCTGGCTTGGCCACTGTTGGAAACAGGATACTGGACTAGATGGACCATTGCTCTGACCCAGTATGGCTACTCTTATGTTCTAAGGTTGTGTGGCTGTGTCATTGCATTGTATTGTATGTTGTTTGTCTTAAAATATTATATATGCATATTGTACCCTGCCCTGAACTGTGAAAAGTGTGGGTTAGAAATATTTTAAATTTAAAAAATTGCAGTCAGTAGGAGCGGGAGGATGCGCTTGGGGGTTGATTAGTGAGTGAGACAGTGAGGTTGAGGGCTTTCTGATCCCATGGTGTTTGAGACTGGACAAGAGGGCCTTTGAAGTTAAAAACGGATGTAGAGTTAACTGCAGAAGTTAGTGATAGTTCTATTGTGACACAGTTTTTCTTCCGTTTTAATGAAGATTTTATACTTCAGTGATTTTTTTCTGTATCATTAATTTATTACTTGAAGTAAAGTGAAAAATTAACTCAAGTGAAAGAATCTGCTTAAAGGCCAGAAGGATGTTAGGCTACATGGAGAGGGGCATAATCAGCAAAAGAAAGGCAGTGTTAAAGCCACTCTACAAATCATTGGTGAGGCCTCACTTGGAGTACTGTGTTCAGTTGTGGAGGCTGTGACTTACCAAGGACCTAAAAAGACTCAAAACTGTTCAGAAGAAAGCAACCAGAATGGTATGGGGTCTCTGCCAGAGGATGTATAAGAAGAAACTTGAAGACTTAAGTATTTAGTCCCTAGAAGAGAAGACAGACAGGGAGATATGAAACAGACATTTAAATACTTAAAAGTTATTCATGAGCAAATCAACCTTACCTTTTCCAAAAATGGGAAGGCTTCATGAAAGGAAACTTAATGCAGCATCAGGAAGTGATAGATGCCTGGAATGCTGTCCCATGGGAAATGGGGGGGGGGGGGAGGGGACAACAATGGTGACACAATTCAAAAAGGCTTGGGATAAACAGAGGTTCCCTATATGGCAAGAGGATGGAAGAAAAGAGAGCTGGGGGTAACTTTCACAGAGCAGCAGGTAGAACCCTAAGAACAAAAAGAGAGGGGGGGTGAAGGTAACCTATATGAAGCTGCAACTGCAACCCTAAGGGCAAAGGGAGGAGGGGAGGTAACCAGAATGGAGTAGCAACTACAACCCAAAGGACAACGGTGGGGAGCTAACCCGCATGGACCAACAGACAGAACCCTAAGAACAAACGAGTGAGGTAACCTGTATACAGTGGCAGGTACAACCCTGACTACCTTACCTTTCTGGGCAGACTGGATGGACCATCCTGGTTTTTATCTGTCATCAGTTACTGTACAGTCAATATTCAGCCAACGGCATCTCCGGGTCAGAACAGACTGCTGTCCCAGCCAGTATTCAGCCAGGATGTGGGTCTTAGCCATTGTTCCCTCTAAACTGAGCGGTAATTCTCCAACTGTATTGCTGCCAGTGGAAGGGGGGGGGGGTCAATATTGTGTTTTTAGTTGTTAGAGACAGGCAGGTTCTCTGAAGTCCTGCAGAGCTTGCCTGTCATTCACTATTGAAAACATGATAGTGAAACAGCGCCCCTCACCATCACCACCACTGACAGGGCTATATGTGAAGGACTGTCGCTCAGCTTAGAGGAAAAAGTGGTCTTAGCTGAATATTGAATGGAAGGAGTAGTGAAGGTAGCAGGGCTCTTCCACAGAAGACGAGGAGACAAAAGGTCTAAATATCAAAGTCTTTATTCTTCAAAAACCCGACACAGTAGTGTGTTTCAGCAAAATGCCTGCATCAGGGGTCTAGAAATGGGGACATACATAAAAAATATATGTTCATATAAGACAAGAAGGGATTAAATCATTAAAAATAAAATGCATCAATAAAAAGTAAATACATGTAAAAATTTAAAATAGTGTATAAAGATTATATGAAAAATTTTATTACAATTAGATGGAGTAAGTAGATGGACTAAAGATACCATACAAATTAAATGCCAATGCATAAAAAGGTAAAGATAGATAACAGAAAAAATTTGATCTCAAATAAATAGAGTACATAATATTAGGAACATAAATGAATGCATATTGACCAAGATGAAATGATCTTCAACATTGAACGTTTGAGGGATGAGAGATGATTGGATGGAATATCATGAAAATAAAATACTAGACAAAAAAAATTCATTATATAGTACAGACCTGTATATGAGATCAAATAAATAAAGTACATAATATCAAAGACATAAAAGAGTGCTAATTAACCAAGATGAAGTGATCTTAAAATTAACATTAACCTTGGGGTCATCTTTGACTCTTCTCTCTCCTTCTCTGCTCATATCCAGCAGATTACCAAGACCTGTCGTTTCTTTCTTTACAACATCCGTAAAATCCGCCCCTTTCTTTCCGAGCACTCTACCAAAACCCTCATCCACACCCTTGTCACCTCTCGCTTACACTACTGCAATCTGCTTCTTGCTGGCCTCCCACTTAGTCACCTCTCCCCTCTCCAATCGGTTCAAAACTCTGCTGCCCATCTCATCTTCCGCCAGGGTTGCTTTACTCATACTACCCCTCTCCTCAAGTCGCTTCACTGCCTCCCTATCCATTTTCGCATCCTGTTCAAACTTCTTCTACTAACCTATAAATGTACTCACTGTGCTGCTCCCCAGTATCTCTCCACACTCGTCCTTCCCTACACCCCTTCCCGTGCACTCCGCTCCATGGATAAATCCTTCTTATCTGTTCCCTTCTCCACTACTGCCAACTCCAGACTTCGCGCCTTCTGTCTCGCTGCACCCTACGCCTGGAATAAACTTCCTGAGCCCCTACGTCTTGCCCCATCCTTGGCCACCTTTAAATCTAGACTGAAAGCCCACCTCTTTAACATTGCTTTTGACTCGTAACCACTTGTAACCACTCGCCTCCACCTACCCTCCTCTCTTCCTTCCCGTTCACATTAATTGATTTGATTTGCTTACTTTATTTATTTTTTGTCTATTAGATTGTAAGCGCTTTGAGCAGGGACTGTCTTTCTTCTATGTTTGTGCAGCGCTGCGTATGCCTTGTAGCGCTATAGAAGTGATAAGTAGTAGTAGTAGTCTCTTGTAACCAGAGCTAATATTGTGATGTCATAATGCCTCAGTCCACCAATAAGAGCCAACCTCATCAGTGATGTCACAATGGCTTGATTGTCCTATACTTGGCTCACTTTTATTACATAGCTCTTTGAGCAGGGACTGTCTTTCTTCTATGTTTGTGCAGCGCTGCGTACGCCTTGTAGCGCTATAGAAATGCTAAATAGTAGTAGTAGTAGATTGGATGAAATATAATGAAAATAAAATGTTGAACAAAAAAATACATTCAATATATAGTACAGACATGTATAAGAAATCAAATAAATGATATTAAGAACATAAGATAAGAGCTGTGGGACTGGACCAGCAGCAGGAGATGATGATTTTAGAGGGTAGTTTTCAAATTGGTTTACCAGTAAATTTGCCTGGCTGTGACAGGGTCATAGCGAGCTATGTGAAGGCAGTGCGGCCGCACAAGGGGCAAGGGAGGTAGGGGCAACAAAATTTTGCCACACTCATTGCCTCCCTTGCATGGCCATAATACAGTGGACAGAGTGGGACCAATAGGGGGGGCTTGTTGCACAGGGTACACTGCTGGTTCAGGATGGTCCTGGGCTATGGGCTTCAGTAGAGTACATACTTTTAACCAGGTTAAAAAGGTATTACCATGTGCTTGTTTGATTGGGAATGGATCCTCAGAAGCTTAGCGGAGATTGGGTGGCAGAGCCGGTGGTGGGAGGCGGGGCTAGTGGTTGGGAGGCAGGACTAGTGCTGGGCAGACTTCTACGGTCTGTGCTCTGAAAATGGCAGATACAAATCAAGGTCAGGTATACACACAAAGTAGCACATATGAGTTTATCTTGTGGGCAGACTGGATGGACCGTACAGGTCTTTCTCTGCCATCATCTACTATGTTACAATGTAAAACTGTATTTGTGCATGGCATTTTCACGGGTTATGTGTGCTATTCCCCCCACCCCTCACACACACACACACACACACACATGTGTATGCATGTGTAGATTATATCAACACATTTACACCTTGTTGAAACTGGTGTACCTCTATGCATGTTGCCAGAGCTGCTTCTAGGAACCTGTTGTCTGGCACCTATTTTTTTGGCCTTCGTACATAGACTTATTCTTGCTGATATTCAGCGCGAGTGAATCCACCAGGAACATCCGTCAACCAGTTAACTCACATCTTAGTGGATAACCAGTCATTTTCCACAGCATTTAATCGGTTATCGCCTCTGAAAATGCCCAGTTAGCACCAAAAATAAAACCAGCGATGTTGGGGGCGTTCCAGGATTGTGACCGGTTCAATCCCAATATTCGGAACTTAACCGGCCAGGCTTAGCAGCTTGATAAGGCCGCATAAAAAGCAGGTCTATCTTTGCCCACTAAGCCATGGCTGGTTGAGTCTGAATATCAACTTAACTTGGTCATGCGCTAACCAGCATTGAAAAACCTGGATATTCAGTGTCGGTTAATTAGATTGTAAGCTCTGTCGAGCAGGGACTGTCTCTTCATGTTCAGTGTACACTATAGAAATGATAAGTTATAGTAGTAGTAGTACTCTTTGGGATTCCGGAATCTTGCTACTCTTTGTCCTTATCCCTTATCTGGCCTGTTTGTCTGTCCTGATTAGATTGTAAGCTGTGTCGAGCAGGGACTGTCTCTTCATGTTCAAGTGTACAGCGCTGCGTACGTCTAGTAGCGCTATAGAAATGATAAGTAGTAGTAGTAGTCGGTCACCGGAAATGGCCCAGCATTGAATAACCGGATTAAATGCCAGCAGCGGGCAGTCAAGGTGCTGTCCACCACCGGCTGACTATCGGACAGATTATTATAAATTCAGGCCCGATATTGGTTAGTCAGAATTTCTCTCTTAGGGGTCCTTTTATTAAGGTGGGCTAAGCGCAAATGTGGGCTTAGCATGTGACAAAAGGCTTACCATAGGCTGCACTAAAGTGTCTTGTGGTAATTTCTCTGTTTGTGCACAATGATTGTGTGTAAACTATTAAAAAAAAATTTTTTTTGACAGAGAGTGTATGTCATGGGTGGAGAGTAGGCATGGAAGCGCTCACCAGCTAACACATTCACATTACTGCTCGTTAACTGGTTAATAGGAGCACTTAGCACGTACCACCTCCCATGTTAATTATTTGCAGGCCCCACTCACTAATGACAACATCACCACACAACCTGCAGATAAAAGTTGGAAAAAATCCCTGTTTTACTGCTGCAGTAAAAATAGACTTACCGCACGCTGATATCCCGCGTTTGGACACGCTAAGCCCAGATTTTTCTACAGCTTAGTAAAAGGGTTCCTTAATAAAGTATTGTTTCCTGTTAGTATGAAAATGCTTTGCTACTGGGCACCGGGTGAGTTATGGTACGAGTTTGCAGACTGGGGAATTTTGACAGAGATGGAGATTGGAGTGGTACGTGCCAGCAGTTCACATCTGTTAGGTTGACACCATTGTTGATTTTTTTGAGATTAGGCTTGGAAATACTGCTTTATAGTATCGGTTCCCTATGCAACTGTGGGATCATTTCCTTTGAGTCATTCTTTTCTGTATGGTATTGCCGTCCGTCTACTACTCACAGGGAGTGTGGCATGAACACAGATTCAAGTGCTCCCCTTTTGTTTGATCAATAAGATACTTTCTGATTCTCAACATGAACTTCAAATCAGGAATCCTTCAGTTTAACTGTGTAAAAAGTGGAAATATCTAAAAACCAGTCAACTTTGTAAGGCCCTTTTTTCCTGTATATTTTATTTTTTGTTTTTCTGAGTTTGAGGCACCAGGTGCAATTTTTGGTGCTTATCAGGCTTATTTTCGAAACAGAAGGGCGCCCATCTTTCGACACAAATCGGGAGAATGAGTGTCCTTCTCACAGGGTCGCCCAAATCAGCATAATCGAAAGCTGATTTTGGGTGTCCTCAATTGCTTTCCGTCGCGGGGACGACCAAAGTTCACGGGGGCGTGTTGGAAGCATAGCGAAGGCGGGACTGGAGCGTGCCTAACACATGGGCGTCCTTGACCGATATTGGAAAAAAGAAGGGCATTCCTGATAAGCATTTGGGCGACTTTACTTGGTCCATTTTTTCTTACAACCAAGCCTCAAAAAGGTGCCCGAACTGACCAGATGACCACCGGAAGGAATCGGGGATGACCTTCCCTTACTCCCCCAGTGGTCACTAACCCCCTCCCACCCTAAACAAACTTTAAAAATATTTGTTTGCCAGCCTCAAATGTCATACCCAGCGCCCTGACAGCAGTATGCAGGTCCCTGGAGCAGTTTTAGTGGGTGCAGTGCACTTCAGGCAGGCAGACCCAGGCCCATCCCCCCCTACCTGTTACACTTGTGGTGGTAAATGTGAGCCCTTCAAAACCCACCAGAAACCCACTGTGCCCCCCTTCACCCCTTAGGGCTATGGTAGTGTTGTACAGTAGTGGGTTTGGGGGGTGGGGGTTGGGGGGCTCAGCACACAAGGTAAGGGAGCTATGCACCTGGGAGCAATTTCTGAAGTCCACTGCAGTGCCCCCTAGGGTGCCCGGTTTGTGTCTTAGCATGTCAGGGGGAGCAGTGCACTATGAATCATGGCTCCTCCCATGACCAAATGGCTTGGATTTGGTCGTTTCTGAGATGGGCGTCCTTGGTTTCCATTATTGCCGAAAATCAGGGACGACTATGTGTAAGAACGACCATCTGTAAGGTCGACCTAAATTTTGCGATTTGGGAGTCCCCAACCGTATTATCAAAACGAAAGATGGACACCCATCTTGCTTCGATAATACGGGTTTCCCCACCTCTTCGCCGGGACGTCCTGCGAAGACGTCCTCAGGAAAACTTGAGCGCCCCTTTTGATTATGCCCCTCTATGTGATCTAGCTTTGATTCCAAATACAAAAACCACCAAGGTGGAGGAACAAAAGGCTCTTTATGATGTATACACAGCAGTGGAACAGTAAGCTCAGTGGATGAGTCTTCCCACAACAAACACTCAGAGAAGCTGATGGATTCTTATAAGTGTAGTTATTAGAGAATGACTGACACCTAGCACAGAACCGCGTTTCGGCCTAGGAAAGCCTACCTCAGGGGTCTGTAGTGCAGGAGTGCCTGAAATCAGATTCTCCTTAAATGACCAAGCATACACGGGACTAGCCACACCTTGGAGCTGCTGGCTGCCTTTTGCATCCAAAAACTATGCTTGCATCAACTCCCGGTCCTTCGTCACCTTCTTCCAGCTTCTGAATAACCCCCTCCTTCGACTTCAGGTTTCTTTGAGGTTGCCGGCAGTGGCAGCAGTTCATACAGGTTGTCTGCAACTTCCCCCAAAGTTTTCCTCCCACCACGGTCCCGTTTCATGTCTTACTGATACTGATACGCTCTTGTAGTCCGCAGCTACCTTACAATTCAGTGCAGATAACATCTAGTGAAGAGTTCGGTCAATATCTGAAGAATCAAATATCAATTCTAAAATAAATTCAACGTTCTAACGTCTTGCTACTGTACCGTATCATTCCAATTTCCTGCTATACTCTACAGTATCATTCTACCCAGCTAGTCATCCTATATAATAATTCTCACCTCCAACATTCTGAGGCAGCCTGGAACCGTGGATCCCTTGGAGGTGGTCTGGAGTTGGAGTAGATAATAGTGACGTCACACAACCCACACCAGATTGGCCAGTAGAAGGGAGAGGGGCGGAGCCACGATACAGGGAGCAGCGAATCAGCACAACACGGGGAATGCACAGCAGCAGGAACAGAAGCCTCTCTCACACAGTCACTCTCTTAAACATACACACTCAGAGGAAAACCTTGCTAGCGCCCGTTTCCTTTCAAACAGAAACGGGCCTTTTTTTACTAGTTCTCTAATAAACTACATTTTTGAGAATCCATTGGCTTCTTTGAGTGTTGGAAGAACCACTCTTTCATTAAAATGATATTTTGAAGTCTCTAATAGCCAGTGCATTTTTTTCTAGCAAAATAGGTGCCAGTACTCAAATGCCAGGCCACCCTTCGAGATGGGATAATCACTGAGGGACCCACCCCACAATAGCCAGGCCCCCTGCAACCAGTCACAGAATCTATGACAAGGCAGAATTAATGTGTAGAGCCTGAGCTTTTTCATTAAAACTTGGGGACCATGGGTCTGTTTTAGCAGACACTGGAAAAGGTGCCGGTACTCAGTACCCCCTCAAAAAAAGCCCTTTTAACAGCACTTCCAGCAATGCGGTTTCTCAGGTATTATATATTAAACTATTGTATGTACCATATTTTAATGGTCTTTACAAAGAAGAGGTCAAATATGAGATTTGAAACTGTCTGATGAAGCTACCCAGTGATTGCTTGCTGAGTTAAGGGATCTCTTCCAGCCTCCCTTGATTTCAGTTGAAATTCATTCTGCTTTTTCTGTTTATTAACCTTGCCTCTTGGGCTCCTTTTGCAGGCTTGCAGCCAGCGTACTGGAACAGGGACGATGTGGCGCAGTGGCTGAAGTGGGCCGAAAAGGAGTTCTCTCTGAGGACACTTGACAGCAACACGTTTGAGATGAATGGCAAAGCCTTGCTTCTTCTGACCAAAGAAGATTTTCGCTACAGGTCTCCTCATTCAGGTGAGCTTTTCAGCAAGCAGTTGGTCTCCCAGTAGGGTTGCCAGCAAGCAGTACTGGTTAACACTTTATATGTGATAAATAGGTGATGGGTATCCCAGTAGGCAGCGGAATGGGATGGGCCACAAGGGCCTTGGCCTGACCAACTTTTCACACCAAATGTTGTCAGAACCTGGGAGATGGCGAGCAAGAGCAGAGCTTGATTTGCCCCCTTCCCCAACCCTAAAAGTGTTCTGGTGCCCTTGTTGTTCCCAATCATATCATAAAATGTTGGTAAATCACAGCAATAAAGTATACATAACACAGTACGAAATTTGCTGTTTTCAGAACTTGTTTAATACCTAGTTTAAGTCAGCAAAGCAAACACCAGTTTAAAGTGATAATGTTTGTAGCTGGCTTAAGGCCTCAGTGCCAGGTAAGAGCTTGCATACTGCTTTTCCAGCCCCACCTACTGCCCAGACAGAGAGTACACTTTCCAGAGGAGGCTGTGGCTTGTAACCCTTGATCAAAGACTTTAGATGCAGTAGATGGGCTTGATAAAAAAAAAAAAAAAAAGGGCCATGGGCTGGGTGGAAAGGGTTAAAATACTAGGGGAAAGACTCACCATATCATCCCTACATAGGACCATAGTACTAATGGACTTTCAGCACTTTTCCCCTGGATCCTACATAGGTTGCCCAAAGTTGGGAGCCCAGATGAGTGTAGTTATTAGAGAATGACTAAGACCCAGCACAGAACCGCGTTTTGGCCTAGGAAAGCCTGCCTCAGGGGTCTGTAATGCAGGAGTGCCCGAAATCAGATTCTCCTTAAATGACCTGGCATACACGGGACTAGCCACACCTTGGAGCTGCTGGAATTGATTGCCAGAGAATGTGGTAAAAGCAGTTAGCTTAGCAGGGTTTAAAATTCCTAAAAGAAAAGTCCATAAACCATTATTAAGATGGACTTGGGAAAATCCACTGCTTATCCTATATAATAATTTGCACCTCCAACGTTCCATGTCTGGCTGCCTTGGTTTGTAACATCTCATGACATCAGCCAGCCTCCAGCGTTCCATTCCCCCTCACTGCCCCACCCTCGCGTCAAGACATAGTCAGAGGGCGGAACAATGAGAGGGAAGGAAATGCTGGAGGTGAGCTGAGCTGACATCAGGGAATGTTACCAACACAGACAACAAGCCAGCCAGCGAACCCCGAGGTACAAGATCTGCACGATTGTTCATAAAATCATTTACGGAGATGCTCCAACCTACAAGCTAGACCTCGTGGACCTACCACCCAGAAATGCTAAAAGATCTTCCCAAACCTTTCTTAACATACACTTCCCTAGCTGTAAAGGATTAAAATACAAACTAACGCACGCGACCAGCTTTTCCTATATGAGTACGCATCTATGGAATGCACTTCCGACTCACTTGAAAACGATCAACGAATTAAGTAACTTCCGCAAATCTCTGAAAACCTATCTCTTTAATAAGGCCTACCACGCAAACCCATAACTAACCAAACCACAACACCTATCCACCTTTATCAGAATGTATCTTTCTATAACTGCTTGACCAATTCCTCTTGTTTTCCTTAACTTCTTTGTAACACCAATTGTATTCTCGACCCTGGTATGGCGACACCATATAAGGTCTTTGTAAGCCACATTGAGCCTGCAAATAGGTGGGAAAATGTGGGATACAAGTGCAATAAATAAATAAATAATTAATTAAATAATTAATATAGTAGATAGATTTAGATAGATTTATATAGTAAAAGTTTTTTTTTTTTTTTTAAACGCAACTGGAACCCCAGGAAATAGTCGATGGGCTGAGCTCCGGGGGAGGGGAAGTACACACGGGACAGCGTCGGGTTACCTTGCTCGCCCAGCGCCAGCTCGCCCAGGATGAGCTCAGCCTCGCCGTACGTGTTGAGCGCCTTGTCAAACTCAGAAAGGCCGCGAGGCAGGAACTCTCGCCACAACTGGCCGCTGACGTCCAGACTCCTGCGCTGCTCAAACTCCATCATAACCAGCAGGGTGGCGGGAAGTGGGCGAGCGCGGAAATCACACCACAACTCGCCGCTGACGTCCTGACTCCTGCGCCACCCGGACTCCATCGTACCCACTCTGTCTCTCTCTCTCTCACACACACTGAAGGCTGCGTCTGGAATGGCCAGCACACCAATTGCTTAGTTAGACGAGGGATTCATATATATGTGAAAATTAAGGATAACATCTAAACAAGAAAAAGGAGACAGAACACACAGAGACTGAATTCACACACTCTCTCTCTCCCACACACACACACTCTCTCACACACTCTCTCTCTCACACTCTCTCTCTCTCTCTCTCTCTCTCTCTCACACACACACACACACACTCTCTCTCTCTCTGTGTCACATACACTCTGTCTCTCTCTCACACACTCTCACTCTCTCTCTTTCTCTCTCTAACACACACACTTTCTCTCTCACACACACACACTCTCTCTCTCTCTCTCGCACACTCGCACACAGTCTCTCTCTCTCTCACACACCAAATACCAAGTGAGGTTTATGTAACAGAACTCGCTTAATAGTCAAAGACTTGAAACCTAACCATTATTAGTCAAGTAATCACTGGGTCAACTGCAGGGAGTACTGTTTTTATCCCACATATTGAACTAGCACCATCTAACACTGACCTCCCATTTACATTACGTCAAAAACAATTTCCTGTGAAATTGGCTTTTGCAATGACAGTTAACAAGTCACAAGGACAGGCATTTGAAAAAAGTTGGCATTTTCCTCCCAGAACCAGTGTTTACACATGGGCAACTGTATGTAGCATTTACACGAGTTCGAAACTCTTCTGATGCAATTGTAAGTCATAGATGGTCCTGAACAAGGAAAGCTTTTCCCTCATTGTAACAAAGTTTTCACTAAAAATATTGTTTATAAAGAAATCTTGCAAATGTAAACAACCATTATATTTCTAATAAAACTTTTTCAATTTCTGCGTACTCTTTATCTTTTAAAAAATACTGTAAATAAAAATCACAACAAAAGACAGATAAAAAAAAAATACATAGAGAAAACAATCCGCATCTCATACCCCTGGAGCGTATTACTCATTATACACCCTTCCCAATTATTCCTTATCATCACAGCACATTTCTTCTAACAGTTCCCTTAAAAACGTAATCGCCATTACATGATAACCTTGCTAGCGCCCGTTTCATTTGTTTGAGAAACGGGCCTTTTTTTTATTAGTTTCTAGGATAAGCAGCATAAAATCTGTTTTACTGTTTTGGGATATTGCCAGGTATTTGTGACCTGGATTGGCCTCTGTTGGAAACAGGATACTGGGCTTGATGGACCTTTGGTTTGACCCAGTATAGCAACGTTTATGTTCTTATGCTAATGAACAATTATTGGCGTTAGAATTAATTGGTACTAATTTGGATTTATGTGCACATGTGCCCTGTTCTCTAATACTGTGCGCCCAAAGTATCTTGTGCGTAACCCAGAAGGGGGCATGGCGATGGGAGGGGCATAGGCATTCCAGATATTTAGGCGCTGTGTAATAGAATTTGGGGTGTTGCGCGCCAGGATTTACACCAGGTTTTAGCAGGCATAATAATCTGCTCTAAGCGCAATTCTATAAAAGACCCTCCGCCCAGATTAGCGCAGATTTTTCCTTGCGCCTAGTTTTGAGCGTCATTTACTGAATCTGGCCCTTGTGAACAAATGGAAAATAGAGACTGATACTTGGTCCAGTATTGAGCAATTCACACATAGTTCGAAACGATAATGGTTAACAAAGCACTGAGTTATGAGTTTCATTAAAGTTTTGGTTTTCATAGAAAAAATACGGTACAGACATCAAACATAAAGTGAACTCAAGAGTTCCCCCACAACAACTGATGTTCCCCTCCCCACAAGCCTCCCCTCCTTCTTCTCCCCCACTCCTCACCCCCCAATAACATGTCCATTGACTCTACTCTTCAGCATCTTTACAGAATCTTTGATGTCTGCCCGAGTCTGTTTTGCAGAGAAGAGCTTTTAAAGATAAATAGTTACAGACAGACTTATATTTCAAGTATAGTAACAGTGAAAAGACTACTTTGGGTCATTCCTTTGGGTGCTGCGTACACATCAGGCGTTTCTGTACAAAAGTTCTGAGTTACACGAATTGGGTTGCTGGTTTGCCTTCTGCAATTAGATGCAGAGCTGATTTTGTTTGATTTTGCAGGGCTTCCATCTGGTAATAAGAACTAGAAGATGAGGTTTAAGGAAAGTGTTTGTTACTGCAGCAATACATATTCGACTATTGGAGGTCTGGGGAGTCAACTAGGATGAGGCAGCAGTGATATTCAAGCTATAATTGGTGGTTCTGCAGAAACTGTATGCAGGGGATGCCCAACAGAAGCTGTTTTCTGCGGGAGGACATTCCAGGCATCTACCACCCTCTCTGTGAAAAAGTACTTTTGGCCTTTCTGCAATCTAAATTCATGTCCTCTAGTTCTATCAGCTTCCCTCCTCTGGAAAAGGTTTGTTTGTATATTAATACCTTTCAAATATTTGAATGTCTGTATCATATCACCCCTGTCTCTCCTTTCCTCCAGGATGTACATCTTCAAGTCATCAAGTCTCTCCTCATACGTGTTTTGGTGCAAATCCCATACCATTTTTCTTGCTTTTCTTTGAACCGCTTTGAGTCTTTTTACGTCTTTAGCAAGATGCAGGCTCCAGAACTGAACACAATATTCCAAGTGAGGCCTCACCGACAACTGTACATGAACATCAACACCTCCTTTTTTCTACTGGTTATTTGCAGCCTAGTATTATTCTGGCCATGGCCATTTCCTTGTTGCATTGTTTCATCACCTTGAGATCCTCAGACACTATCACCCCAAGGTCCCTTTCCTGAGCTGTGCTTATCTATCTCTCTCCTCCTGTCTGGTACATCTCCTACTGCCAGACCTTTGATTATTTTTCTAATTTTTGGAGATCTCTTCTCAAGGTTTCTACTCCCTCCGACGTATCCACTCCATTGGCTACCTTTGTGTTATCCAGAAAGAGGCAAACTTTTCCTTCTAACTCTTTATCAATGTCTTTCACAAATATAGTAAACAGAATCAGCCCCAGTACCGACCCCTGAGGTACTCCACTACTCATCTTCCTTTCCTCTGAACAATTCTGTTCACAACCACCCTCTGTCACCTGTCAGTGTACCAGTTTCAGATCCAGTGCACCACATTGGGTCCAAAGTTCAGCCCTCTCAGCTTATTCAAGAGTCTTCTATGAGGAACGGTATCAAAGGCTTTGCTGAAATCCAAGTAGATTACTTCTAGTGCATATTGTAAGGAGGTTGGAGGGTCTAAGCAGGTCAGGAGGAGGTATGGGGCCAGACTACATTCCCCACAAGGCCCTGAGAGAAGGGATCGGGGGGGGGGGTAGGTCCCAAAACCCGGTATGGCCCCCACGTGGAAGGGAGGGGGAAAAGGACTGGAAAGAGCAGCTGCTATGGCAGACGAGGGCCAGAAGGGGGAGCAGGGATGACAAAGCTCAATTCCCTTGGGTTAGAAATCAGTACAAGATTCCTTCCACCTGGGAGGGGGAGGAGGTCTCCAACCAACAGCCTAGCAGAGAAGCAGAGTTAATGGAGTGCTTGGAGGAAGGAGAGTCTGGAGGGACCAGCACACCAGGTTTGGAGGAGCCGGTTGACATGGACTGTAATTGTACTTTGGGGCAGAGTTGCAGGGACTGAAGGCAGTGGGTGGTCACAGGAGTCAATTAGCTGTGTTGTGGGCGGTGTACTGCCATTCTGCAACTACCCAAGCGGAAAGACTTTTAAAACCCAGGCTGTTGAACTGGGGGGGAGAACTTGGATTTAAAGGGAAGTTTTTTTCTTGTTGCCTTGTTTTGGAAACTGAATGGGACTTTAACCCCCTTGAACTGAGATTTGTGGAGGAAATAAACTGTTTGGAACTAAAAGCTGTGTTGTCTGGAAGGACTTTGTTTGTGGACTGCTGAAGGGAGCCTACCACCCCCTAAAGGTTTGCTACCGGGATACAGCTATTACAATATCCTTTATCCAGTTCTTTGGTCACCCAGTCAAAAATATTAATCAGATTCGTTTGACAGGATTTTCCTTTTGTAAAGTCATGTTACCTCGATCCTGCAACCTGTTGGATTCTAGAAAGTTTCCATTATTTTTCCTACCACCAATGTGAGGCTTACTGGCCTATAGTGTTCCATTTCTTCCCAGTCCCCGCTTTTGTGAAGAGGGACCACGTCCGCTCATCTCCAATCCCACTGAATCTCTCTCATCTCTAAAAATATATTAAATCCTTCAGAGGTCCTGCCAGGATTTCTCTGAGCTCCCTCAGCATCCTGGGATGTATCCCATCTGGCCCGATAGCTTTGTCCACTTTCAGATTTTCAAGTTGTTGATAAATGTTTTCTTCTGTGAATGGTGTAATATCCACTTCATTCCCAGGTCTATCCTCAGCAGCCAACCGTGGTCGTTCTCTAAGATTTTCTTCCTTGAACACCGAAGAGAAGTATTTGTTTAGCACATTCACTTTATCCTCATCACTCTCCACAAAGCTGTTCTCAGCATCTTTCAGTCTTACAAGTCCATTCCTAACTTTTCTCCTTTCCCTATTATATCTGAAAAAGGTCTTGTCACCTCTCTTCACGTCTTTAGCCATTTTTTCTTCCACCTGTGCTTTACTTCTTTGCTTCTTTGAGTTTAATCCGGTAATCTCTTCCATGATCCCCCTGTTGCGTTCTTCTGTATTTCTTGAACGCAGCCTTTATTGCCCTTATTGTTTTGGCCAGTTGTTTGGAGAACCCTATAGGCTTCCTGTTTCTCTCATTTTTGTTTACTTGTATAAAGATCTGTTGCCATATTTATAGCAGCTTTCAGCTTGGACCACTGCCCTTCCACTCCAATGCTGCCAGTTCTGCTGGTATTCCCCCATTTTACCAAAATCAGCATGTCTGAAATCTAGTACTTTGAGTTTTGTGCATCTGCATGCTGCTTTTGTTCATATATCAATTGTGATGATCACTATTGCCTAGGTAGGCACCCACCCGAATACCAGAAACACTTCCTCCATTTGTGAGCACTAGATCCAGAGTTGCCCCTTTCCTTGTGGGTTCCATCACCATTTGTCTGAGCAATCACTTCGACAGGCATCCATGATCTCTCTGCTTCTTTCCGTTTCTGCCGACAGAACGTTCCAATCCATGTCATGCAAGTTGAAATCTTCGAGCAACAGTACTTCCTCTTTCATTCCAAGCTTATGGATGTCATCCTTGGTCAGCTTCTACATTTGTCCTGGAGGTCTGTAGATAACACCCATGTGGATACACATTCCATTTTCTCTTTCCAGGACAATCCATATAGCTTTTTCCTTTCTACAGGTTCCCTGCATTTCTGCCTCTGATATTATTTTTCACATACAGTAGAAGTCCAGAAATCCATATTCTGGAAACCTGGACCACCTGAAAATCCGGACCCTTCAACTTTTCATGCCAACCGCCCGAGAATCTGGAAAACTGCCCAAGAATCCAGACTCCCCCCTTCATCCCCCACACAGTACTGCTTCTCTCCCGGCCCTGCACGCTCTTCCTCCACTCTCAGGCTCCCCAAGCCCCCCCCCCTTGGCTATGCCTACCCCTCCCTCCCTCCCCGCACGATCTGGTGTCAGATGCGCCTGTGAGACCTGTCCCTCAAGCCATTGGCAGAGTTGATATGCCCTTCTTTGGACCTGTTACTCTTACTGAGGGGATAAAATTCTAATACAGCTTGGCTTCTCTGGGACCATCTGATTGAGCCCTTGGTGCCTTGGCTTCTAACAGAAACTGCTCTCCGCTATCCTTTCAGCTCAGACTTCCTGTGGTCTATCCAGTTGTCTCTGTTCTTTATCGGTTCCCGAAACACAGACCATGTAGGGTCCCAATAAAATTTCCTTGGTGCTCTTACCATCTGTGGTTTCAGTCTGGTCTTTCTGGATTTCTTCCGCTTGTTTTGTTGTTTTTTCATGGAATGGGCAGGTCATGGGTGCAAAGGCGTAGCTAGGTGGTTAAGCCAAGGTGGTTTAAGGGGAGCCAGTCTTCCATCTGCATAGCCTAGTTGGCTATCAAAGAGATTGCTCCCTTGTTGTGGATTGCCGAGCTCCCTTGTACTGTTTTGGCATTTTGTTTATCAGCACTTTGGATGCTGTTTTATTGGAGGTTTTTGCCCTAACATTTGCATTTTGTATCTGTGGCTGAAATCATTTTTTTGACTCTTGAAGCAGGCGCGTGTGGTGCCGAACGCAGGACTGTGTTGAGTCAGTTTTATTGCTTTTCTTCAATAAACCACCTGTTTTGGAACCACACTGGTCTGCCCTTTTCTTCTCTTTCTTTTTACTGTGTTGTGGACTGTTATTACGGGGACTCTTCTGGGGTTTTTTTTTTTAAGGGCTTTTTATTCTTCATCATATAGGAGGAGATATCCCCTGACCATTGAAGGACAGGCAGGCCCAACTTCCATCACCTCACACTGTGTGGCAGGGTTAGTCTAGGAACAGGGACTTCAGAAAGTTCCTCTTTGTAGAAGACAGAGGAAGATGTACGTAGTCTACTATGTTCAGAACCATTTAAAATTACAAAAAAAGAAAAAAGAGAAGCTGACACATTGTTCCATTTAAACATTCATCAGAAGAAAAAATAATTACATGCTTCACATTTAAATTAACAGCCCACAGTCCAGGGGAGATTCTAAGACAGAGATGAAAAAGGCTAAAAAAAAAAAATAATAATAATATGTATGTGGACAAGAATGGTCTATTCAGAATCAAACAATGTTCAGTAATTGCACCCTCTAAAGAAGACAGTGCTGGTAAATAACTTTACGTGTACATGGGTAGTTTTTAAAAAACTGCATTTAATATAGTCATCTGAGATCATAATGACAAAACTTTTCGCCTACAGACTTGAGTTTCCCATGTCACGTTGTGCAAAGATTTGAGTTACTTCCCCACAAAATGTTTTCTCATTCAGGAAAAAATATATTTAACAATCCATTTGCAGTCAGATTCTAACAAGAGAGGCCAGGAAGGTAGCTTTACTCGTGAGAGTTAGCAAGATATCTCTCAATGATTGTACTTAAGGAGTGAAGAATGTCATCTGTCTGTTATTTGTCTGGGAGTAAAATAACTCTGAAAATTTAACAGAACAGGATCAAATTTGTAGTTAGGTCAAAAGGGCCAGAGAATTGGGGATTCTGGAGAAATAAGCTCCCTAAAAAAATGGTCTAGTGCATTTGTATGGGAGAAGCAGTTCAAGCATTGGCAGGATAGAAACTTTGATACAGTGAAACGTTGCAATTACGTTATTGCTACTTTCAGATTGCCTCTCCCCTCTTCTCTACTTTCCCACTCACAGACACACATCAGGCCTTAACGTTAGCAGTAAATTTGAGAGACTGAGATCATTCTCCACTTACCCTGACGTAGGAGTGAGGTTCACTTGTGTCATGGTATGTTTAAAACTAACCCATTTTGGAGAAATTGCCCTGAGAGAAACCCTAATTTCATGAACCATGCTTTGCCCGCTTGTTTAAGTTTGTATCTTTGACAATAAATGTTTCAACTTGCCTAGTCGTTTTTTATTTGATAAATGATAAGCATGAACCAGTTGTGCATGAACCAGCTAAGACAGAATGGGCCCCAGGCAGAAAGATTTAAATGGATCCACTGTAATACCATCTCTCCCAAGATAATGGGGACCTTGTGGGTGGGTGGGGGGGGGGGTGATTCCTATCAGATCTCAAGTAAGCATACCCTGCAGAAAGCAAACAGATTCTAGACATATTACTCCTGGGGGAATTCTGTGCAAAAAATTGAATGTTCTGTGCACAATATTTGAAAACTAGTAAAAAAGGCCCGTTTCTGGCTGAAATGAAACGGGCGCTAGCAAGGTTTTGCGCGGAGTGTGTATGTTTGAGAGAGTGTCTGTGAGAGTGACTGTGTGAGAGTGAGAATGTGCAAGTGTGTGTGTGTGACAGAGAGTGGGTGTGAGTGTGTCTGTGAGAGAGCGTGTGTGTATGTGAGAATGAGTGTGTGCGAGTGCTTATGTGAGACAGTGAGTGTCCTTCCCTGTCCCCCCCTGTCAGGTGTCAGGACTGGGGGGACTGTGGACAGTCATGAAGGCAGCCCCTACCAAAATAATGAAAGCAAGACCATTTGTATAATAATCACTGCATTCCAGAGAACAAAATGGAGCAAGTTCCCACTTTCTATCTTTTGCTTTCTGTATTCAGTAGCTGACAGGCTTGCTAGACTTACCTAAGTGGCTGCAGCTGCAATACAGTGAAAAGAAAGCAAGGAAACCTATGAGACGTAGATACGGCCGTCCCCTTGGCCTCTGACGCTCCTCCCTTCTTCTATTTGACTTCCCTCTGATAGGTCCGTCATTCGGTGTGACGCTCCTCCCTTTTCCTGTTTCAGTTCCCTTTGATAGGTCAGAGCGGTGCAGCTGTGACACTCCTCCCTTCTCTGATAGGTCAGGGCGGGGCAGAGATGTAGTGTGCTTAACAATGGTTACAGAGCTTCGAACATACGAACTGTTGAAGCCTCAGAGTGTGCTTTAGAACGTTGAGGGTGCTTTTTATGTGCAGATGGGGCGTGGCTGAGACTGAGGGTGAGTAGTCCGAATAGCCTAGCCTACCAGGAGGACAGGAGTTCAGGACAGATGGAGTGAGCTTCAGAACGTGTGAGGGAGGATTTTATTTATATAGATTCTGCACATTGTGACCCTTTTACTAAAGCTTAGCACACACTAACAAAATTAATGTGCACTAAATGCTGTAAGCCCATAGGTATAAAATGGGTCTCTTAGCATTTAGGATTAGATTCTCAAGCCTAAAAAATCGGAACCAAAACAAAAATATGCCTAGACATGTTCTATATATGCCTAAATTTCTGCGCAGTTTATAGAATATGCCAAGAGCCCGTCTGCTTGACTAAATTTAGTTGCGGACAGTTACACCAAGTAAAACTTGGTGTAAATGCTGACGCCTAAATTAGGCATGGACCAGGTGTATTCTGTAACAACTCTCACAGATTTTAGAAACACCCATGACCTGCCCATTCCACGCCCATGGCCACACCCATGCAGATGCTTAGCCAGGTTGAGGGCGTAGGGGGAGCAAGAGAGGACTGCCGATGGAGCTGGCAGGGTTGCCAAGAGACAAAGCCGGGCCCAAGGCAAGCACCCCCTGAGGCCCACCCCCTCTCCAGGCCCGCCCACCCCACCTACTTGTCCTGCTCTGTCCTGTCAGTGTGCACATCAAACTTCCACAGGGCCCGGCGCTAGTATTGCTGTCCTGTTCCTGTGCGCGGCAGTACCACAGAGCACAGTCCTTCCTTCCTGCTGCGTCCAAACAGCCTCTTTGGACACAGCAGGAAGGAAGTACTCTGCGGCTACCGCGCATGGGAACAGGAGAGTAATGCTAGCACCGGGAGGACCCCCCTTGGATGCTGGGCCCTGGGGAATTTTGCCCCCCCCTGCCCCCCACCTCTTTGCGGCCATGGGCGCTGGTGCTTAATTTAAATGCAACAGGTCATGTCAAAAATAGGTGCTGGTACTGTCAGAAGTCCATTTGGGGGAGCGACTGCTCCCCTGGCGACCCACCTAGCTACGCCTTTGCACCCATGACCTGCCCATTCCATGAAAAAACAACAAAACAAGCGGAAGAAATCCAGAAAGACCAGACTGAAACCACAGATGGTAAGAGCACCAAGGAAATTTTATTGGGACCCTACACGGTCCGTGTTTCGGCCAAAAAGGCCTTCTTCAGAGGTATTCAAATTGACATATACGGGTGTTCCTCCAAAAATAATCACGAAATGAGACAATCGCTGGTGCTGTCCGAACGGAACATAGACATTAGAGTCTGTGAAATACACCTAAATCCATCCACGCAACTACAATTTAGATGCAGCCATTTACACCAATGAAAAACTGGTGTAAATACCCATGCCTAACTTTAGTGACAAACACAGAAGAAAACAATCCTCCGCACTGGTCAAGCCAAAGGAAAAAGACACAGCGAAGGAGACAGGAAAGATGATGGCAAAAAACTTCTACTGGACTCTACAAAGTTCACAGCATAAGTTTAATTCTTAAAATGAAGACGTCACAGTCTTCTGAAAAAATGAGCTGGTAGCGAACCAGACTTAGCTGTGGAAAGACGTCTTAGAGAAGGCATTTGTCCAGCAGTGACAGCGTACCACAGAGGTAGGAAGTTCATCTTTCCACAGCTAAGTCTGGTTCGCTACCAGTCCATTTTTTCAGAAGATTGTTACGTCTTCCAGAGGTTATTTCAACAACAACATACAGGGACTCCTGAGGCAGGCCTGAGTGGCCGAAACACGACTCGTGTCAAGTTCACATTTTAAGAATTAAACTTATGCTGTGAACTTTGTAGAGTCTAGTAGAAGGTTTTTGCCATCATCTTTCCTATCTCCTTCGCTGTCTTTTGCCATCATCTTTCCTATCGCCTTCGCTGTGTCTTTTTCCCATGCCTAACTTTAGACATGGAGTGTGTTATTCTATAACTGTGCGTAAATTTTTGGAATGCCCCAAATCCGACCATGCTCCTCTCATATCCACGCCCCCTTTTGGGATCTCCGTGGTAACATTTACGAGGACTATGATATAGAATAAGCTTAGCAAGTAGTGTGCATAAATTCTAATTATTGCTGATAATTGCCTGTTAGCATCCAATTATCAGTGCTGATTGGCTCGTTAACAAATTAAATTACACCCAGATTTGCGTGCTTAACTCAAGGTGCCAGATATAAAATTTGGGAGATAATGCTCATGCTTGCTGGGGGAAGGGGGGGGGAAGAGTTAGACTTGGTTATTCTTGCAGTTCTCATCCTTTAATAGTCTTTTGCATCTGTTCTGTATCCAGTTCATTTTAAGTTTTTACCAAATTTCAGGGGGTGCAGGAGTATCATGATGGGTAATATGGTGGGGGGGGGGGGGGGGGGAGCTGTATGTATTCCAGAAATACACACGCAAAATGATGCAACCAAATTATTCACCCGGAGCTTATAATTGAATAGGAGTTTTATAAATGTAAGAAAAGCATAATTTTTTTTAAAACCCTTTTTGTTTGATCTATGCCAAATGTTCTGGATGTCAGGGGGACACGAGAATTCTGAAGGCGGTCTTGTTTTCGGATCCGCATATTTCACAAAGAGGTGCACAATTACTCCAGCAATAATTTTTCAGCTTTGCATCCGATCCTTACCAAATGTTACAAGAATTATGAAACAGGTATTTTGGGGAGAATCAATCCATTCTACAAATGTGCATGTTTTTATAATTTCAGCTGCAATAAAAGGTTGGCTCTCAAAGATTATTAACATCATCATTTCCTTATCAGGTGGCTTATGGCTTGGAACTCCTTGTTACATCAGATTATTTTTTGTTTAGAAAGGCTCTGAAGACTTCCTTGTTTTGAAAATTTGTGTTAACTAGTTCTTGAGCATTTAGTCTATGACTACCGTAATTCTTGGATTTACCTAGTTTTTCTTGTTGTTATCCACGTAGAATAGGTGTTTGTGGAATACAAGAAATGTAGGGGTCCTTTTACCAAGCTGCGGGAAAAACGGCCCCCCGCTGCTAGCGCAGGGCCCTTTTTACCGCAGTGAGTAAAAAAAACTCTCAGCACACATGGCCATGCAGTGGGAGAACTCTTACCGCATGGCCATAGGACAGGTAGCCCTTATCGCCACCCATTGAGGTGGCGATAAGGGCTCCTGTGGTAACTGCTGCCTGATTATTGCTGGGTTATTGCCGCGTAAGCCATTTCCAGGGGGTTTCTTTTTCCCCAAGAAATGGCACACGCTCGGGGTGGGACTACTGCTGGAGTGTGCCACACTTCCCCTGAAACAGTGGCGTAGCCAGGGGTGGGCCCAGGCCCACCCAGTAGCAGCACACCTATGATGTAGTTGACAGGGATCCCCAAGCCCCACCAACTCAAAACTCCCAACAACTGTCCCTCCTGCATACCTTGTAAATTGCAGATCTTTGCCTGCAGCAAGCAGCGATTGATACATACTGTTCGCACTGGCCCCACAGCTTTCCCTCTGATGTATTCCTGCCTATGCCGAAACAGGAAGTTACATCAGAGGGAAGGCTGTGGGGCCAACATGAGCAGTGTGTATTAGCTTCTGCTGGCTGCTGGTGAAAATCTGCTACTTAAAAGGTATGCGGGGGAGGGGGATATTTGAGAGAGTATATGGCATGCAGGCGAGAGAGGTAGAGACCGAATCACTTGTGGGACAGGGTGGAATTCTTCTGCCCACCCATGTTAGGCTCAGGCCCACCCGAAATTCAGTTTCTGGCTACGCCCCTGCCCTGAAACACTTATGAACAATGCTGGTAAAATTATATGCTGGTGCTGAAAATTTTACATGTTAAGCGCTATTCTCTAAAGGGTATGTATCTTTTGTAGAATAACGCTTAGGGCATAAACTGTGCCTAACTTTAAGCGTGTGCAAATACACTTGCTAAAAGCAGATGCCAATGCCTAAATTAGGCTTTCTTCGGCTGAATTCTGTATTTATGTGCATAAAATTTTGGAACACCCCTGAAATGCCCCTAACCACGCCCCCCCCCCCAAAAAAAATTTTTCCACACATTAGGATTTACACGCGGATCATTATAGAATACCATTTGCCCATAAATCCTAATTAAGGCCAATTAACACCAATAATTAGTTGTTAGCAGCCAATTATTGGCACTGATTGGCTTGCAGGGCCACCGCGAGACAGAGCCGGGCCCGGGCTGCCAAGATGCCACCCTCCAACTTGGGCTACCGCCGTCCTCTGCCCTCCTTAATCTCCTGCGTCTGCTCCTCCCTCGATCTGTCACTTTTTTCCTGTGGGCCAGGACCTGGGTTATCACATTAGCACAATGACCCAGGTCCCAATACACAGGAGCAAGTGAGAGACACACTGAAGGAGCAGATCCCTCCCCCCCCCCCCCCCCCCCCCGCACACACACACTTGGCGTCCCATTTGGCTTGTTAAAGCAATTAATTTGCGTGAATAAAATTGGCTATGCATGCTAATTTGTGTGCGCAACTTTAGTCGCAGTTTATAGAATCCGGGAAAACATGCGTAATTGTACCTGCATTGAAGACGTATGAGCAAAAGTAGCCTCATAAGATTTATGGTGTCTGGAGAGCTTCAGAGAAAAAGGCCCATGCAGAACTGCTTGCTCTCTGAGATGTGCACACATCCACTGGTACACAATGAATCCACCGAAAATACCCTGTTGATCCTCTTCTCCCCCCCCCCCCCCCCCCCAACATGCCCTGTAAATCTGTTTGTGGATAGGACACTGGACACAAAAGTTATTAGTTAGTGAAGAAGTCACAGAAACACATCAAGTATGAGTACTGTATATCACATTGTTTTTACATACTTCGAGCAAGGGTGCTATGCATCTCAAAGGGGAGGGGAAAACATCTTAATGTTGAGATTAGCAAGTTATATATTGTTAGCAATACTTTTGGTTATAAAATATTGTCCCAAGACTACATCATATTTAACTACTCTGTGGTTGGCATGATGGCAAAATGCCAACCAGTGTTTAAGCATGAATGACTATAACCTGCACAGAGTGGCAGCTGCAGCTTCACCTTGTTAGACAAATTGGATGTACATAATACATAAGTACATAAGTATTGCCATACTGGACAAGACCAAAGGTCCATCAGGCCCAGCATCATGTTTCCAACAGTGGCCAATCCAGGTCACAAATACCTGGCAAGATCCCAAAAAAGTACAAAACATTTTATACTGCTTATCCCAGAAATAGTGGATTTGACCCAAGTCCATTTAATAACGGTCTATGGACTTTTCCTTTAGGAAGCCGTCCAAACCTTTTTAAAACTCCGCTAAGCTAACCGCCTTTACCACATTCTCTGGCAACGAATTCCAGAGTTTAATTACACATTGAGTGAAGAAACATTTTCTCCCGATTCGTTTTAAATTTACTACATTGTAGCTTCATCGCATGCCCCCTAGTCCTAGTATTTTTGGAAAGCGTGAACAGACGCTTCACATCTACCCATTCTACTCCACTCTTTATTTTATAGACCTCTATCATACGGATCCTTATCTGCCGTCATGTAGTGTGTTACTGTGTTAACTGTGACATACACAGAGACATGAAGATCTCATAAGCATTCTAGATTTTGGAAAGTAAACTAAACTAAAATTATTAGCATGGCAAACAACATAAAATATCTAGTGGTTTTTCAATGAGAAGTTATGTTAATTCAGATGTAATGCAGGGTGTTGTGGTATGAACTTTTCAGCTGGCTTATGCCATTACTGGGTTTGGCTATCTGTGTGCCGGTGTGTCAGGGCCAAAGCCTGTCATGTCTGGGCTCTAACTCGCACTCCCTGTGATTTCATGTTATGTCCTCTTTCAGGGGACGTCCTGTATGAGCTCCTTCAGCACATCTTGAAACAGAGGAAACCTCGGATGATGATCTCACCATTATTTCATCCTGGGAACTCACTCCATACACAACCAGAGGTCACCTCGCAGCAGAATCATGAAGAAGGTAAACAATTCTAGACATTTTCAGTGGGTACAAAGGTGGGTGTCCGATAAAGTTCTTCCTTGAAAATTGGTCCTTCTCCATCTTACTACCTTTACCGTAGCACAGATGAATTTAATTAGTGGTATCGGAAGTAGAAAACTGAATGTGAGGTAGTCCCTCTTTTTCTTTCGAAAAAGTTCTCCTACCTGTGGTGAAATGACAGCTGGACTTTTCCCTGCTTCTGCTGACCTTGTATGAAGTTGAGAGCTGGAGAAGGCTTGGCTATTCCAGCAATTTTAATTGGTTGAAACTCCATCCCACCATACTTATCATGACAAGAACTTTGCTTTGAACATACCATGTCTCTCTTTATACAGACAGTGCAGGTGCAGGCCAGAGAAAAGCTACCGGAGGGTCTGTGTTTCACTGCATGGCAAATAACGGGCAACTGAGCTGGCTACACCTCTTGAGTGGCAATATCTTTTCTGTGTTATCTGCCACGTTCAGGTAGTGTGTGTATCAACCTCTGAGTTGTAGTGTCTACCCATTCCACTCCCAAATTGGCATTTTCTACATTAGATTTTTTAAGTGGAGGAGTGGCCTAAGGGGCGTAGCCAGACTTCGGCGGGAGGGGGGTCCAGTGCCCAAGGTGAAGGGGCACAATTTAGCCCCCCCCCCCGGTACCGCCGACCCCCCCCCTGCCATTGCCGACCCGACGCCACCGCTGCCGCCACCAACTTTGACGACTCCTGCCGACGACCCTCTCGACCACCCCCCCTTGCTCCCCAGCCATCGCCGTGGGGGCTACCTTTCTTGGCGGGGGACCCCAATCCCCGCCAGCCGAGGTCCTCTTCTTCCCGCGAAGGCTTCATTCTGTTTCTGACATCCTGCACGCTGCCAGCAAAGGTAGCCCACGGCGGCGGCTGGGGAGCAGGAGGGGGGTCGAGAGGGTCATCGGCGGGAGGGGGGTCAAGAGGGTCGTCAGCAGGGGGGTCCAGGTCCAAATCTGCGGGGGCCCAGGCCCCTGTGGCCCCACGTAGCTACGCCACTGGGCCTAATGGTTAGTGCAATAGGCTTTGATCCAGGCTGCCTGGGCATTCTTGTGCTAACCAGTTAGTGCATCTACATTACCACACCCTAACTGGTTAGTGCACAGATAACGCAGGAGCCCTTACTGCCTACAAAAAAAAGGTAGAAGTAAGTACTGCCATGGCCATTTTTTAAAAATGGCTGTGTGCTAATGGCAACATTATAGACATTGTGCCCTTGTATAAGTCTCTGGTGAGGCCCCATTTAGATTACTGCGTGCAATTCTGGAGACCACATCTACAAAGATATAAACAGAATGGAGTCGGTCCAGAGGGCGGCTACAAAACTGATCAGTGGTCTCTGTTGCAAAGCATATGGGGACAGGCTTAAGGCTCTCAATATCTATACTTTGGAAGAAAGGCGGGAGAGAGGGGATATGATAAGAGATGTTTAAATACCTCTGTGGCATTAATGTGCTGGAGGTGAGCCTCTTTCAAATGAAGGAAAACTCAGGAATGAGGGGGGGGATAGGATGAAGTTAAGCGGATATAGACTTAGGACTTAGGAGTAAGCTCCTTTGAGCAGGGACTGTCCTTCTTTGTTAGATTGTACAGCGCTGCGTAACCCTGGTAGCGCTTTAGAAATGTTAAATAGTAGTAGTAGTAGAGTAATCTAAGGAAGTACTTTTTTCAAGGAAAGGGTGGTGGATGCGTGGAATCGCCTCCCGGTGGAAGTGGTGGAGTCGAGGACTGTGTGAATTTAAGAAAGCATGGGACAGGCACGTGGGATCTCTTAGGGAGAGGGGGAGATAATGGTTGCCGTGGATGGGCAGACTGGATGGTCCATTTGGCTCTTATCGGCTGTCATGTTTCTATGTTTCTAATGCGAAAAATAGAAAATCAGGGTTTTTACGGCCGCAATAAAAATGACCTTAGTGTGTGGGGAAAACCCACGTAAAGGCAACTTTTTACTGTAGCTTACTAAATTGGCCCATAAATAGTTTGTACTGTGTATATTATCTTCAGCTGATTTTAGCAATGTATACTAACATTTTTGAAGAATTTATGAAAGTTGATTTGTCGTTAGTTAACATGAAAAACAGAAGATGTGGCAAAGCTCTAAACTAGCAATATAATAAATGACAGATAAACAAAAGCGTGGCCCCTCCAGTCTACCCAGAAAAGTGCCCAGGGTTGTATCTGCCTCTCTCTGCGGGTTGCCCTTCCTTTTCCTGTAACTTACTGCTGGTGCAGTCTATTCCCCTCTGTGCCTCTTTTTTTCCTTTAAAGTGTGAAAACTATTTTTAGGTCTTCTGTGAGTGGAAATCCTCTACTAGGTGAGGCAAAAAAAAAAAAGTAACCCCCCCCCCCCCCTAGAGTTTTTTGCCATTTCCTCAGCAACCGCTTTGCTATTCAACGAGAAATTTTATGTATTTTTTTAGTCATTATACTTACGTATTCCTTCAGCGGTGTTGACGTTGCTGACATTTTAGCGTTACTAGCTAGCGATTTTAGCGTGTTAAAAATGTTCAAGCTAAAACACAATAAAATAACATCATTCAAATGATACAATTAGCAATATTAAAGAATAATTTTACTTCTATACATTTTTTGTTCACATTTTTCATTCTTTCCTTCCTCCCTTGACACAGTAAGGGCTCCTTGTACTAAGCAGCGGTAAGCCCAATGCGGGCTGACTGCTTCCTATACAGGAAGTACCGCTGGGCTACCGCAGCAGCCTGGCGGTACTTCCCAACCCTAGCATGCCGTCATTTCCGGCACTACAAAATTTTTTTTTATTTTTGTAGCGCCGGAGTGTACCCAGTGGTAATCGGGCAGTGCTGTGCGCTGCCCGGTTACCTCCGGGTTAATGTGGGAGCTCTTACCACTACCTCAGTGAGTGGCGGTAAGGGCTCCTCCCCAGAAATGGCCACGTGGCAAGTGCCTTACTTGCCGCCCGGCCATTTCCTGTCGGAAAGCGAGACTTCCCTTTTGCCAGCTGCGGTAAAAGGGGGCCTCAGTGAGCGTGTAAAACACACTCCGATGCCAGCGCCGGCCCCCTTTTTCCGCAGCTTGGTAAAAGGGGCCCTAAATGCCACATTCCCAAGTTGAAAAGGTGTAAGGTAAACCCTTATCCAAGTCTGTACTCTTCAGTGCTGCTCCATACCCAGCCATAAGTTGTGCCCGGTTTCCACTTCCGAGCTGGACTCCCATATCCTCCTGGGTCTTCTTCACTGCCACAAATATGCATGACTGGCCCCTAGTGGTTAACAACAGACACGTACACTTTCCCCCCAAAGGTGGACAGCCCCACACTCCCAGCATCCCCCCATGTTGTTAGGCCATCTTCCCAGGTTGTTGGCATTGCTTTCTGGTTTGAAAAGAGTTAATCTGGTTAAGCCAGTAAAGCAATTTGAGTAGCTCTGTGCTTCCTGGCTCAGGTTCTCAGTACAGAGGGCATTTTTCCTTTGGCTGCTGCCAAAATGCTGTACAGCTGCCAAGCTGCTGTAGAAGGAAACCTTTTCCAGCTAAAAATAGTTTCTATGATCTTTAAAGTAGTGCAGATTAGAGCTTTCTTCTATTCACCTGTCCTGCAGAGCATAAAGGAAGTGACATATCAGGAAATCTTTTCTTTTCCTCATATAATAATCAACTGGTGTTTAAACCTTGCCATATCAAGTTAACTGGAGGTTAATAAGAAAGATTTTTCTGAGAGGCAGAAAGGTTACAAATGGATAAGGGAAATTTGTAAAGTATTACAGTACTTTTCAGCTAAAGACATGGAAATAATGATCAGTGACATTCTCCTTCATGTTTTCAAAGCTTCGAAGCAGATAGTGGGCCTTAACCTAGGTGATGGAATTTAAGACGTTTCATAAAAAGAAAAAGTTTCCTTACTGTCTCAAGCAACTTTCTTTGCCAGGGCTGGGGATGTTGTGAAGGAAGCATTCACTGCCCCAGAGGAAAGGGCATATTGGCAACACCTAGTTGCTGGAGTTTGGGCTTTTATGATTGTCAGGTTTCAAGAGGAGCCTTGGTGCACAGTTCCCTGCTGAGGGCCGTCACTGCAATGATTGGAATACAGTTGGGAGGTGATACAAAATAGGGCACGAAATGCCTGGGTTAGGTGCAAATGAAGACTCACCGTGCCGTAACCCAGCATCTGCTTCTGATAGACCTAGAAACACAAAGAAGCATGAGGAAACTTGTAGGGCAACAGTTGAACCATTTTCTTTCATCCTGATGTTTCAAAAATTGAAGCACTACAGAAGGATTTGTTGGAGCTGTGGGGCAGGAAGAAATATTTGGTACCAAAATTAAACATGTGAAAACTGGAGTGTTCACGCTGGTGGATAGTAAATAAAAATAAGTATTAAATTCTTGATTCCAAACTTATACCCCCCCCCCCCCCCCCGATATTGGGATTTACACCGGCTGCACAGAGCACATCCTAAAGAAACTCCAGACGGCGCAAAATACGGCAGCGAGATTAATATTTGGTAAATCAAGGTTTGAAGCAGCAAAAACCCTTAGAGAGAAACTTCACTGGCTCCCCATAAAAGAGCGTATCGAATTCAAAATCTGTGCTCTAACCCACAAGACCGCTCTCTAAACAAATCTCTTTTGTCGTCCCCCTTCTCCTCCACTGCTAACTCTAGACTTCGTTCCTTTTATCTTGCTGCACCTTATGCCTGGAACCGTCTTCCTGAACCCATACGTCTAGCTCCATCTCTACCTGTTTTTAAATCTATGTTGAAAGCTCACCTTTTCACTACTGCGTTTGGCCCCTAACTGTTACTCATTTGCCCTCCTCCTTCCCTGTTCTTCTTTACCCTGTAATTCCCTTGCCCGTAATGTCTTGTCTGTCTGTTTTACTTAGATTGTAAGCTCTTTGAGCAGGGACGGTCTCTCTATGTCAAGTGTTCAGCGCTGCGTGCGGCTGGTAGCGCTATATAAATGTTAGTAGTAGTAGTTTACGGGGAAGCTCCAGCTTATATGTTCAGCCTGATTGACCTCCCTTCCAGGAATTCCAAAAAGCCTTCTCATACCTATCTCAATCTCCACTATCCTAGCTGCAGGAATCTGAGATACAAATTGCTCTTCTCCTCCTCCTTTTACTTTGCGAGTCCTCGTTACTGGAATGCTCTACCATTACTACTACTACTATTTAACATTTCTAAAGCGCTACCAGGGTTACGCAGCGCTGTACAATCTAACAAAGAAGGACAGTCCCTGCTCAAAGGAGCTTACAATCTAAAGGACAAAAAAGTGCAGTCAATCAAATTGGGGGCAGTCTAGATTTCCTGGATAGAGGTACAATGGTTAGGTGCCCGAAAGCGACATTGAAGAGGTGGGCTACATTAAAGGAGACCACCGACCACAATCTGTTCAAGAAGTCCCTTAAGACTTATCTATGTGATAAATCATACTCTTCTGTTATTTAATTACCTACCGGCCCTTGTTTGCTCCCCTCCCAAGATGTTCCTTATTCTTTGTTCTGGATTAAGAACTGGTTGAAAGATAGGAAGCAGAGAGTAGGATTGCGTGGCCAGTATTCTCAGTGGAGGAGGGTAGTTAGTGGGGTCCCGCAGGGGTCTGTGCTGGGTCCGTTGTTTTTTAATGTATTTATAAATGACCTAGAGATGGGAATAACTAGTGAGGTAATTAAATTCGCCGATGACACAAAATTATTCAGGGTCGTCAAGTTGCAGGAGGAATGTGAACGATTACAGGAGGACCTTGCGAGACTGGGAGAATGGGCGTGCAAGTGGCAGATGAAGTTCAATGTTGACAAGTGCAAAGTGATGCATGTGGGTAAGAGGAACCCGAATTATAGCTACGTCTTGCAAGGTTCCGCGTTAGGAGTTACGGATCAAGAAAGGGATCTGGGTGTCGTCGTCGATGATACGCTGAAACCTTCTGCTCAGTGTGCTGCTGCGGCTAGGAAAGCGAATAGAATGTTGGGTGTTATTAGGAAGGGTATGGAGTCCAGGTGTGCGGATGTTATAATGCCGTTGTATCGCTCCATGGTGCGACCGCACCTGGAGTATTGTGTTCAGTACTGGTCTCCGTATCTCAAAAAAGATATAGTAGAATTGGAAAAGGTACAGCGAAGGGCGACGAAAATGATAGTGGGGATGGGACGACTTTCCTATGAAGAGAGGCTGAGAAGGCTAGGGCTTTTCAGCTTGGAGAAGAGACGGCTGAGGGGAGATATGATAGAAGTGTATAAAATAATGAGTGGAATGGATCGGGTGGATGTGAAGCGACTGTTCACGCTATCCAAAATACTAGGACTAGAGGGCATGAGTTGAAGCTACAGTGTGGTAAATTTAAAACGAATCGGAGAAAATGTTTCTTCACCCAACGTGTAATTAGACTCTGGAATTCGTTGCCGGAGAACGTGGTACGGGCGGTTAGCTTGACGGAGTTTAAAAAGGGGTTAGATAGATTCCTAAAGGACAAGTCCATAGACCGCTATTAAATGGACTTGGAAAAATTCCGCATTTTTAGGTATAACTTGTCTGGAATGTTTTTACGTTTGGGGAGCGTGCCAGGTGCCCTTGACCTGGATTGGCCACTGTCGGTGACAGGATGCTGGGCTAGATGGACCTTTGGTCTTTCCCAGTATGGCACTACTTATGTACTTATGTACTTGAATTTGCATGATGTTCTTGTCATAAATGTTGTTAGCCACATAGAGCCCGCCATGGTGGGAATCTGTGGGATATAAAAGTTCTAAATAAATAAATATTCAGCAGTATTTAATTCTCCTGGCCAGTTAAATAACTTTAATCCGGCTAAGCACTTCACGCTAAACGCTAGAGACGCCCATAGGAATATATGGGCATCTCTAGCATTTAGTACTTGCTTATTTTTAGCAAACGCTAAAATCACTAGTGCACCTTAGTAAAAGGACGCCTGAATACTGATTCTATCATTTATTTATCTATGACATTTGTACCCACATTATCCCAAACAAGTTCGGGTTCAATGTGGCTGATCATCAAGTAGAACAATTGACAACTTGTCTAAGTTAGATTAGATATACTTTCAGAAACTTGTGTGAATACCATGCAATTAACAAAATAGAATATAGTAGAATCAACAAGAATAATACATCTTGAAGACTATGCAGTGAATCAGTTGCTTTTGTCAGTGAGAGATGATCTTGCCAAGTGAGTTTTTAGCAATTTGCGAAATATGAAATAGTTAAGAACATAAGCGTTGCCATACTGGGACAGACCGAAGGTCCATCTAGCCCAGCATCCTGTTCCTAACAGGGGCCAATCCAGGTTACAAGTACCTGGCAAGATCCCAAACCAGTATAATACATTTTATGCTGCTTGTCCTAGAAATAAGCAGTGGCTTTTCCCAAGTCCGTTTTATTAATTGCTTATGGACTTTACTTTTAAGAGCTTAGCTAAACCTTTTTTAAACCCTGCTAAGCTAATTGCTTTTACCACATTCTCTGGCAATGAATTTCAGAGTTTAATTACACATTGCGTGAAGAAATATTTTCTCCGATTTGCTTTAAATTTACTGCTTTGTAGCTTCATTGCATGCCCCCTAGTCCTAGTATTTTTGGAAAAAGTAAACAAGCGATTCATGTCTACCCACTCATTGTTTTATAGACCTCTATCATATCTCCCCTCAGCTGCTTTTTCTCCAAACTGAAGAGCCCTAGCTACTTTAGCCTTTCCTCATTGGGAAGTTGTCCCTTCCCCTTTATCATTTTCGTCACCCTTCTCTGTTTGACATAATCGCTTGGGAAGGGAATTCCATCTCTTAGCACATTGGTAAGAGAATCCAACATTATGAATTGTTTTATATTGAAGTTTACTGCAATTTGGGAAATGGAGAACAAGGAAGATTTTGATGCTTTATGTTTTGGCAACTCAGTGAGGTTCTGCATATAAGATGGAGATAGGCCATATATGGTTTGATAAGCAAATACACATAATTTGAATGTGATAACGTGCATTTATTGGAAGCCAATGTAATTTTAGTAATAAGAGAATCGCTTTAGAATGGCAGGGAGCCATGAGTTCAAGGTGGGATGCCATGTTCTGGGCTGTTTGTAATTTTCTGAGTGATGATGTTTTTAGTCCAGCATAGATTGCATTACAGTAGTCAAATTTAGATAGTACTAGTGATTGGATTAAGGATCTGAAGATTGAGCTCGGAAAGTGTGGTCTCAGTATAACGGCACTGGGGGACCAAGATTCTGTTATAGAATTCTAGTGTTAATCAGCATTAACCCACCTACATATAGGCAGATCCACTTACACTATGTCAATAGCAGGCATAAATGTACATGCGTAAACGCAGCACTTTAGTGTATAACTTGCAGTATTCTGTAATCTGATGCGTGTAAATGTTGGTCCTGCACATGCCCCACTCATGCTCTTCCCTTATGAACATCCCCTTGCGTCTATATGCCAAACAAGTTGCATACGTCATTTCTATAATAGCGCTGAGAGCTCAGATAGCATTTACCTGCGCAAGTATATGCTTAGAAATGAAACTCAAATCTAGGCAATAAGACTGAATCAATGAAGAATCCTTTAATGTTATAGACCGTGCTTTGGTGCCAACTGTGCCTGCCTCAGTGGTCAAATTAGTACTCTCAAGAAATGCAAAAATGAAATAAAAAAAAAGGGGGGAGGGGGTCATTGCGCAACAGTAGGCAGCAACATACATAAAGCACGTCCATACACATTGACGGCTTCCATGCCAGGTCTATTACTTTAAAGGATTCTTCATTGATCCAGTCTTGAGGGCTTCTTTGTAAATTTCTTCTTTTGCTGTTTGCTTAAATATAGGCACCAACGTGGTGTGTCTTGGGTTTGCAATTGCAACTTGATGACTTGTTGTGAGATGGGAATTTGTGGGGAGTACTGTAAATGTACCACATGAGAGATTGTTTTGTATGTTCTCTCCCAAGGAAAGGGGGCGGCACTGAGGGTATTCCTAGGGTGTGGTTTTACTTTGCTCAGGCAATGTTGATATTCGGTACTCTCCTGCTAGGTATCGATTTAAATCAGGCTGCAGAAAGAGAAGGTCTAAAGTTGTCCCGATAAATTTTCCACAGAATATAACCAGATAAAGTTATCTGGATAAGTTTGGCTAACCATCCAGATAACATTATCCAGGTAAGTATCTGGATAACTTTAATTATGGACTCCTGAGGTCCTACAACTGTGAGTAAATTTGAAGAGAAATGGCAGATATTTAAAAACAGAATCAGAAATGTAATACTAATTTTTCGTGTTACCAATTAATGTTTTATTTTTTTACGCCTAGATCATTTTTCCCAGCGACAGTCAAGACCATCACTAGATAAAATCCCTCAGAACCCTCCAACCATTGAGCTCCTCCATCGCTCCCGATCACCCATCACCACTAATCACCGACCTTCACCAGATCCTGACCAACGGCCCCTGCGGTCCCCCATGGACAATACCATTCGTCGCCTCTCTCCAGCGGACAGGCTCCAAGGCAATAGACTTCACCTGGAAAACAATCATCATTCCCAGGAACCCTATCCTCTTTCGGTGTCCCCCATTGAGAACAACCATTGCCCGCCTCCTGAAGCACTTCCAAAACCTCCCAGCCCCCGACAGGAGAACCACAGAGTGATTCAACTTATGCCCAGCCCCATTATGCACCCCCTGATACTGAACCCCAGGCACTCGGTGGAGTTCAAACAATCTAGGCTGCCTGAGGACGGTGTGCACAGAGAGGGAAAGCCTATTAACCTCTCTCATCGGGAAGAACTGGCATACATGAACCACATCATGGTATCCGTGTCCCCTCCTGAGGAGCACGCAATGCCCATAGGGAGAATAGCAGGTAAATGTAACTTGACGTCCATGCCTTTCTGTGAGTTTGGTGATGTCATGGATGGGCGCACTAGTACTTCTGAAAATGAGCTTTTAAATGCCTTCATTCAAGTAATTCCTATTTATTTGATGAATCCTATTGCAAACTGGTAAGTCAGAATGAGGTGAAAATATTAGCAATAATGCTCAAAAAAATATCTAATATTGTATTTGTCCTTGAGGATCTCTCCGAAGTGGGATAGTTAATCTTAACAATAACATCTTTTTGCACATGAACATTCTACAGTATTCTAGAATCCAGGAGGTGCTATAGTCACATGAACTATAGGTGGGCTTCCTTTTATTTTGTGGGCCTGGCAGTTTTATCCTGGTTCTTTGAGCTTTCAGCCCAATTAGAACCAGGTTCTGTTGAGCTAAGATGTTATGAGCCTTCATTTATAACTACCTGGGGTTTTTGCTAGGGCTGCATTTCAATTCAAAAATTTAATTCGCCCTTAATTACACAATTAAATATTAATCGAACAATTAATGATATTTTATTTATTTATTTATTTCCCAATGTGGCTTCTTGTGACTCTGGGCAAGTCATTTAATCCTCCAATGTCCCAGGTACAAAATAAGTAAGAAAGGTGGCATATCAAATCCCATCCCCCTTGTCTTTCCTAAAGGACTAATAATCTCCATCCTACCCCTAGATCCAACATGTCTCCCTTTTTCTTCCCTCTCTCTCCTCTTCCCGCAGCTCTATTTTATCTCTTTCTTTCCTGGGGTCCATAAACTTTCTCTTTCTCTCTCTCTCTTCCCTTCTTCCCTCCCTCCTTCCCCTCCATCCCCTTGGGCAGCGACACAGACTTGGTGGTGAGCAGCACCAAGCTCTTCTCATAGCTACTGAAGCTCACCGCCTCAGCCATAGTGCCTACCGGTGGCCCCTTCAGTTCTGCTCACTCCCTCTTCCAGAGTTTGGCATCTGGCCCCCTCTCAATCCCCCCTCCTGATGGTCTACCATAAATGTGTTCTTTTGTTGGTCCCCGACAGTGGCAGTGTTGCACATATTCTGCCTGCAGCCTGCTCCAAAATTTTCCCTTTGACCCATCTCGCCTCCTCTGACATCACTTTCTGTTTCTACATGGGCAGGACAGGTCAGAGGGAAAGCTTTGGACCAGGCTGTAGGCACTGTATGTGCTAAGTTGCCACTGCCAGAACCAACAGGAGACCACCTTTAAGATAGACAAGTGCAGGGGGGGGGGTGTTGAATCACAGGTGGGGGAAAGATGCCAGATTGTGCTGCGGACAGGTGGGAGAGAGTGGAAGTTATCCCACAGATTCTATATACGGTGCCTTAATTTTGGCACTGAAATTTGCACGCGGATCCATGATGCACGTGCAAATTAATTAGTTAGCAAGCCATTAACTAGCAATAAATTGACCTTAACAATCATTGCAATTAATTTGCATTAATTAGATTTTGCGCACCCATATTCCTGCATTCTGTTCTATAACTCCACACAGCTAAATTCCCTAACGGGCAACTTGGAAGAGGGCGTGGTAGCAGGGCCGCTGAGGGGGGGTGGGGGGGGGGCAAAATTCCCGGGGTCCGGGCCTCCAAGTCCCTTGGCGACCCTACGTGATAGATGCATTCCAAAAATTTGCATGCAGAGTTAGAGAATACCACCATTCTCGTGCTCAAATGCCAAGAGTTGGGCGCTGGAATTTACACCAGGTTTCAGCTGGCGTAAATACTGGCACCCAAATTTGAGTGCAGGAATGGGCTTTAAGCGCTATTTTATAAAAAGTACTCCCCTCGGAGCATTCTTTTCATCAATTTTTTATTGACTACTTATGCACAATCAATACAATTGTTTCATGACAGAAAATATTTGAACCACTCAATATAATAATTCAGAGACATGAAGTCACTAAAATGGGCCGTCGACAAGTATTTCTCACTTATCCCCCTTCCCCCATCCCACCCCCTATGCTGTATTGCTGCAATCTAGCAATAAGCGTAGTATCAAACCCCTCCCCCCTTAATGCCCCCAGACCCCCTTAACCCTCCCCTCCCCACCTATCCCCAGATTCTAAAGAAAAACAAAGCCCTCTTTCCAGGTCCCGCGAGGTCTGGTTTCCCTCGAAGCATTCTGTATAGAATTGCACTCTGCTGATTTTTTCAGGTGTCCGTATATTTATAACTGAAAAATCATCAACCATGAAAGAGGGGCTGGGACTAACCATGCAAGGCAGGGATTACCAGGAGGATCTTCCTTTTTTACATTTTGCCCCAGTCCATGGGTACAGGTGTTGGCTGTTAGGGCACTAGCCCTCCAAGGATTTGGGGGATCTTCCCCACCCAAGAAAGAGGGCACTTTGTTATCGGGCAGAGAGGCCACATGAGGGAAGGGAGGATTTTCTTTTGTGCACCCTGGCAAGAGCTTAAACTGGGCCTGTCATTCAGTGCTACTGTGGTCGGGAACGTGGGATGTTCCCAGTCGCATTTGCACAATTATTGTAGCATTTTAACAGTGGTATCAGATACAGCGGGTTACTAAGGTATACCATGCATTAAAACAGCGGGTAAAAAACTTTAGTAAAAAAACTATTGAGTAGTGGCTGCTCCCCTTCAGGGGTTGCAAACCCTGCCTCTAGAGTATCTCTGACTCTGGCCATCCCAAGAATCTAACCCATGTTTTCTGCCTGACAACCCACAGTACTTGCCCGTGAGACACTCTGCCAGTCTGGTGTGATTCTTTTCAGGAGGTAGATAATTAGCAATTCCTTTTAAAAATGTTTACCTTTGTTTTTAGAAAGCACTGCTGCTTTAAGGATAATTTGCTAAGTAGGTGCCATCTCTAGATTGGCAAATTCATGTTATTTTCTCATATCATAAGACCTGTACTGAGTACATAAGTACATAAGTAGTGCCATACTGGGAAAGACCAAAGGTCCATCTAGCCCAGCATCCTGTCACCGACAGTGGCCAATCCAGGTCAAGGGCACCTGGCACGCTCCCCAAACGTAAAAACATTCCAGACAAGTTATACCTAAAAATGCGGAATTTTTCCAAGTCCATTTAATAGCGGTCTATGGACTTGTCCTTTAGGAATCTATCTAACCCCTTTTTAAACTCCGTCAAGCTAACCGCCCGTACCACGTTCTCCGGCAACGAATTCCAGAGTCTAATTACACGTTGGGTGAAGAAACATTTTCTCCGATTCGTTTTAAATTTACCACACTGTAGCTTCAACTCATGCCCTCTAGTCCTAGTATTTTTGGATAGCGTGAACAGTCGCTTCACATCCACCCGATCCATTCCACTCATTATTTTATACACTTCTATCATATCTCCCCTCAGCCGTCTCTTCTCCAAGCTGAAAAGCCCTAGCCTTCTCAGCCTCTCTTCGTAGGAAAGTCGTCCCATCCCCACTATCATTTTCGTCGCCCTTCGCTGTACCTTTTCCAATTCTACTATATCTTTTTTGAGATACGGAGACCAGTACTGAACACAATACTCCAGGTGCGGTCGCACCATGGAGCAATACAACGGCATTATAACATCCGCACACCTGGACTCCATACCCTTCCTAATAACACCCAACATTCTATTCGCTTTCCTAGCCGCAGCAGCACACTGAGCAGAAGGTTTCAGCGTATCATCGACGACGACACCCAGATCCCTTTCTTGATCCGTAACTCCTAACGCGGAACCTTGCAAGACGTAGCTATAATTCGGGTTCCTCTTACCCACATGCATCACTTTGCACTTGTCAACATTGAACTTCATCTGCCACTTGCACGCCCATTCTCCCAGTCTCACAAGGTCCTCCTGTAATCGTTCACATTCCTCCTGCGACTTGACGACCCTGAATAATTTTGTGTCATCGGCGAATTTAATTACCTCACTAGTTATTCCCATCTCTAGGTCATTTATAAATACATTAAAAAGCAACGGACCCAGCACAGACCCCTGCGGAACCCCACTAACTACCCTCCTCCACTGAGAATACTGGCCACGCAATCCTACTCTCTGCTTCCTATCTTTCAACCAGTTCTTAATCCATAATAATACCCTACCTCCGATTCCATGACTCTGCAATTTCTTCAGGAGTCTTTCGTGCGGCACTTTGTCAAACGCCTTCTGAAAATCCAGATATACAATATCAACCGGCTCCCCATTGTCCACATGTTTGCTTACCCCCTCAAAAAAATGCATTAGATTGGTGAGGCAAGACTTCCCTTCACTAAATCCGTGCTGACTTTGTCTCATCAGTCCATGTTTTTGTATATGCTCTGCAATTTTATTCTTAATAATAGCCTCCACCATCTTGCCCGGCACCGACGTCAGACTCACCGGTCTATAATTTCCCGGATCTCCTCTGGAACCCTTCTTAAAAATCGGAGTAACATTGAGTTGCACAATCATTTACTTGGGTAAATAACAATTTATCCAGGTAAGTTGAATTATCTTAAAATTTCCCTATTCAAATAGCTAAAAAGTACAGATGGGATTCACAAGGCACATAACCTTTAAGGACATATCCGTGGTTGTGATCAAAATACATATGTAGAATGGAATTTTCAAACCTGCACACTCACTTTATACTTCTTTCCTCTCTCTGCAGAAAAAGGAAGCACAAAGTCTGTGGGTACTTCTGTCACTGGGTACCCATGTAAGTAAATTTTCAAAAGAATCACTACATAACATAGTTTTCTTTGAAAATTGCCTACCAGGACTTACAGGTATGAGACTACCTGCAGACTTTGCACCTGTGCAGGCTAATGAATGTTACCCCCAATATTATTCTATCCTAGGAGGTTTGATAATAGGAGACGGTATGATGTCACAAGGCTGAAGCCAGTCTCCACCCACACAAAGGAGGATTTTAATTCTCCCCAATGCAGCCACCGCCATCTTGGTGCACCCAAAACAATGTAATTGATAGGGTGACAAGCTCTGCCTACTGGCTTCAGCCCACATAATGAGCCTTGATTCTATCCAACCCAAATGAATGTTGGAAAGAAATTATACATAAGGTTTGAGAATGTCTGCGGGCAAATAAACTGTAACGGGGCAATTCTATAAATTGGCGCCAAGATATAGGTGCCACAATGGGGTACTCTTAGCGCCAATTCTATAACATCTTCTGGGCACACCTAAGCTGTTGTAGAATACTAGTGCAAAGCCACTGTAGTGTGCTGGAAGTTTGATGCAACAATATGTCAATGTCTGGTGTAAGCTGGCGAGCCTATATGCACCATGCAAGACACGCAACTGGTAGTGTGTTGTATGTGTCATTTGGTGATACACCGATAACATGCCCATACTCCACCCATAGGTACACTCCCCTGGCAGATACGCACTAACCCCCAGATATATGGTGACCAGATTTTTATGCCCAGATTTAATTGAGTAATGAGCCCTTGTCAATAGTTGGGTGCTAACAACTAATTATTATTATTATTTGTTACATTTGTACCCCGCACTTTCCCACTCATAGCAGCTTACATAGTAATAGGATTACAAAGTAAAGTGTAGAGAAAACAGGCTAATCTTAGCAGAGTAATGGAGATGCAGAGTAGTGGAGACGTGTAGATAGGTAATATTATGAGGAGAAGGGGTAAAGGAGGTAGGAGGAGGTGCTAGTTTTAGGTTAAATAGAGATAATCAGAGGAAAGGTCGGGGTGAGTATAGAGAAAAAAAAATGAAAGGAGGTGTGGGCTGAGTCAAAGCCATTGTTGCAGGATCATGTGATGAATAGACGGGTTAGTAGAGTTAGGTCGTGGCGTTTGGGTAAGCTTCCTTGAATAGATGGGTTTTCAGAGATTTTCTGAAGGGTAGATAGTCTTTGATAGAGCGGATGGGTCTGGGTGGTGCATTCCAGAGTTGACTACCTTTGAAGGAGAAGTTGGAATCAAATGAAGATTTGTACTTGAGACCTTTACAGCTGGGATAGTGCAGGTCAAGGTAGTTTCGAGATGATACTGAAGTGTTTCTGGTGGGTAAGTCGATCAAGCCGGTCATGTAGCTCGGGGAAACGAAACACCATGGATGATTCTGTGAATCAATGTGTGGACCTTGAAGTTAATTGTCACTCATTACAATTTGATGGGCATCTGGCTATTCACTTTTCTATAAGGCACAGCACCAAACTCTACTAGCATGTAACTGAAAAGAGAGCATGCCCATCGGCACGTCAGGGGCATTCTGAAAAGTTGCACGCAGAGTTATAAAATATGGCCTCATTGCACCCAACTTGAGTGCCAGCATTTACACCAGGTTTCAAGAGGCCTAAATCTGGCATCTAAAGTTATGCATGGGAAGCGACGCATGCCCGTTATAGAATCACGCTTAGCGCTGATTTGTTTTTGTGCACAAAATTGAGCACCATTTATTGAATCTGGTCCTAAGTGACTTACACGCACCACTTACAGAACAGCCCTTAGCACTTATACATGTAAATTTCAGGTATTGACCCCAGTGATGCACATAAGTGCTAGACCTGTGTAATCTCTATGCATTGTTGACCCCCTATACTTAGGCATCCGATTATAGAATTGCCTTTCAGAAATGTAACTTTACATCACCAAGGGGCTCATTTTTGACAGGGAATAATGTCTTAAAAAATGACATAAAGCAGCATTTGGACGTTTTTTTAAAACCCATTTTCCAGATGTTTTTCTATGCAATCTGGGAGCATGTTAAGGGTGGGATTTGGCCATTCCTAAGATCTGGAACAAAACAAAAACATCCAGGACTAAAACTAAGATGTTTTGAACTAGACTTGTTTTAACAACGACTAAGCCACAATAAAGTGCCCTAAATGACCAGATGACCACTGAAGGAATAAAGGAATAAAGGAATAATATAAGAACATAAGACCCACCTTCCTCTCCCAGTGGTCACTGACCCCCTCCCCACCCCAAAGATGTTATAGCCAGGCTTGTTTGAGCAGCAAGCATGTCCCTGGAGTAGACTAGTGGTTGGTGCAGTGCAATGCAGAGAAGGGGACCCAGGCCCACATCCCGCTCTAACTGTTGCACTTGTGGTGGAATGTGTCAGCCCTCCAAAACCTACCATAAACCTACTGTACCCACATATAGGTGACACCTGCAACCATAAGGGCTATTGTAGTGGTGTATAGTTGGATACTGTAGGTTTTTGGTGGGTTTTAGAGGGTTCAGTGTATACTATGACACGAAGATAGCCAATACAGTGGAGGGAGTAGAAACCATGAGGAGTGATCTCCAAACATTAGAAGAATGGTCAAGGGTCTGGCAGTTAATATATTAAGTTAATCTAGGCTCTTCAATACAATACTGGTGTTAAACTCAAAAACCTTTCTACCTTATCGCCAGTGTACAACTATACATACTTTTAAACTAATCATTAAAAATAGTTTTTTGGTGCTCAGTGTGAATAAAGTGCTGAGGTGCAATCACCTGCTACAGCACTGTATAATAGTCCATCATTGCACCATCCCCCTACCTCCTATCATTGTCATAAGCCTTCAATTAGCTGTCATCGATATTAATAATGCTTTTTTTTAAATGTACCAGCTGGCATATATACTACATAAGTACATAACATAAGTATTGCCTTACTGGGAAAGACCAAAGGTCCATCAAGCGCAGCATCCTGTTTCCAACAGTGGCCAATCCAGGTCACAAATACCTGGCAAGATCCCACTATATAGATCAAATTACTCAAATGTTCCCCTGATACAAACAATATAGTCTAAACATTTTTTTTTCTTTAAGGAATCACTTAGCTTAGAAGTCCATTGGGGGTGGTATGTGCTGACATATAACTCTGGTGATCACATCCTCTTGTGGATCTGTGATTCAAAAACATAATCCTTCTATGTTATTTCTCCCTGTACTCGTTCTCAATGCGGTGCCACGTTTCGCCAACCAGTGGCGTCTTCAGGAGAACGATAATTTGGACAGATCTCTCTGCAGTCTCCGCTCTACTGCTTAAGGACGCCAACGCACAGAGCAGAAAAACATCTAGCAAGTGGCCATTTTTGAAAAAAAAAAAAGATGTTTTGAAAATGGCTATATTTGCTATTCGGATTCTGGACATTTTGAGCAAAACGTCCAAAGTCAGACTTAGATGTCATATCGAAAATGCCCCTGTGGCATCAAAGAAATTTCACATAGAATTTGAAAAGGAATCAGTCAGTATATCAAGCGGACCAATTCTAGAAATCATCCCCACTCAGCTATCTTTAATTTTGATTAAACTGTGGAGGTCTCAGACTACAGTCTGCAAAATTTTAGAACAAGATTCCTTCTAGTTGCAGAATTAGGGTCACTAGAATATAAGCAACTTTTGCAATAATGTGTTGCCATGCAATCACAATGCAAAGATTGCAGTCAGATTTTCTTTGAACATCATCATTTATCAGCCTGAAATTTACCCACCTAGGTAAACCTTTGGTGCTTAATTTAAATATTACATTTTTAAGGCTCTCGCTTCTCAGCATTTTCCTAAATTAGGGCCATGTTTACTAAGCTGCTGTATAGGCGCGCTAGCACGCTAACGCTAGCATTTAGCACACCTTAGTAAACAGGGCCCTTGGACTCAAAATAGGTTGAAAAATTTACATAATGCAGTTTTAATAAAAATTTGAGAAAAGCTTCCTCCCAGGCAATAATCTCAAATAATAATTTGATGGTTTATTGTGAGCAAGGTTGGTATAGGAAGGCTAAAAGAAAATTGTCTTTAGACACATGTTCACTGAGAATGTGTCATAACTGAAAATATGAAAAAAAATGTATATGGAATTTTGCTGTATTTTTAGGTGCAAATTTCCCATATCAGACCTTTTTCCCATATTTTTTAACTACTATCATTATGGGCCCTATTTACTAAGCTGCGCTGTAGGTGTGCTAGTGTTTTTAGCTAAAAATTAGCACGCGCTAACACTAGAGACACCTATGGGGATACATGGGTGTCTCTAGCATTAGCACGCACTAAGGGCCCTGTTTACTAAGCTGCATTATAGACGTGTTAGCATGTTTAATGAGCGTTAATCATGAACGCTCGTTAACTGTGTACGCGCCTACAATATCCCTATAGGTGCCTACATGTTTAGGGAGCACGCTAATTGTAGGTGTGTTAAAAATGCTAACGCGCCTTAGTAAACAGGGCCCTGAGTTTGTTTGTTTTGGGATCAGCCATCTTTGTGACCCCAAAATCAGTCCAAAAACAACCAAAATCATTCGCCAACCATTTTCTAGTAATCTATCATTGCAACACATCAGAATTACTTGACAAAATTACTAAAGAACCATCTGACCTAGCTTAGGGGGGCTTTTACAAAGCCACACTAGTCATAAGTACATAAGTAATGCCACACTGGGAAAAGACCGGGGGTCCATCGAGCCCAGCATCCTATCCACGATAGCGGTCAATCCAGGCCAAGGGCACCTGGCAAGCTTCCCAATCGTACAAACATTCTATACATGTTACTCCTGGAATTGTGGATTTTTCCAAGTCCATTTAGTAGCGGTTTATGGACTTGTCCTTTAGGAAACTGTCTAACCCCTTTTTAAACTCTGCCAAGCTAACCGCCTTCACCACGTTCTCCGGCAACAAATTCCAGAGTTTAATTACACGGGTGAAGAAAAATTTTCTCCGATTTGTTTTAAATTTACTACATCGCATGCCCCCTAGTCCTAGTATTTTTGGAAAGCGTGAACAGACGTTTCACATCCACCTGTTCCACTCATTATTTTATAAACCTCTATCATGTCTCCCCTCAGCCGTCTCTTCTCCAAGCTGAAAAGCCCTAGCCTCCTTAGTCTTTCTACATAGGGAAGTCATCCCATCCCCGCTATCATTTTAGTCGCCCTTCGCTGCACCTTTTCCAGTTTCACTATATCTTTCTTGAGATGCGGCGACCAGAATTGAACATAATACTCAAGGTGCGGTCGCACCATGGAGCGATATAACGGCATTATAACATCCTCACACCTGTTTTCCATACCTTTCCTAATAATACCCAACATTCTATTCGCTTTCCGAGCCGCAGCAGCACACTGAGCAGAAGGTTTCAGTGTATTATCGACGACGACACCCAGATCCCTTTCTTGGTCCGTAACTCCTAACGTGGAACCTTGCATGACATAGCTATAATTCGAGTTCTTTTTTCCCACATGCTTCACCTTGCACTTGTTCACATTAAACGTCATCTGCCATCTATCCGCCCAGTCTCCCAGTCTCGTAAGGTCCTTCTGTAATTTTCCACAATACTGTCGCGAGTTAATGGCTTTGAATAACTTTGTTGTAACAAAAGAGAGGGAACAAAGTACAAACTAAAGTCCAAACAAAAAAAACAGCACCACGGGCCTTTAAAAATGGAACACAGTTCTTTAATGAATGAGCCTTGACAAAAAAACCCGACACGGGCCGTGTTTCGGTGACTAGCACCTGCGTCAGGGGTCACAGTGATGGCGTGGAAAACTTGGGGAATAACTCGAATATATTCCTCTACAATATATTATTCCTTACCCCACGTCTCATGTAGTAAAAGCTACAAAGAAAGTGAAAGTGCCTTGGTGCTTTGTAGCTTTTACTACATGAGACGTGGGGTAAGGAATAATATATTGTAGAGGAATATATTCGAGTTATTCCCCAAGTTTTCCACGCCATCACTGTGACCCCTGACGCAGGTGCTAGTCACCGAAACACGGCCCGTGTCGGGTTTTTTTGTCAAGGCTCATTCATTAAAGAACTGTGTTCCATTTTTAAAGGCCCGTGGTGCTGTTTTTTTTGTTTGAATAACTTTGTGTCATCAGCAAATTTAATTACCTCGCTAGTTACTCCCATCTCTAGATCATTTATAAATATATTAAAAAGCAGCGGTCCTAGCACGGACCCCTGAGGAACCCCACTAACTACCCTTCTCCATTGTAAATACTGCCCATTTAACCCCACTCTCTGTTTCCTATCCTTCAACCAGTTTTTAATCCACAATAGGACATTTCCTCCTATCCCATGACCCTCCAATTTCCTCTGTAGCCTTTCATGTAGTCTTTTTAGCTCATGGTAAAAATCAACTGGCGGTAAGTGCTGAGATGCCCATAGGAATATAATGGGCATCTCGGCGTTTACTGCCCCCTTAGAATTTTAAGGTGAGCGTAGTAATGTTAAGCAAAACTCTTTAGAGGGGCAACAAAATTTATTCATTGTACAATATATTAGCAACGTTGGCCAAAAAAACAGAATAAAAAACTGTGAAATGATAATTGCCATTTTATAGATGAATTGAATTGAATATTTTGTTCACAGTATATATAGGAGTCTCTTAGTAATTGTATTGTCTTTCCAGTGAAGTTGCTAAAGGGGCAGGATGGATTCCAATAATGTACTGTTCAGGAACCCAACATATATCTTTTTGAGTTGGCCAGTTGCAAGAAATGTGCAATGCCATATGGGACAGTTTAAAGTAGGATATCATGACAATGTAGTTCTTACTGTACAATGTTTATAGCTTTTACAATATGCAAATTCCAGTCTAGGTTTAATGCCAACAAGAATTTATCCAAGTGGAAAGGGCAGTTATTCTAACAAGAAATAAAAATGGTAATAAAATAATATAGGCAACGTAATTTGAGTATGTCACATGAGAACTCTTCATTATAAGCATGAGCGTCTTTGGTGACGACCACAGCTAGCTTGATTAACAATAACTTCAAGACATTATAATTATCATCCCGCTCCATGTGAGCTGTCATTATTCTTCAGCTGAGTCAGTTCATTCTTCATGTTTGCAGCAAGAATGAAAAATCTGACTTCTGTTTAGCAATTATTCTTCTGTTTAGCAAAGCAAAGTCTTATCTTCAAACACTGAACATAATGGATTTCATTGCTTGTTTTGGGAGCCAGCGGAGCCGACAGCCGCGCGGCTGCTCCCAGCAGCTAAGAATGCACCCGGGGGAGGGGTTGATGTGCCGGGGGGTGTCATTGCGCCAGGGGGGTGTCGTGCTGCACCCTTGGGGGACGGACGCCTGCTAGACTGTGGAATGCTTTGAAGTCCCCATACACATCTCCTACCCACCCTGCTAGACCATCTATGAGGAACTGATATATACACTGTCAGCTAACACATTTGCTTATTTCTGATCTGATGAAGAAGGGCGACCTTCGAAAGCTAATCAAGAAATGTATTAAGTTATGTCCAATAAAAAGGTATCATCTTATTTTCTTTTCCATGTTTTAATTTTGTTTGATTTCTATTGATTACCTTTAAGAGTGGACTAACACGGCTAACACACCTCTTTACTCTGAAAGGTCCATATTCACACAAAACAGATACACATGCACACAGTTGTATGCACACACTCAGAGATTGGAAATAATTCCATGAGACATGCTCCTGCCACACATCTCCCCCTGCTGTCACATTCCTCTCCCTAAGTACATAAGTAAAGTATTGCCATACTGGGTTAGACCAAAGGTCCATCAAGCCCAGCATCCTGTTTCCAACAATGGCCAATCCAGGTCACAAGTACCTGGCAAGATCCCAAAAGAGTACAATGCATTTTATGCTGCTTATCCTAGAAATAAGTAGTGGATTTTCACCAAGTCAGTGTAATAATGGCTTATGGATTTTCTTTTAGGAAGCTATCCAAAGCTTTTTTAAAACCCCGCTGTTATGATTGGGGTCTGAACCCCTCTCAAACTTACCTCTTTCCTGGGGTTCAGCTTCTTAGCTGGCTTCTGTTTCTTTTCTCTGTCCTTTCTGAGCTGGCTCTGTCTCTCTGTGCTGGCAGCTTCCAGCAGCATGGCTCTAATTGTTTCACTATACTGCACCTGTGTGTGTGTTGCCTGAGTTGCTCTACCTCTCTTTGGGTGTACTGACTTCAAGTGCTTCACAGTGTTGCATTGGTGTGGGTTGAGCCTCTCTGGGTCAGTGTGCTTTTGCCTAGGTCTAGGGAGTGTGACATCATCAGGGAGGGCCTTGATAAGGAAGTGGTGTTGTTTCCTTCAGAGCCTTTGCAACAGTGGTGTTTGCTTTAGGTAGGGTGGTGCAGTGTGCACTTCTGACTTTGTGTCTAGTTTCCCTGCTTGCTTTTGCTAAGGGCCAGGTTAGTGTTAGTGCAGTGTGCACTGGTGACTGTGTGTTTAGCTTTTCTGCTTTTCCCTTTTGGTTCCCCTGCTGTTCCCTCTTGGTTTTGGAAGCATTGCTGTGTGTAGGGCTTTGGAAGCTCTGTTGTTGATAGAAGTACTTCAGGGTTTGGTGTTGTTAGGAACACTGCAGAGTTTGCTGTTAGAAGTACTTCTGGTGTTTGTGCTATTGGGAGCATTGCAGTCTTTGCTGTTGGTGTTTGGTGCTTTAGAAGCACTTTTGGCTTATGTGTTAGCTTCCCTTCTTTTTCCTTGTGGCTCCCCTGTCTTCCCTTTTAGTGCTAGGAGCTCTTCTGGTTGCTTGCCAGAGTAGTGCTTGGGAAGCACCTTGTTAGTTGTATCTAGCTTGCTAGAGCAGTGCTTAGGTAGCTTGTTAGTTTTGTGTTTAGCTTATTAGTGTAGAGCTCTGCTTGTAGCTTGGTGCTTAGTAGCACCTGTGTTAGCTTTGTGTTTAGTTCCCTGCTCTGTTAGTTTAGGGCTTAGGAAGTCCCTTTCTTGAGCAGGGCTTAGGAGCTCCTGTTTAGGGCTTAGGAAGTCCTTTTGTCAGTTTACTGTTAGGAACACTCCTGCTGGTTTAGGGCTTGGGAGCACATAGATCAGTTTAGGGTCAGGAGCACTTCTGTTTCCAGTCCTGGTCCCTGTGTCATCCGGTATCCAGTAAGTCCTGCCGGCTACTCGAACCCAGGAGCTCAACTTCTGGGGGGCTTAGTAGCTAAGCGCAGGTGAAGCTGTGCGGACCAGTCCAATGTGCTCCAGTCCAGTGTGTTCCGGTCCGGTGTGTGTTCCAGTCTGGTGCGCTCCAGTCCAGTGTGTTCCGGTCCGGTGTGTGTTCCAGTCCTGTGTCCTCCAGTCCGGGGGATTGCAGTCCAGTGTTCCAGTCCTGTGTCCTTCAGTCCGGGGGATTCCAGTCCATGTGTTCCGGCTCACTGGGCGGTGCCTGCAGTCCCTGCCGGTGTCGGTGTGCTTGCCCAGGGTTGGTTGGTGGGTTTTGCCTGCTGCTGTCGCTCCTCGTCAGCAGCCCAAGGGCTCACGTTTGCTCCAGAGCCCAGCCCCACGGGCTCTGAACCTGAGAACCTGACACCCGCTAAGCTAACTGCTTTTACTACATTATCTGGCAACGAATTCCAGAGTTTAATTACAGGTTGAGTGAAGAAATATTTTCTCTAATTCGTTTTAAATTTACTACTTTGTAGCTTCATTAAGTGCCCCCTAGTCCTAGTATTTGTGGAAAGAGTAAACATGCGATTCACGTCTACCCATTCCATTCCATTCATTATTTTATAGCCCTCTATCTTATCTCCCCTCAGCCATCTCTTCTCCAAGCTGAATAGCCCTAGCCACTTTAGCCTTTCCTCATAGGGAAGTTGTCCCATCCCCTTTATCATTTTTATCACCCTTCGAGTTCAAGTGGCAGCGTTGGCTTCCTTCTGGGGGAAAGTCTCCGGCTTGTCCCTGGCTCCTCATCCAGATGTTGTCCGATTTCTCAGAGGGGTGCTTCGTCTCCGACCTCCCTTAAGGTCGCCCTGCCCGACTTGGAACCTTGGGCTCGTGTTGAAGGCGCTCCAGCGATCTCCTTTTGAGCCTCTTAAACGGGCTTCTGAGGAGGATGTGACTCTCAAGACAGTTTTTTTTAGTGGCAATGGCGTCAGCAAGAAGAGTTTCTGATCTTCAGGCTCTTTCCTGTCAGGATCCTTTTCTACAGTTTGCGGAATCCGGGGTAACTGTTCGTACGGTGCCTTCTTTCCTGCCTAAGGTGGTTTCAGCTTTTCACGTGAAGCAGCCCATTTTCCTACCTTCCTTTTGTAAGGAGGACTTTCCGGAATCCTATGCGCAATTGTGCCTTTTGGATGTCCGCAGGGCTAACATAACACTGGTGCATAAAATAATTCACGGAGGTGCCCCGGCCTACATGTTAGACCTTATTGACCTACCACCCAGGAATGCTAAAAGATCAGCACGCACATTCCTGAATCTTCACTTCCCCAGCTGTAAAGGTCTAAAATACAGATTAATACATACGTACAGCTTTTCATACATGAGTTTGCAGCTGTGGAATGCTCTACCATTTGACCTGAAAATTATTATTATTATTATTATTATTATTATTTATTGCATTTGTACCCCACATTATCCCACCTTTTTGCAGGCTCAATGATGTATTCATTACATGATCTTAAATACAGTCGATAATAAGCTGAAGGTAGATGAGGATTTAGATGGAAAGGTGTTAGGTAAGGTTGAGTGAGAAGTGTTTTTTGAAGCACTTGGGTGGTATAAGGAGTGATTTGTTTCATTAAGGATGTCTTTTGTAGGCCTTGTTGAAGAGATGTGTCTTCAAAGATTTGCGAAAGCTGGTTAAGTTGTCCGTGGTTTTTAGGGCCATGGGTAGTGCGTTCCATATCTGTGTGCTCTTGTACGTAAAGGTAGTCGCGTATGCCTGTTTGTATTTAATTCCTTTACAGCTGGGGAAGTTCAAATGGAGGAATTTGCGGGCTGATCTTTTGGCGTTTCTGGGCGGTAGGTCACCTGAAAATAGTGCACAACCTAATTAACTTCCATAAAGCATTGAAGACTCACCTGTTTAACAAGACATACCATAATGACTCATAATAGGAACTGTAATGCACCATCACTTACTTAATGTTCGGAATATTTTCAACCTATACCGAATTGTTTAATTTTATTATCTCATCCATGTTTTATATGTAATACCAATTGAATGTTTTCTCTTTTTACCTGATTGTTTATTATGTACGTCAGGCTCAGTCTCTGGCTGTCTTCAAGTCTAGGCTTAAAGCCCACCTCTTTGCTACTGCTTTCGACTCCTAACCATGACTCTCTTACTCAACACCCTCACTTATCACCCCTACCACTGCAATTTCCCCACCCCTAGCTGTCTGTTCGTCTGTCCAATTTAGATTGTAAGCTCTATTGAGCAGGGACTGTCTTTTCATGTTCATTTGTACAGCGCTGCGTAAGTCTAGTAGCGCTATAGAAATGTTTAATAGTAGTAGTAGTTATGCCATCCATGTTCTCTTTACAATACCAGTTGTATCTGTACTCTGGAATGGCATAAGCCATGACGGAAAATTGTAAGCCACATTGAGCCTGCAAATAGGTGGGCAAATGTGGGATACAAATGCAATAAATAAATAAATTCTAATGTGCCCAGTTCAAAAGGGGCATAGCTATGGGTGAGGAAATAGGCGTTTCGTGGGCGTTCCAAAATTTACGTGAGCAGTTATAGAATATGGCCCAGTGCGTCCAAATCTACGTGCATGGATTTAGGCCACGTTTTCATTGGCCTAAATGGACGCACATAGTTTTAGGTGCTAGGATTTCCGTCTAAGTGTATTCTATATACCGTGCCTAAATCTAGGCACGGCATATAGAATACGCTCAGGCGGAAGTCGTTACCGTGCAGATTTTGTAGGCGCCATATATAGAATCTGGCCCTAAGTGCACAGAATTAATTTTTTTTTTAATTTTGTGGGGTGGAGGGGGGAGAGAATGAGCGTGGAATCACTATTCAGCTAGTGTGCTAACATTACCATGTGCTAACTGAATAATAAAGGAAGTGGTAAGTGCTCCTGCGTTAACTTTTTAGCACAGGGCCGTATATTCAACAAGCCCTTTTTGACAGCCAGGCTAAAAATGGGCTTAACATGTGGGAAGTCCCGCGTAAGGACGCAGTAAGCCAGTGGTTCCCAAATTTTTTCTGTTCACGGCACCCTTTATGTTTGAGCAATTTTTCATGGCACCCCCCCAACCACACAGGTCTTTAGCCCCCAGCCACATATCTCTCCACCTCCCCCCCCTCCACACAGGTCTGCACCTCCCTTGGCCACATAGGTCTTCACCCCCCTGGCCACATAGGCCTCCACCTCCCTGGCCACACAGATCTCTACTTCCCCATCCCCCACCACACATTTTTTTCCACTGCTTACCTTCATCTGAAGCAGCCCTGGGGGGGGGGGGGGGGGGACTCTTCTGCAGTCTCCAGCTCCACTTCAGGCTCCCTGCCACTGCTGCTGCTGCTTCTTCACTAGATGAGCAGCAGCAGTGGCAAAACAAGCTGCAGCCATGCGGGACCCGACTCTCCATACACGTGCTGCCAGCGGTGTCCCGGAACAGGAAGTGATGTTCAAGGGGGCAGGAAGTGATGTCCACGAGTCCGGCCCCGCCCCGTGTGGCTGCAGCTTGTTTTGCTGCCATCGCTGCTGCTCATCTAGAGAAGCGGCAGGGATGGGTATGTGGGGGGGGGGGGGGGGGAGCAGAGAGGATGCGGTTCAGGTGGTGGCGGGAGGGAGGTCAGGATTTTCCACAGCACCCCTGAGAGTTCGCTGCGGCGCACAGTTTGGGAACTGCTGTACAAAGCCCATTTCTTAGTGCAGCTCAATGAAAGGGCCCCAAAGTTTCTACAAGAAAGCTATGCCAAAAAAAATTAACCCATGCCAAGTCAGTTCCATGCACGTTAGTTCATAGAATTACTGCAAGTTAAATCAGTTTTGCAACTTACCTTAGATGCAGTTCTTTCGCTTACCTATTCCTATCTTTACCCCCTCTTTCCTATCAGTTATTGTAGTTCTGTTTTTTTCCCTTCCCTTCCCATACTGCCTGCCCCTTCCTCACATTCCTCTTCCTTTTATTTCCCTTTTAAACTAGAGAGTTGCACAGGGACAGAAATTTCACCCATTCCTGCTGGAATCTCCTCCATCCCCGCCCATCCCCTGTGCTAAAATAACCCAACTTGTGGTAAAATAACTCGAAAGTAGCCCATGTTGATAACTTCCCCTCTCAGTGCCTATGGGGATTTCAGTGCTATCAACCATATACATTAATTTTTTTAGTGCTATTATAATTGCCACGGTACAAGAAAAGGATAGGTAGGCTGGCCTGGCACTGCAGTTCTGCGGGAGTCCTTCAGAACTTGGGTCCATTCCCATGGGATCCCGCAGGACCTGCGTCCATTCCCACGGGATCCCGCAGGACCTGTGTCCATCCCCGTAGGAGTCCCACAGGAACCGCAGGATTCCCGCTAACCCCGTTCCCATGCAGCTCTCTACTTTAAACTCCTCTACTACACTAGGGGACCTGTTTACAAAGGCGCTCTTGCATTTTTAGTGCGTGATAAAAATTAGTGCAAGCTACCCATGCAGACACCCATAGGACTATTATGAGCATCTACGTGGTTAGCACACGCTAATTTATAGCACGCCTTTGTAAACAGGGCCCTAGGTTTGTAAATTGCTCAGATATTTTACATGATGTTCAAGATATCAAATGCTAAATAACTTGGAAACATATTAAATTTAAGACGTGTTATTGAATCAGATGCATACTAACGAGTTCACATCCTGATTGTGCTGTTTTCTACCTTGAAATCATCAGATATAATCACCCCCAAGTTTGTTTCCTTCTTTATAGTCCTCCTTGTCTCACTATTGAGTTCTGCTTCTGTGGATTTATGTTCCCAAAATGCACCTTTGCATTTTTCATATTGAAACTTAGCTGCCAAGCAGTTGACCGCTCCTCCAGCTTTCTAAGATTAGTTCCTATACTGTCTGTTCCGACTTGAGAGTTCAGTGTTGTAGATCTTAGCATCATCTGCACAAAGATGAACTTTTCTGCTGTATGTTCACAAACATACTGACCAGAACTGGTCCAAAGATCAATCCTAGAGGCACTCCATTCATTACCTCTGTGTGAACTCAATTTGCCACTCTGCTGTGTATCCTTCAACCAGCTTCTAATGCACCTTAGGACCCACTTATACAAAACAATATCAGAGAAGCAATTTTCAAACTGCTTGCACTGCTGCAAAGTAGAGAGCTGCATGGAAGCAGGGTAGCGGGAATCCCGCAGGGACGGACCCAGGTCTGTGGGAATCCCACGGAGATGAACCCGAATCCTGCGGGAATCCCACGGGGATAGATCCGAGCCCTGTGGGGATCCCGCGGAAGCGTAGGCAAGTCGCGTGATGTCTCCCCTCTAGACCAGGGTGCCCTCCCCGAGCATATCTCTGTACATTTTGGTGGTCTGGTGGGGCAGGAACGATCCCCACTCTTCCCTTCCCGCTGCCGCCAATCCTCTCTCTGCATCTGTTTCATTAAAATGGCTGCCGAGACTTCAAGCGACAGCCTCATGAAATAGAAGGGGATAGAAAGGAGAGGGGGACATGCTACTCATGGATGGGAGGGAAAGGAAAGGAAAGGGGGACATTGCTCACAGAAGTTTGCTTTTTTTTGAAAATGTGCATTTTTAAAATTTTTTATTTAGCAGAGCATGGAAGAAAATGCACTCATGTTACTTTTACCAGTATTTATATAATCTGGCTTTCTTGGGGTGGGGGGGTCGGTGCGATGCAGTGCAGTGTTGCGACAGGGGCAGGTTGGGTGGGAGGGGGTGAGAATGGAGATTACTTGCGGCGGGGACAGGTTGGATTCCCAAAGAGATGGGCGGGGATGGGTTACATTTCTGTCCCCATGCAACTCTCTACTGCAGAGTTCACCGGTACTTAAATAAAAATGAAAAGATATTAGCAAAATCAATTCTAAAAGCAGGAAAATATCCTTTGCAGAGACTGACCTTGTACTAATAAGCAAATCCTGTTTATTGGCAGGGCAGCATTCAGTTAAATGCTGAGACTTAAGTACCTGAGGCTGGCTGCTTTATACAGCACTTCAGCTCATATAATTAATACAGGTTAGCACAAATCTTGTGGCTTCATTCAATTTGTTCTAACCTGCTGGAACCACAAAACTTTTATTATGCATCTCAAGATGTAGCTAATTTGTTGTACTTTTCTCTGCTGGCTACCACAAGTGCCGATTCCCATCTAAGTCCTAGAACAAAGGCCATCCAAGCTCTGATGCCCCCCTTCCCCCATGATATCCATACCAGTAAACCCTTCCCATGACAGTCAAGGGGCATCCAGTGATAATGAAGGGGCTACTGTCCCCTTACAGTAAGATAGGTCTACATCTTATACCTGACTAGTGACTGCCCCACTAGAGAATGACACAGGGATCCGCGGTAACTGCAGGGATGGGGACAGAGCCCGTGGGGACGGGGCGGGGACAGATCCCACAGGGACAAGGCGGGGATAGGGACAGAGCCCATGAGGACAGGGACAAACTCTGGCCCTGTTTCACTTTCTACTTTGAAGCCTTTTAATGAACTGGAATGTTATTTATGTTTGATTGATGCAGACACAATATTTTTATTTTTTGGAAAAACAAGCAAACATGCTGGCCACAGCTAGCAAAATTTGCATGGGGGATCCTGTAGATCCTGCTACCAGCACATCTTCTAAGAAGACATCTTCTATTGCAGGAGGGACTGTGGAAGACAGGAGAGCTAGACTGAATCCTGAGATTGTTGATGACTTCTTATTCATCCACAGATTAAAAAATCATAACAGTGCTTCATAGGGCTTATTTCTCTCCTCTAGGGCATACAGAACAGGTTGTATTTTGTACCCCTGGACATTTTAACAGGGTGGATTAGAATTCCTTGGGGTAGTAGAAGTCAGCTATTGTTGGGGTTGGAAGGGTAGAGGGTGGTGGTGGTGGGAGGGTTATTATAGCTGCTAGTTGTTGTTATTATTGCTTTCTGTTTGTAATTTATACACAACAGTTGCACGGCATATTATTCCTTTTTATACTTTAATAAAAAGATTTTTAATTATAAAATCATAAGTGTTCGAGGCTTCTGCAGATGAGAACAGAGCCCACGGGGATGGGAACGGGGACAGAATCTGCGGGGATGGGGTGGGGACAGAGACAGGGCCTGTGGGGAAGGGACGGGAATGGAAACGGGGCCTGCAAGGATGGGGTGGGGACGGAGACAGAACCCACGGAGACGGGATGGGGACATATTTTGTCCCTGTGTCATTCTCTATCCCCCACCACACCTACCCCCATCCAGATTCATGACTTCCTACTACTTTGCTGGCTCTAATGTCCCAAACACTACCAGCTGATTTACCAGCTCTTTTTTGTTGTATATAAAGCAGCCGCTTTATCTGAACTCCAGGGAGTCTGATAGCATTAGCCCATGGCAGCTCCACCACCATTCAGAGACTTTGGGAAAGACACATCAAACCGTGGTGGTCCATTCATTGCATCTATGAGGTGTCAAAGTCATTAAAATCAAAATAGCTTCTTGAGTGCCGCTTGGAGGGAATACATCATAGTCTTCATTGTATGTTAAATTCTCAGATAATATGCACATTAAAATTGTCACATTAATCCATGTTATTGGACAGTTTTAATACAGCTAAATACATGAGGGTCCTAAAGGGGGAAGTTATCAATGTGGGCTTCTGTTAAAATGTGTTATTTTACTGTTAACCCCAGTTATTAGTAATTAGGTCTCGTTGTATACAGTAGGATCTGTGCTAAAATAGCGTGAGTTAATAGTAAATAGCCCATCTTAAGCGTAACACACATTAATAACTACACCCTTGTTTTAGTATTGAAAGAGAAAAATTGCACCCCGTGACTTGAGGAGGCAGAGAGGAAAACATCTGGGAGGAGAGGGTGTCTCCAAGATGGCGATCTAGGTAGTCGCGTTTTTGCTGTGCGCCGGAGCTCTGTTTCTTCTAAGTAGGTTTTCTGTGGTCTTACTGAATGCCGAAGAGAAAGGGGAAGATCAAGGGAGTACCCTTCTTAACCCCTTGACTTAGGTCCTTCGGCAAGCTGTTATGATAGCATACACGACTCCAGCAGCACTGGGCGTATCCACTGCCGGAATGGAGAGGAGTCCCGGTTTGCAAGGCGAGGTTTCGCATAGCCTGCGTAGTCCACTATAGACCAGGTGCGATGCATGCCAGGAGGAGCAGCCACCAGAGCATCGGAAGTCATGGTCTCTGAAGCGGTTTTGGAGGGGCAAGCTCCCATTGTAGCTGCGTACTCAGGGGAGGGTTCCCCTGGAGAACCGGATCTCCCAGGTACTTCGGAAGCTGCTGGATTGAATTTACATGGAAAGACCTATCACCTGGCATGGTTGTGGGGTGTTGGAGGCGAGCTGGCCTGACCCCCCAGTACTGTTCTATAGCCGCTGGTTAGACCTACGAGGATAACTCTGGCATCCATCTGGACAGCTATGGAGTCCCTGCACAAGGTTTGTGTATCTTTTGTCACCAACGCAATGTCTAGAGCCTCATTGATTGAGACTGTTCAGTCTCATCTGACCCATCAGAAAAATCAACTTAAGGTGTTTGAAACTTCTATATCCCAAGTAAGGGAGGTGGAATCCAAATTGCTGCAAGGGCCTAATATGGTTCATTGTAAATTGGAAAACCTGGAAAATAGAGCTAGAACTTTGAATCTAAGATTTTTGAACTTTCTATCTGTTAAGCTTTGCTCCCCTCAAGAAACTTTTTATAGATTCTTAAAGGAGGGTTCCAAGTATCCTGAGGCAGGAATTCCGCCTCTACAGAAGCTTTGCTTTTTACCTGTTTCATCAGTATGGGTGGAGAAAGTAGAAGGCCCGGTAGCAGTAGAATCATCTTCTGATAGCTTGAATTTTACAGCACTTCTGGAGAGTTCTCAAAAGGAGGTGGCCTTTAGAGCTACCCTCCTGGTCTCTTTTGTATTTCTTCAAGATAAGTAAGCTTTACTTAGACTATATTTACATCAAATCTCCTCAGTTACTTTTTTTTGGGAGAGAAGATACGTATATTTCCTGATGTTTCCAGGTGGACGTGGGAGAGAAGGAACAAGTTTCTTTCCATGAGGCAGGACATGTTGACTTTCGGGGCTATTTTTTCAGTTAATGTTCCCATGTAAATGTGTATTGCAGATAGATAATACCATTTCTAATTTCTTTGAACCTTCACAGCAGGGGCGTAGCCAGACACCCAATTTTGGGTGAGCCTGGGCCCAAGATGGGTGGGCAGAAGAACTCTGCCTTGTCCAACAAGTGATTTGGTCTCTCCCTCGCTCGTCTGCATGCCATATGGTCTCTCAAATATCCCCCTCCCCTGCATACCTTGTAAATAGCAGATTTTCACCTGCAGCGAGCAGCAGCTAAATACACACTGCTCATGTTGGCCCCACAGCCTTCCCTCTGATGCAACCTCTTGTTTCCGCACAGGTGGGAATACGTCAGAGAGAAGGCTGTGGGGCCAATGCAAGCAGTATGTGTCAGTCGCTGCTCACTGCAGGCTAAGATCTGCTACTTAAAAGGTATGCAGGCAGGACAGTTGTTGGGAGTTTTCAGCTAGTGGGGCTTGGGGATCCCTGCCAGCCACATCATAGGTATGTTGCTACTGGGTGGGCCTGAGCCCAAAGTGGATGGGCCTGGGCCCACCTGGGCCCACCCTTGGCTATGCCACTGCTTCACAGCTTTGTTCTTTTTTAGATGGCAGGTCTCCTAAGTGATGGTCAAGATGGATATTGGACTTTGAAGCTTTAGGTGTTGTGTTCAGATACTGTTTATATTAAATTTTCCTGTATTACCTCCTCTCAGGTTCTGTGTATTGTTCACGCCCCCCCCCCCCCCCCAAGTTGTGGACTAATGCCTGTACTCCTTTTTCTTTTATGGGGGGGGGGTCTCCCTAATTATTTTCGTTGTTACTTCTGGCATATTTCTTGACAAAGTTTATCTTTGGTTTGTTGTAAACTTAAATTGGAAAAAAAAAGGAGATGAAAACGGTCATTATGAGTCTGCTTATTTTATACCTGTATTTGACAGCTAAATGGAGTTTCCCAAAGATATTTTCTCAAGAGTTGCAATAGGCTGAGATTTTTAAAATGCTTGGTATGAACACTGCAGTAGACTGATAGCCACAGAAAGGTTGAGTGGCCCTTTTGGGCTTGGTCCTGCTCAGTCTTCTTAGCACCTTATGCTGTATTTTTTTTAAAGAGAACTTCACCAGAAGAGTGGAAGCTGAGATATTTACATCTCTTCCAGCCGATCGGTTCAACCTGTTCCGAGGATTCAACATATAACCTGAAGTCCTTCCTAGCAACATTTCCTGGGACCATTTTAGTCTCTCTTACCCTTCCCAATTTTCTTCTTCCCTGTTTCTTCTATCCACTCTAATTTAATTGTCATCGTTTAACCACTGGTCTGGCGATAGCCTAATCAGTACATTGTAAGCCACTTTGAGCCTGCTCACATGTGGGGGAAAAAAGTGGGGTATAAATGTACAAATAAATAAATAAATAAATAAATAAATATTCTGGACAGTAAGTCACATCAGCTTTCAGCAGAATGCATTCAACCGTAACTTAAACTGGAAAGACCAGTTTGCTGTGAGGACTTTGTATTTTCTGGGCAGAGCCTTTTCTTTACACTCCTCCTGGGTGAATTGTTTTGGTGAAAGCAGAGCTCAAACATTGTAAAAAGGATTGTTCTGTAACTGTGAGCCTGTTTTTGACTGATGTTCAGTGCTCTTTGAAGCCGGATATTGTTTTCTTTGTAACCTGATTTATACTGATGCTGGGATATTTCATACCGTTATTGGGAGTGCAGGCACTGCAAGATGTGAATCTGTTATGAATGCCGAGATATAGGGTTACCATATTTGCCGTGACAAAAAAAGAGGACACAAAATAAAATGCAGCCCCACCCTACCCCACCCACACCACACCCCTGTGCCGCATAGTCACCTTGACTCCCCAAGAAAGCCGGATGCTGTAAGTGAAAATACTGGTAAAGTACCAGAAATGCATTTTCTTTGTACTCTGCTAAATACAACATGAAAAGATGTACAATTCCAAAAAAGCAAACATCCATGAGCATATGTCCCCCTTTCCTTTCCTTTCCTTTCCTTTCCTTTCCTTTCCTTTCCTTTCCCTCCCATCCATGAGCAGCATATCCCCCTCTCCTCACCTTTCCATCCCCTGCTATCCATATTCTGTATTCCCCCTTTCCCTGCCCCCATGTACATCCCCCTCCCCAATCTTTTTGCCAGCCTCCCTCTTCCCACCTTTTTGTAGCCCCCTTCCTCCCTTCACCCACACAGCTTCATCCACCTTCTCTCCCTCCCCTCATGTAACTTATTGTGCCCTGGTGGTCTAGTGGCCTCTTCGGGGCGGGAAAGAACCCCACTTTTTCCTGCCCGGCACTGCTGCTGACCCGCTCGCTGCCGGTGCTGCTTCAGAATGGCTGCCGAGACTTCAATCTGTGGCCTTGCAAGACTTCTGCGGAAGTCTCGGCAGCCATTTTGAAGTGGTGCCAGCTGCAAGCGGGTCAGCGGCAGCGCCAGGCAGGAAAGAATGGGGTTCTTTCCTGCCCCGAAGAAGCCACTAGACCACCAGGGCCCATTAAGGTGCGTGAGGGGAGGGCACCCTGAGGCCTGCTCGCCTGCCCAGAAACCAGGACAAATGGTCAGTCTGATAAAAACCTCCTGGACCCCGACAGTCACCTGAAAAAGAGGACGTCCAGGGGAATCCGGACGTATGGTAACCCTACCGAGATATTACAAATCTAGCAGATTACACCTCTATTGCAGCCCAGTCGGGTTTTCAGGATTTCCTCAGTGAATATGGATGAGATCTATTTCAATGCATTGCCTCCATTTCATGCAGATAGATCTCATGCATGTTCATTGGGGAAATCCTGAAAACTCGACTGGGTTGCAGCCCTTGAGGGCCGAGATTGCCCACCACTGTCATATGCGTGTAACTCTGCAGTCAGGCAAGCCATATGTTAAGCCTGCACAAAACAAGCTCATTTTCAAATACAGCCCGGATAACTCCCGCTGTCGACAGTGAACCTGGAAATTCAATACAGGGCATTGAATTTCTGTTTTTGGGGGGCCACTATGAACATAACTGATTAAGCCTCTATTCATTGGCTGACTGGCTAAATTATCCCATTTACTCCTTGTTCATTTGTCCTACCATATACTACTACTACTTAACATTTCTAGAGCGCTACTAGGGTTACGCAGCGCTGTACAATTTAACAAAGAGAGACAGTCCCTGCTCAAAGAGCTTACAATCTAATAGACAAGTGAACGGTCGGTCCGATAGGGGCAGTCAAATTGGGGCAGTCTGGATTCACTGAACGGTAAGGGTTAGGTGCCGAACGCAGCATTGAAGAGGTGGGCTTTAAGCAAAGACTTGAAGATGGGCAGGGAGGGGGCTTGGCGTAAGGGTTCAGGAAGGTTGTTCCAAGCATAGGGTGAGGCGAGGCAGAATGAGCGGAGCCTGGAGTTGGCAGTGGTGGAGAAGGGTACTGAGAGGAGGGATTTATCCTGTGAACGGAGGTTACGGGCGGGAACGTAAGGGGAGATGAGGATAGAAAGATAGTGAGGGGAAGCAGACTGAGTGCATTTGTAGGTAAGAAGGAGAAGCTTGAATTGAATGCGGTATCTGATCGGAAGCCAGTGAAGTGACCTGAGGAGAGGGGTGATATGAGTATATCGGTTCTGGCGGAATATGAGACGTGCAGCAGAGTTCTGAACAGATTGAAGGGGGGATAGATGGCTAAGTGGGAGGCCGGTGAGGAGTAAGTTGCAGTAGTCCAGGCGAGAGGTAATGAGAGCGTGGACGAGAGTTCGGGTGGTGTGTTCAGAGAGGAAAGGGCGAATTTTGCTGATGTTAAAGAGGAAGAAGTGACAGGTCTTGGCTATCTGCTGGATATGCGCAGAGAAGGAGAGAGAGGAGTCAAAGATGACTCCGAGGTTGCGGGCAGATGAGACGGGGAGGATGAGGGTGTTATCAACTGAGATAGAAAGTGGAGGAAGAGGAGAAGTGGGTTTTGGTGGAAAGACGATAAGCTCGGTCTTGGACATGTTCAGTTTCAGGTGGCGGTTGGACATCCAGGCAGCAATGTCGGATAAGCAGGCCTATACCTTTGCCTGGGTCTCCGCGGTGATGTCTGGTGTGGAGAGATACAGTTGGGTGTCATTAGCATAGAGATGATACTGGAAACCATATACCTCCTTTGTTGATTTTGATACCACAGATTGTATTCTCTTGTTACTATGTAAGCCGCATTGAGCCTACAATGAGCGGGAAAGCGCGGGGTACAAGTGTAATAAATAAATAAATTATAGTGGCCAAAGATAGACCTATTTATTCAGGTCTCTCTGGCCGCTAAACCTAGTTGCTTAGCCTTATATCATCACAGCGTAATGTTATTCCTATTACTACTACTACTACTAATCATTTCTATAACGCTAGTAAACATACATAACACTGTACACATTATATGCAGGTATTTTCTCTGTCCTTAGAGGGCTCACAATCTAAGTTTTTGTACCTGGGGCAATGGAGGGTTAAGTGACTTTGAGGGGCATTTTCGAAAGAAACGTCCAAGTTGCGATTTGGACGTCTTTGTAAAACGTTCAAATCCGGGGGGGGGGGGGGGGGGGGGGGAAACTGTATTTTCGAAACAAGATGGGTGGCCATCTTTTGTTTCGAAAATACCAAGGACGTCCTTGGATTTGGACGTCCCTAGAGATGGACGTCTTTGACGTTTGGCGATTTTCGAAACCAAAGACGTCCGTGTCAAAAACGTCCCAATGCAAGCCATTTGGACGTGGGAGGAGCCAGCATTTGTAGTGCACTGGTCCCCCTGACATGCCAGGACACCAATCGGGCACCCTAGGGGGCACTGCAGTGGATTTCATAAATTGCTCCCAGGTACATAGATCCCTTACCATGTGTGCTAAACCCCCTAAACCCACTACCCCCAACTGTACACCACTACCATAGCCCTTACGGGTGAAGGGGGGCACCTATATGTGGATACAGAGGGTTTGTGATAGATTTTGGAGGGTTCGCTATTTCCTCCACAAACGTAACAGGTAGGGGGGTATGGGCCTGGGTCCGCCTGTCTGAAGTGCACTGCACCCACTAAAACTGCTCCAGGGACCTGCATGCGCTGTCACGGACCTGAGTATGACATCTGAGGCTGGCACGTAATATTTTTAAAGATGTTTTTTGAGGGTGGGAAGGGGTTAGTGACCACAGGGGGAGTAACGGGAGGTCATCCCCGATTCCCTCCGGTGGTCATCTGGTCATTTCGGGCACCTTTTTGTGCCTTCGTAAAAAAACAAAACAAAAACATGTCCAGGTGAAAATGTCCAAGTGTTTGTCAGGGACATCCTTGCTTTTTTCGATTATGGGTCAAAGATTTCCAAGTGTTAGGCACGCCCAAATCCCGCCTTTGCTATGCCTCTGACACACCCCCTTGAAATTTGAACGTCCTTGCAACAGACTGCAGTTGGAGACATCCAAAATTGGGTTTCGATTATACCGATTTGGATGTCTCTGTGAGAAGGACGCCCATCTTCCGATTTATGTTGAAAGATGGACATCCTTCTCTTTTGAAAATGAGCCTGTTGGTCACAAGGAGCTGCAGTGGGAATCAAACCCAGGTTGCCAGGATCAAAGCCCACTGCACTAATCATTAGGCCACTCCTCCCTCCAAATGTTAACTCATCACACGGCTTTTCCTGTGATAGGGTAAAGAGTAAAAGGTCATGAATTTGATATACAGCCTTGAGTATGAAGGTTTGCACGTTATACAGTTTTGAGTTAATATTCAGTCTGTGGCAGTCCGTGTATTTTTTTATATTCCGGCTGCTGCAGGCTTCATATACCTGGATATCTGGCGCCAGGTCATACGCAGATAATGGCACTGAATATTTGGGTATAATACTACTACTACTACTTATCATTTCTAAAGCGCTACTAGACGTACGCAGCGCTGTACACTTGAACATGAAGAGACAGTCCCTGCTTGACAGACCTTACAATCTAATTAGGACAGGCAAACAGGACAAACAAGAGATAAGGGAATATTAAGGTGAGGATGATAAAATAAGGGTTCTGAACAAGTGAATAAGGGTTAGGAGTTAAAAGCAGCATCAAAAAGGTGGGCATTTATGTGAGAATCAGTGATATTCAGATCAGTACCAGGATAAAGCAGGGATAGCCTTTTTGCTGTCCTAACTTCATCCAGATAATCATCCAGGGGCCCTTTTACTAAGCCGTGTAAGCATCTACGCGTGCCCAATGCGTGCCAGAATGGAGTTACTTCCTGGCTACCGCATGGCTCTTACAGTAATTTCATTTTTGGTGCGCGTCCAATACTTGCATCTAAAAAATAATTTTCATTTTCTGGCTTCTGTATCAGACACGCGCCAAGCGGCATTTGATGTGCATAGGTCATTACTGCCCGATTTACTGCATGAGTCTTTAACGCTAGGTCAGTGACTGGCGGTACGGTTGTAGACCCAAAATGGACGCACGCGTGGCAATTTTGATTTTGCCGCATGTCCATTTTCATCAAAAATTTTTAAAAGACCTTTTTTAACAGGGCATGAAAAATGGATTGGCGCATGCCCAAAACTCATCCCTTCACTACCGCAAGCCATTGTTCAGTGCACCTTAGTAAAAGGACCCCCCAGTTAGCAGAGTGAATATTGGCAATAAATGGACAACTCCTGGCTCTACCCAGACTTTATTCCCAGACTGCCCTGGCCTGCCTGGATAGTACCAAGGTAGTCTGACAAGTTTTCAGTTGTATATTTCAGGTACATGCCACTGAAAATCCAGGTATGACCCAGTCAGCAGGACTTACCCTGGTAGGAGCTTCTTATCCACAGGGCCAGTGTTAAAGGGGTAGAAACAGGGCAGTTGCCCAAGCCTGCCTAAATCTAATCGAGATACAACCTGATGATGACCTTTGGGCCCCCTTCCAAATTTCTGCCCTCGGACCCAGCCTGTGTAAACACTGGGCCTGCCTGTCTGGGTAAGTCCTGCTGAATACCAGTCCCCGTATTTACTTTGGATTTTGGCTCAGGCCTTTTTCAGTTGTAGCTCAAGGTGAGTTTCATTTCCCTGAACCTGGAGGGCTTACAATCATAAGTTTGTATCTGAGGCACTGGAGGGTTAAGTGATTCACTCGAGGTCATTACAAAGAAATAATAAAATAGAGTATTTCCTACTATGTCTATATTTTTGTTATTTGTTCATTATATTTTTATTTCTTCTTATCTTTGTAACTACTTTATGATTTTAAAATGTTATGAATCACTTAAAAGTGAGATTTGACCCTGAGCTTCCTTCTCACCCTGCTACTCTAATTAATAGTCAAACACATCAACTTTCAAGAGCGGGAGCTTTGGTTTCAAACCCACTCAAACGCTCAGCACTCAGGCAATGAAAGGTAATTAGATCAATGACCTCAGCAGTGACTCTTTTCACATGAGCTACCAGTTCATGACTCGCCTACCTCCATCAGTCATAGGAAATCTTTTAATGCAGGCTCTATTTTATGTAATATATAAACACTTTACTCCTTCTCTCACATTTTTTTAATCACCAAGTTAAAACTATTTAGCTGCTATAAAAGCTAAGTAGCTGAATAGTTTTGACGTGGTGCTTAAAAAATATGAGAGCAGGAGTAAAGTGTTTATATGTTAAGGGGTCCTTTTACGATGCTGCGTCATCGGTGTGCGTTTTTGACGTGGGTCGAGACCCCCTTTTACCTAAGCGGGTAAAAGGCAAGTTTCCGTTTTCTTAAAGAAGTGGCCATGCGGCAAGTGAACCACTTGCCATGCGGCCATTTCAGGGGGAGCACTTATCACCACCCATTGAGGTGGCGGTAAGGGCTCCCACACTAACCCGGCACTAACCGGACAGCACACGGCACTGCCCGATTACCACCGGGTACACACGGCACTACAAACATTGAAATATTTTTCCAGTGCCGGAAATAGCTCGTCTTGGGGGAGGGAGCTAGTGCCGGGCTGCTGCGGTAGCCCCACAGTACTTCCCCTTTAGCGGAGCGGTAAGCCCGCATTGGGTTTACTGCCGCTTCGTAAAAGGGCCCCTAAATAAAATAGAGCCTGCATTAAAAGATTTCCTGTGACCGATGGAGAGGTAGGCAAGTCATGAGCTGGTAGCTTATGTGAAAGAGTCGCCACCGAGATCATTGATCTAAATAACTCTAATGAATAGGCCACTCCTCTACTTTCCTCGCTTCTGTTGACTTCCTCAGGGAACCATAGGCCATGTTTCTCAGCCAGAGGACTGTCGCTGCAATGAATAGCCGAGATAGGGGAAGGGAGAAAAGTGGGGGAAAAGATCAGGTCACTCTTTGAAGATTTTTAGGGCCAGACCTAGTAAATAGCACTTAAAAATCGGCGCTGAGCTATTCTATAAAGGGAGCTCCAGGTTGAGTGTCCTCAATAGAATAGTGCGTAGCGCCGATTCCCACCCCCACATTTGGGCATTAGCATTTACGCCAGCTGAAACCCAATATAAATACCGACACCCAACTCATGGCATTTGAACGTGTAAATGGCACTGTTTTATAACACTGCGCCCAACTTTTTGGAGCACCCCTGACCTGCCCATGCCCCTCCCATTTCCACACCCCCTTTTGGGTTGTACACTATGGGATTTAGGCACCCCAAGTTATAGAATAGTGCGCTGGCAGATGCGCATGCAAATCCTAATTAATGCCAATTAACGTCAGTAATTGTTAGCATCCAATTATTGATTGTGATTGGCTCATTAATTAACCATAATGGACATATCCCAACTCTTCCTCTCCCCTCCCCCCCCAAGTTCTCCCCAACTATCTCTTTCACACATGTACCTCATTCTACTATAATATCACCTTCATATATTGTTCACACCTTGTATTTGCTCACACCGGAATCGGTTAATACCGTTTATGGTACTATGTAAGCCACATTGAGCCAGCAAAGAGGTGGGAAAATGTGGGATACAAATGCAACAAATAAATAAATTAAGTTCCGCATGCATCTCAGCACCCAATTTTTGGCGATCTGGGATATAGTGTCATAGCTCATGTTTTGACTGGTTCTAATTGACTTGGAAGCCTAAAGCAGTGTTTCCCAAGTCCAGTCCTGGAGTACCGCTTGCCAGTCAGGTTTTCAGGATATCCACAATGAATATGCATGAATTTGATTTGCATGTACTGCTTCCATTATATGCAAATCTCTTTCATGCATATTCATTGTGGATATCCTGAAACCCTGACTGCCAAGGAGTACTCCAGGACCAGACTTGGGAAACACTGGCCTAAAGGAACCAAGGCCTGGCTAAAAGTATGGACTGACTTCTCCTGTGTGCATGTTCTACCCTGATTCAGGAGAGGTGTTCCCAGGGACAAGGAGAGGTGACAGCAAGAAAACAACATAGGTCAATAAGATGTTCAAATCTACAAGGAATGTTTCCCATTGAGTTTTCGCCCACATAAAAAACTCCACAGCTGCTTTGTGCCTGTGGTCAATTTTCATAGGGGAACTACTATCTATTTTCCTTTTGAAAATTATCCACAAAGCCCCCAGCTACAAAGCATATCTTATTCGATTTTGCTCACACCTTTTTTTCTGTAGTAGCTCAAGGTGAGTTACATTCAGGTACGCTGGATATTTCTCTGTCCCAGGAGGGCTCACAATCTAAGTTTGTACCTGAGGCAATGGAGAGTTAAGTGACCTTGACCAAGATCACAAGGAGCAGCAGTGGGATTTGAACTGGCCACCTCTGGATTACAAGACCAGTGCTCTAACCACTAGGCCACTCCTCCACTAGCAATACTCTATGTAGAATCTCAAATAGTAGCAACAGAATCTCAAATAGTACCACCATTCCATGTAGAATCTCAAATAGTAGCAACATTCCATGTATAATCTCAAATATTTATTTAGATTTTGCTCACACCTTTTTCAGTAGTAGCTCATGGTGAGTTACATTCAGGTACACTGGATATTTCTCTGTACCAGGAGGGCTTACAATCTATGATTGTACCTGAGGCAATGGAGGGTTAAGTGACTTGCCCAAGCTCACAAGGAGCAGCAGGATTTGACCCAGCCACCTCTGGATTGCAAGACCAGTGCTCTAACCACTAGGCCACTCCTCCACTCCAATCTTTATATCATATCTTGATTTGCAGCTAAGCATGCTTTGGGAACCCCACCATCTCAGGTATTTGGGGGGTCCTGGGTGGGGCTAGAAAGTTGGGGAAGGCTTGGCAAAATTTTGTCACCCCCCCCCCCCCCCACACACACACCTTGGGCTCAGACCCCCCCCCCCCCATCCCCATATTGAGCATACACAACTGATCACAATCACACACTTCCTTGACATAGATCAAAGGTGTATAATTTAGGTCCTCAAGGCCCACTAACTGATTGGATTTTCATGATATTCAAAATCAGCCTCATTTTAGACATGTCGGAAGTTGGAACTGAGTCTTGCAGGACAGGGAGTCTCAAGTTTCACCAGTATTTTAGAACAGAATCTGCTGATGTAGAGCCTGTTGTAAAATATAAGAGAAACGGATATTTATGTGTTGGTGTGTGTAGCATAAACATCCTTTTCAGAAAAATAACCATAAAATATCGACAGGTTCAAAGCCAGCACATAACTGGTTATCTTTGCAACTTTCGAAAAATAACCCCCAGTCCCTCAAGCGGAATGCTGCTTAATAGTAGCTATTTATCAAATCTTTAAAGTTCTTGGCAGCAGGTGTAACTCCCAATGTTGATCTTTTTGGACATAGACATTTAAGCCTCTTCTGAATTTGGGAATAAACATCAATGAACCTGCCATATCCACCCAAGATATACCCAGATCACACCTCCCCCCCTTGCCATTTGCATGCACTTGTATATCCCAGCTTTGCATAATGGGGACTTTGACATTTATGCAAGATAAACATTTAAGTGCCGGTTTACGCATATATCAGACATGAATGGACCTTGTAAATTGAGGGCCAATATGAAAATTAGTAGCATTATTAGGTGAAATGTATGCAGGCATCTCAGGAATACTCAATCCGCCCAATATTTAAAACCATTTAACCGGTTGGTTATCTCCTGCTGAATATTGCCAGCTAGTGCTTAACAGGTAACTGGTTATATTGTGCAATACGGTCTGTGCCCTGAAGAGCACAGGTACAAATCAAAGTAGGGTATACACAAAAAGTAGCACATATGAATTATCTTGTTGGGCAGACTGGATGGACCGTGCAGGTCTTTTTCTGCCGTCATCTACTATGTTACTATAACCGGCTATCCGCTAATATTCAGCGCATCGCCGGCTAAATTTGGCCGCTGAAATAGCAGGCCAGTCTTTGGCCATTTTCAACTTAACCAGCCAGCGCTGAATATCGGCTTGGCTGGTTAAGTTGAAACCAGCCAAAAAACAGCCGAATATTCAATGCCATTCACCGGAAATGGCCTGGCATTGAATATCCAGGCTCAGCACTAACCATGGGAGCCAGCCCAGCTAACTCCTGCGGTCTGAATATCAGGCCTGTTGCAGATAACTAATGTGATGGAGAAGTGGAGGCTGTGTGAAGGAGTGGCCTAGTGGTTAGAGCACTGGTCTTGCAATCCAAAGGTGGCCGGTTCAAATCCTGCTGCTGCTCCTTGTGACCTTGGGCAAGTCACTTAACCCTCCATTGTCTCAGGTACAAACTTAGATTGTGAGCCTTCCTGGGACAGAGAAATATCCAGTGTACCTGAATGTAACTCACCTTGAGCTAGTACTGGAAAAGGTGTGAGCAAAATAATAAATATGTATTTAGCCTTCAAGCTCTGAAGAAGTATACTTTTGTTCTTGACTATGTAAAAGATAGAAAATGCTTTTAACAAGCCATCTTTATGTTTATTGTCAGAGACGACAAGATGTATGTGTGGTGGGAGGCGGGGCTAGTGCTGGGCAGACTTCTACGGTCTATGACCTGAAAACGGCAGATACAAATCAAGGTCACAAAAAGTAGCCCATATGAGTTTATCTTGTTGGGCAGACTGGATGGACCGTGCAGGTCTTTCTCTGCCGTCATCTACTGTGTAATAGTAGGTTCAGTGGAGCTCCGCCAAGGCAGAGGAACACTGAATTCCCATGAAGAAATGACAGAAATACAAGAGTAATAAGAAATAGACTTCATTCGGTGGTAAAACAGTTTATTAATGAAGACTCGACACAGAACCCTGTTTCAGCTGTGGGCCTGCTTCAGGAGTCTTTATATAAAATATGTAAAAACATCAAATGGTCAATAACCGTTAGTTCAGGAAGATGGAGAGAAAAAATGGTCTTTTTAAATGGTCTTCATGTAAAAATCCATAGGAGCAGCAATAGCTTATTTTACTCGGAACCTACGGATTTTTACATGAAGGTCGTTTGAAAGACTCCTGAGCAGGCCCACGGCCTAAACATGGTACTGTGTCGAGTCTTCTGTTTTACCACTGATTGAAGTCTACACCTTTTTTTCTGGTCAGCCTGGTCTATTTTCCACTCCTCTTGTATTTCTGGATAACGATAGTATACACAGATGGGGTAATTTTGTAAGGATTGTTATTTTTAGGCACCTCCCTGGGGTGCAGTAATACATATATGTGGTAACATTCACGTATAATTGACCTCTTGTAAAACTGCGAGCAGCGTAAAAGTATTTGCATTGCTTAATACTGTATATTTTGATGGTGAATCTTCTTTTCTTTGTAAAATAGGCTTCATGTAGGTGCCTTAAATGCTGCTTTTAGTAGATGCTCTGTTCTCGAATTACACTGAGAATGTTTGTGTGGATGAAAGATTAACAACCTTTGCTATAACACATTCAGCCTTTCTGCCACTTCACGCTTTATTTTGCACCATCTAGTTCCTGTGCTGGTGGAGGCAGGGTGCATTTGCCTTTTTATAACTGTATTAAAGGCATATGACCTGAAGCAGGAGACCTGTGATGGGACACAATTTTCCTCTGTGGAAAAAAAAGGTTTTCCAAGGAGAAGGCGTTTGAGACGCTCTCAGGGTACCCCTTTCTCTTCCAAAAGAAATGCGAACCTTTTGGCAGTAGGGTTGCACTGTCAACATACAGCTAATCACAGCAAGTTACCAAAATTAAAACCGCTGATGTTTGACCCTAAATACAGCCGTGAACTGGTCAGCAGACATTTCAATTTCATTCCAGTTGGTCTCAGGCATGATAAACATGTCTGGAAGGGATTCTGCTAATTAGCTTATTTGAGATGGGTATTATTGAACTCTACTGGGGAAGGAATTTTGAACCTTACCCCCTTGTCTTTCTTCCCCAGACTGCAGGCTGCTGTGGGATTATGTCTATCAGCTGCTCTCTGACAGCCGGTACGAAACTTTTATCCGATGGGAGGACAAAGAATCCAAAGTCTTTCGAATTGTAGACCCAAATGGGCTGGCACGACTCTGGGGTAACCACAAGGTAATGTAAAACGGTGATCTCTCTCTGAAACAGGATGCTGGGCTCTGTGGAGCATTGTCCAACTCACCCCGGCACTTCAGTGGGAGTTACTGTACAGTAACTAGAATCATGTTTGTAAAAATTAGCATCACCTATTCGTACACTACACAGAAGAAACTTTCCTGGACTCGCAACATAAATATGGCAGGCACTTTTCCCTCGCTCTGCTAGTGGAGGGTGCTATTTCACCATTACATTTTTAGTAGCAAAGGACAGGCAAGTTCTGCAGAACTCTAGGGAACCTGCATGTCTCTAGTGATTGAAAACACAATATAGAAGCACCACCCCCTACTGGAAGCAATGGTCCATCTAGCCCAGTATCCTTCTTCTAGCAGTGGCCAATCCAGGTCACAAGTACCTGACAGAATCCCAAAGAGTAGCAACGTTCTATGCCACCAATCCCAGGGCAAGCAGTGGCTTCCCCATGTCCATCTCAATGACAGATTTTCTCCAGGAACTTGTCCAACCTTTTTTAAACTCAGGTACACTAACCTCTGTTACCACATCCGGCAACAAGCTCCAGAGCTTTCCTCCTGTTTGTTTTAAAAATATTTTCATGTAGTTTAATTGAGTGTCCTCTGATCTTTGTACTTTTTCAAAGAGTGAAAAAATACATTCATTTCTACCTGTGCTACATCACTCAGGATTTTGTAGACCTCAGTCATCTCCCCCCTTAGCCATCTCTTTTCCAAGCTAAAGAACCCTAATCTATCTATTTAGTCTTTCCTAATATTGGAGGAGTTCCATCCCCTTTATTATTTTGATTGCTCTTCTTTGAACCTTTTTTAATTCCACTATAGCCTTTTTGAGATACGGCAACCAAAACTGAATGCAGTACTCAAGATGAGGTTGCACCACAGAGCGATACAGAGACATTATAATATTCTTGGTCTTATTTTGCATCCCTTTCCTATTAATTCTTCGCAACCTGTTTACTTCGTTGGCCGCCGCCACACACTGGGCAGAAGATTTCAGTCTGTTGTCTACAATGACACCTAGATCTTTTTCTAGAGTGCTTACTCCTAAGGTGGATCCTAGCATCGTGTAATTATGATTTGGATTATTCTTCCCAAAGTGCACCACTTTGCTTTGTCCACATTAAATTTCATCTGCCATTTGGATGCCCAGTCTTCCAGTTTCGTAAGGTCTTCCTTCAATTTTTCTCAATCCACATGTGTTTTGACTATTTGAACAGTTTTGTGACATCTGCAAATTTAGGGCTCTGTTTACTAAGGTGCATTAGTGTTTTTAGCGTGCCTACAGGTAGTACGCGCGCTAACCATGTAGGCGCCTATAGGGATATTGTGGGCACATACATGGTTGACGCGCGTTAAAAACATTAACGTGCCTATAATGCTGCTTAGTAAACAGGGCCCTTAATCACCTCACTTGTCATTCCGATTTCCAAATCATTTATAAATATGTTAAATAACATCACTGTTCATCCTCCTTCGTTGAGAAAAATGGCCCATTTAACCCTTCCCTCTGTTTTCTGTCCAATATCCAATTCCTAATCCAGAAGGACATTGCCTCCTATCCCATGACTTTTATTCTGTACAAATTTGTGAGCCCTCCTGGAACATAGAAACTCCTACTGCACCTGAATTTATTTGACACCTGCAAGCGTGATGGCGATTATAGTGGAGTAGCTTTAGGTACAGTAGGTTTTTATAAGTTCCTGCAGGGCTCATAAAAATATGTAAAGGAATTAAGGTAGAATTTGTACCTGGGTCCTGTTGTTTAAAGTCCACTTCACTGACCACTAGGCCGCCCCTCTGCTCTAAGGGGGACATCTGTGTGGCCATTTTTGTACAATGGATGCCAGACAAAGGTTTATGTGCCTGCTCTTTTGGGGTTTATATTTTGGATGTTTCATTTTGGACTTTTTCAGCACAAGAACATCCTCTTCATGTATTTTTGAACAGGAAATGTTGATGTCTTTCCTGCTCAAAAATGGCTGTTTTTTTTATTTTTGTTACATTTGTACCCCGTGCTTTCCCACTCATGGCAGGCTCAATGTGGCTGACATATTGTATACAGGTACTTATTTGTACCTGGGGCAATGAAGGATTAAGTGACTTGCCCAGAGTCACAAGGAGCTGCCTGTGCCTGAAGTGGGAATTGAACTCAGTTCCTCAGTACCAAAGTCCACCACCCGAACCACTAGGCCACTCCTACAATTCTACTACTACTACATATCATTTCTATAGCGCTACCAGTCGTACGCAGCGCTTCACAATTGAACATGAAGAAAAGACAGTCCCTGCTCCAAAGAGCTTACAATCTAAATCAAGACAGACAGACAGGACCAATAAGGGATAAGGGTAGGACAGACAGGACACATAAGGATAAGGGACTATTGAAGAGAGGAAGACAAGATAAAGGTTACAAACAAGTGGCAAGTTAGGAGTCAAAAGCAGCATCAAACAGATAGGCCTTTAGCCTGGATTTGAAGGCGGCCAGGGATGGAGCTTGACGTAACGGCTCAGGAAGTCTATTCCAGGCATAATTCTGATGGATGTTCTTTCAAAAAATGCCCCTCCATTTACCTTTATAAGGTAGGCGCCCAGAACCAGTCTCAGTAGCACACAAAGGCTCATGCTTAAATTTACACATGCTACAAAAAGGATTAAAATGTGTGTACACCTTACACGTACAGCACTGCAGGGGCTCCACCTCTTTTCCACCCAGAATAGGCCACAGGAATGTCTACATGCAGATCACTTAGAAGTAAGTGCACTCTCTCCGTGTATGTGATAGTGTGGTTTTATTTAAAAAAAAAAAACAACCAAACCCTATACATTTAAATTAATATTTACATGCTGAATAAACTTTATAAATTTAGCTGTAGGTGTAACATGGCATTTTTGAAATATATATAGCATTTTACCTTCTTTGGCTACCCACACAAACCAGCAGCTGCTAGGTATGCCCCTAATTTGTGCTTGCTTTCAAGAACAAACTCATCTCACCTGTGGACTTTGTAAACACATGGGCTGTTCGAAAATTGCTCCTATTAGCTATAGAAGATCAAAGTTCAGTCAGAACATGATGCCATTTGCCCTTGGTTTTAAGATTCTCAGAATGGAAGAGTAGCCTAATGGTTATTGCAGCAGCCTGGCAATAGCGTAGCCAGATACAGTATTCTGGGTGGGCCTGTACCCAAACTGGGTGGGCATACAATCCCCCCCTCTGCGTGTGCTTTCTGCCCCTGCCCTGCACCACTGACACAAAGAATAAAATAAATACCTGAGGTGACGGGGGATCCCCAAGCCCCGGCGGCCAGAACAAGTGATTGTCCTGCTACAGCCAGCATCACTTTCCACCCATTGCCACCCTGCTGACCTCTCCCCTCCTGCACATGCTCGGTTTTCAGGCATGCGCAGGGTGGGGGTTGGTACTACAGCAATGTGTGGAAAACACCGCCAGCCGAAGCAGGTAGGAAAATCACTTGTTCTGGCTGCCGAAGGACATCTTCAGCTGGTGGGGCTTGGGGATCCCCGCCAGCCATAAGAATTTTTGGATGGGCCTGAGCCAAGACTGGGAACCTCCCGAGCCCACCTGTGGCTACGCTCCTGCAGCCTGGGAACCTAGAGAACTGGACAACATTCAAATTCAGATTTAGACATCATACTGAATATGCTCCTCCATCTCTGTCAGAGGGCCTATTTTATTCACATGCACCTTGAGGTAGATACTACATGTTTTTAGTAAATGACTCACTAAGGGGCGTTAAGCCCCACTGCGCACTTATTGCATGAAAAACAGGGTTCCGCATTTTGCATGTTATCGTGTTAGCTGTTTTTTAAAAAATATTTTTAGAGGGGGTGTGCCATAGGGCGAGAATAATCGTGGAAGTGTTAACTAGCTAGCGCATTAGCTCATGGGAGCATTTAGCTCCTCCTAAGTTGGAGGCGGTAAGTGCTCCCATGTTAATTTTTTGCAAGTCACATGTGCTAATGGAAGAATTAGCATAGAACCTGCAAAATTGTTAAAAAAAACCCTAAATACTGCTGCACTGAATCTGGGCTTAGTGTGCAGGAAAGTACCTCATTAATACGACCTAAGCTCAGATTCTAACGCCCTTTAGTAAAAAAAAAGCCCCTAAAACTGGTACTCACTCTCTGATACCTTCCTACTGTGAACACTAGCAGCTGTGGGCCTACTATTTAAAAAACATTTAGGGTCCTAAGCTAGGTGGCTAAATTTGTCCTGTATTTTCATCCCCATTTAGAAACCTAAGTTTTCAACAGATAGGTCAGCTTAATTTCAGAGATTAAAAGTTGGGCTTTTAAATTTAGGCCTGCCATTCATTTGCCTAGATTTAGAAGTGCAATTTAAATGCATAGTGTTGAACAGCAATATTAACTTTTTCCCCCATGCTAAAATCAACCTCCCACTTTTTAGGATCCTAAATTTAGGTACTTAGGGGGTCTTTTACTAAAGCTTAGCTGGAGTTATCTGCAGCAGGGCCCATTTTATTCGTATGGGCCCTGCTGCGGATAACTCCAGCTAAGCTTTAGTAAAAGACCCCCTTAGTGAAACTAGGGGCATAAATTTAGGATATCAGTTCTAGTAAATTTTGAAAGAAGCTAATTTAGGAGCCTAATGCTTAAAGTTAGGATCTTAAACCCTTTAAAAATCAACCCCAGTGTATCCAGCGAGTATGTGTATTCATTAATATAGTAGAGTGATATATGAAACCATAAAATGATTCTAGTTAGCTTTAGTCTCTTTAAAAGTCTTTATTCTTAATGACATAAAAATCTGTGTCTCTTCTTTTTGAATAAACAGAACAGAACAAACATGACCTATGAGAAAATGTCAAGAGCATTACGCCATTACTATAAACTGAACATCATCCGGAAGGAGCCAGGACAAAGGCTTTTGTTCAGGTAGTCTCCTCTTTCTCCTTAAGTGCCTCTTCTTCTTTTTTTTTTAATATTATTTTTTCTTCCTGTTGTTTAGGGGAGGAGAGGGGAGAGGAAGTTGCCTGCTATTATTTACATTTTAGTGTCTGTTATCCAACATAGATGGTAGGATCCTTCTCGGGATGTTTCTGAAACTCCAGTAAAATTTCTGAGGAGGGCACTTTGGACTATCTCTTGTTGACCTTAGCATTGTTCTCTGATGCAGGAAAATCCATGCTAATGAGTCCTATGTGAAAGATGCCACAGAGTTCATTAGTTTTGGGAAGACAGAGCTAGGATTGGAACATGGCCAAAGGCATCTTCCATAGAGTGTCTCTAACTAAATAGAAACAGCAAGAGATTAGCTGGTGGTCTCGGGCCATTGTTCATTCATCATCATGGGGGTAGACGAGGGGTTGAAAGCAGATGTTATATCAAAACCTTGTAGCAGAGTGTGTGGCTCAGTTCACCTAGATTTTGGACTCTGGATGGCTAATAGGTTAGGATTTTGCCAAATAAATGCTATTGAAGGGGATACTTGAGATATATTCATGGTGTCTAAAATATTTGGCACATCTGCAAAAGAGATATTCAGAGCAGCACAGAAGGTAGTCACCATTGATGATCCCTTCAGCCACATTCTTGCAAAGTGTTTGTTCATCTCTGGAGCCCTTAGATCCGAAAATAGGACAGGGACCTAACCAAAAACCTCTGTTGTGGTCATTTAACCCCAATGTAGTCTCTGAGAGTGATTCTGTCACTTTTGAAATGCTCTGGAAAGAGAGACAGGAAATAATTTTGTGTATATAATCCATAGTACTCCACTCTGTCAGATTCCATCAGGTAGAAACTTGATAAAACGTTTCTTTAAAAAAAATGTAATAAAATTAGTTGCACTTCGTTATAGCAAAAGACTCTCAAAGAGACTGTGCTGCTTTCACTGTAGCAGTTCAAAGTACATGCCTTTTTTTTTTCAAAGCACTTGACTATATCCTACATCTTACCACTGGCATAGCTACAGGTGGGCCTGGGTAGCTCAGGCCCACCAAAATAATTCAGTAGCAGCAACCTTGCTCACCTCTCTCCTGCCCCTGTATCCAGCATGCCCCTCCTGTTGCCTGGCAACTTCCCCCCCCCCCCAAGCCCATCCTCTCTGATATACCTCAGCATTTTTGCCGGTGCATTAGCAATGCACCTTCACTGCCTGAGTCGGCCCCGCAGGCTAATGCTGGATCTGGGGTCGATGGAGAGGGAGAGAGATGCAGGATAAAGGGTAAGATAGTGGGAGGGAGTTTTGGAAGGCCCACTCATCCTAACTGTGGACCCACCCCAAAGTGATGGGTCGGGCTACACCACTGCTCTTACACAAGTCATCCAAATTATGTGACTTGTCACACTTACCTCTCTTTTTTTTGCTGTAGCTCAGCATCACATGTTGAGTGGAGGAGTGGCCTAGTGGTTAGGGTGGTGGACTTTGGTCCTGGGGAACTGAGGAACTGCGTTTGATTCCCGCCACAGGCAGCTCCTTGTGACTCTGGGTAAGTCAACCCTCCATTGCCCGCTGCATAGAGCCTGCCATGAGTGGGAAAGCGTGGGGTACAAATGTAACAAAATAAATATACACTAGCAGTGTCTCAACTCCACTATACACATTTATTTATTTAGCTCATGCCATTTTCAGTTTTAGCTTAAGATGAGATACATTCAGATACACTAGGTATTTCCCTGTTCCCATGGGGCTTACAGTCTAAGTTTGTACCTGAGGTAATGGAGGGTTAAGTGGCTTGCTGAAGATACAGAGAGTGGCAGCGGGATTTGAATCCTGGCATACAAACGTACTTGTTCAGAGAAATCATTTTCAAGCTGTCTGGTACGTGTTACTCAGTCAAGAAGAGGCATAACCTAGGCGTGTCCTGGGGGACCCAGTAGGAACAGCCTGGGAGCAACATAAGCTTTTGGCCATTCTTGCCTATCAAACAGTGAGCAACAGCACATAATGCCTGCTTTTCAGAATCAGTTGTGCCTACAAGGACAGTTAAACAGAGCTATTTAGAAGCAATACATCTGTTGTAGGTCACTGGCCACAGGTGATAACATTTCTGGGATAAATATTCATCCTCTGAAACTGTATTGAAAATATGTTACGGCATTCTTCCTACTCACTGACAGAAGAACACATTAAAGCACTCACAACCAAAAGTGGAGAAAAAAGCCTCAGTAAAGCCACTCAGCCGACCGCAGTTCTAAGGTAAGGCATGGGCCTGGCTAACCGTCATATGGCGGAAAAAAAAACTCCACTTAGGACAAAGTGCTCAAAATAGTCTCTCAAAAATACTGTCGGTGCAGCAAGCATGAGTACATTTCACAGGAAATCCAAAAGAAATACAGTTCTTGTCCAATTTCATATAATCGTAATCCACTTATCTTTACTATAGAAAAACACTTCCATCAACATATCTGGACCTCAGAAGTCTCCATAATTCTCCAAAGTACCCAACAGGGAGTCCCTGTTTCGCAAAAGCTGCATCAGGGGTGGTAATCCTGTGTCGTGTCCACTGCTTCCAAATACCAGGTGGATAACAGAAAAAAAGACGCCAACTCTCGATGCACTGCCCACATTGTTTTTATAATGAATACGGCACACAAAAAATGTCCTAAATGACCAGATGACCACTGGAGGGAATCAGGGATTGACCTTACATTACTCATCCAGTGGTCCCTGACCCCCCCTCGCACCCTCCAAAAATATGATTAAAAACATTACTTACCAGTCTCTATGCCAGCCTCAGCTGTTATACTCAAGTCCATTAGAGCAGCATGTAGGTCCCTGGAGTAGTCTAGTGGTGGGTGAAGTGCACTGTAGACAGATAGACCCAGGCCCATACCTCCTCCTACCTGTTACACTTGTGATGCAAACTGTGATCCCTCCAAAACTCACTGGAAACCCACTATACCCACACGTAGGTGCCCCCTTCACCCATAAGGGCTATTGTAGTGGTGTACAGTTGGGGGTAGTGAGTTTTGGGGTGCTCAGCAGACAAGATAAGGGAGCAATGGTGAGATGCATACCTGGGAGAATTTATTTGAAGTCCACTGCAGTGCCCCCTAGGGTGCCCCATTGCTTTCCTAGGATGACTAGGGGACCAGTCCAGTAAAATTGCTGACCCTCCTACATCCCAATAGCTTGATTTTCTACATTTTTCATCTGGACTTTTTGGGGGGGGGTTTTTAACGTTCCAAAATTCAAAACGTACAAAGCACAAAACTTTGTTCAAAATGGTATTTTTGAAAAAAAAAAAAAAAGGTAGCCATTTTTCTTTTTTTTTAAATGACCTTCTTTTCTATTTGGATTTTGGATGTGTTGTATAAAACTTCCAAAGTCAGACGACGACGTCATATCGAAAATGTCCTTCCACATCAACAGTTAAGCAAACGACTTCGCACCACAGGCATCAATGATGTCCAGAAGGACACCCACACTTGCTGAAAACTCCTGCCATATATAGTGTCCATATCCTTAATAGCACAGTGCTCCAGCGCTGCTTGCTAGTTCCTTGTGCTTATTTTTAAGAATTTCATCTTGAGCTGTTTCCTAAATGCAGGTTAAAAACAACATTTATGTCAGTACTAGGTTCTCCCCAGCCCTTTAACCTGTATTTCAGGTTAAAATAAATACACAAAGCATACGTTGTTAGGTAACTGTGTACAGATGTTGGAAACTTCAGTAATGGTGGCATGGTAACCAAAAAGATGTTCCTTTTGTTCACAGGTTCATGAAAACCCCTGACGAGATCATGAGTGGCCGGACAGATCGCCTCGAACACCTTGAATCCCAGGAGCTGGATGAACAGCTGTACCAAGAAGACGAATGTTGAGTGTCTGTCTTCACCTCAGCACTGCTCTGTGGGACGTCATGGGTCTTGGTGCCAGCGGATGGACAAATGTGTGATGACACGGGAGAAGCAAAGCAAGGAGCTGGGGCTTCCCTACAGGCCTTGCAAGACCTGAAGCACCTTAAAAACTGTCTGAAGCAAGGCTGGCTGGTGGATCCTGCCCAACTCGGACTTTTGCAGCACTATGTCGGATCCTCATGTGGGATCGTTCTTTCCACGTGTACCTTAATTTTTATATCTAAAAATTGTTTGATTTTCCTATTCCATATACCAGATGCCCGATTTTTTTTTTGTTAATTTTTGAAGGTCTTTCCTATAGAAACATTTCATGCTTCAAATACCTAGAATAAGACCAGGCTGCTGGTATCACCAACATGATTTTGGAAGTAAGATTCAAAGCATGGGAAAGCAATATAGTATTCATATGAAATTCTGTCCAGTAAACTTCAGGGCTTGAAACTAAAGGAGTTACTGCCTGTGTGTGAAGTCTGTGTAATGTACGCTCAAAGCAGGGACACAAGTAAAAAAAAACTCATCAGTGTGGCATCTGTTAGTGTACCTTGTCCGTAAGAATGGATATGTGGAGCAGAGCCTACAGATTTCAGGACAGAAACTCCAATCTCCGTGGCGTAGTCTTCCCATCAACCCATCGTAAGAAGTGAAGCAGAATCTTTTGTCATGTGAAGCGTATGGATTTCTAGAAATGTTCCCATCTCTTCATTGCAGAGTTGGCCTAAGGAACAGTCGCAGACACCCAAGAATTTTTCTGCCACTGATGAAAACAAGAAGAAAGTGATTTACACACAAGCAGTTAAAAAATAAACACAAGACCAACAGGATTCTGCCTCTTTGTCTTAATTGTAGTTTTCTGTAGCGCAAGGAGTGATTCCAAGCTCTGACACTATCTCCATCTTATTTCACGTTTTTGTTTTTTGGGGGTTTTTTTCTCTCGTTTCCTCTCTTGATTATTTCTTTATTCATTGTCAGTGATCAGAGGGTCAGAACTATTCCAGCTCCCACCACTGGCTAAGGAAGTAGCGGCCCTTCACGGATTTCTGCCTCGGCTTTTCTCTCACTAGAAATTTGGCAAGACCTTAGATTGTTTCTGTTGATCATTTTGTGAAATTTTATTTTACCACTGGTCTGGAGCCACATGGGTATTATTAGATTTAGCAAAGTCTTCTTCAACAAGCAAGATTTATAACTGGGAAATGTTCTGTGTGTCACTAAAAGATATTAGCTTTACAAAACAATGAAGCAAATGAACTCTCACAGCTCAGACAGTGCCTAATACCACAAGGAGAAAATAAAATCTGACTTTTTCTTGGAAAGTCACCGCTGCTGCTTTTTTTTTCCTTAAAATTTAATTTAAGTATTTCCAGAATTTCTCCTTTTGGTTTGCTATGGTACCTTTTGAGCTTTATTCAGTCTATTTCCAGGGCTAAGGAATAAGAAAGTCTTTTCACCACTGTGAAGAGATAATGAACAGGGACCCCTACTGGTACAATGAAGAATAAAGCAAGCTGCCTCGCTCAGGGGCTTGGTCAAGTCCAGACCTCCTGCATCCAAGAAACCACAGTGCATAGCTCAAAACATGTTCCAGAGATGAAGTTCAGACAAGGTCCGAAATCTCCTATGCCTTGACAGAAGCAATTTCTGTTGACTTAAAGGGACTGTGACTCACTAAGGGGTCCTTTTACCAAGCAGCGGTAAAAGGGACCTGCACTAGCATTAGCGAGTGTTTTTATGCACGCTGAGGCCTCCTTTTACTACAGCAGGTAAAAGAAATGGCCGTAAGGTAAGTGAACCATGTTCTGCGCGGCCATTTCGGGGAGAGCACTTACCACCACTCACTGAGGTGGCGGTAAAGGCTCCCACGCTAACCCAGCGGTAACCGAGCAGCATGCGACTCTGCCCGGTTATCGCCGAGTAAGCACCAGCGCTACAAAAAATTAATTTACCACAGGGTCTTTTTGCATAAAGTTGGACTCTGTGCTAAAATAACCTGACTTAACAGTAGCCCATGTTGATAACTCTCCCCTCCCCTCCACCAAAAGTGCTAGTGGTCTCACCACTGAATATTTTGAAAAATTAAATTCAAATATCTGTGGCAAGAATAAAGAAACAGGATATTCAAAGACTAAAGAAAAGTAACATCCACCTAGTGTAGCAGTTCATTCCATTTGAGTCCACTTAAATGATTCAGACTGAATTTCAGTAACAGTCTCTTCCTGGATGGCCTGCTGTCTGATAAACTGACCCCTTAGTATTTATTTGTAAGCCAATGTTATCCGGTCACAGAATTAGTTAGACTGAAAGAAGACCAGAGGTTCTTCAAGCCCATTGTTTGATTGCTTAACTGTTGCGTGACAATCCAGAGAAATGTGAATCTACCCTTTCCCCACCTTCGTGACTATGCTATGGGGGCCTGGGCCCCCCTCACTTTCAGCTCAGGACCCCCCCCCCCCCCTGCTTTCCTAGCTGGCAGGGATGCCAAGCAGAGAGCTGCACAGGAATGGGGAATGCGGGAATCCCGCTGAATCTGCGGGATTCCCGCAGGTATGGAAGTTGTTGCCACAGGATTCCCACGGAGATGGAAGAAGTTGCCATGGGATTCCCATGGGAGTGTAGTCAAAATCTCTGGTGACTCCAGAATGCACTGAGTGAGGCAATTGGAGTGCCAGAATGAGGCTTGGAATGTCCATGACTGAGGCTTGGAGCACTCATTGGTTGAACAGTGAATACCATCCAAAAAACTACAAGAGGCTGTTGGCGTTGGGAGGAAACAGAGGGCTGCGAGCAAGTATGGGTATTGGTGGGGATGGAGGAGATTAATTATGGGAATGGAATGGATCTTAGCAGGTATGAATGGGTATAGATTAGATTCCATTGGGGATGGGTGCAACTGTCTAATGCCAAGACCTGCCAGCCAAAGACCTGTCCTGCCTCAGTCATGCCCACAGTAGCACTTATTCATCAGGGAGTGGGGGGGAGAGAGAATTGCATGCCCACCCACTTTGATCTAAGGTCCACTCAGAATTGGCCATCTGGCTGCACCACTGCCCCACCCACTCTGGTCATTTCTATTCACCTCAGCAGCACAGTGAACAAGTTTCTTCTCGGTCCCTAATCGATGTTTAAGCACCTGGATCTACACTTTTCCTAGTACAAGTGGCATTGATTTCCAGTCCTCCAGGGCTGCAAGCAGGTCAAATTTTGAGTGTATCCCTAATAAAGACACATGAGATAGATTTGTTTGCAGCGGGGGTAGTATTGTAACATAGTAAATGACGGCAGGTAAAGAGCTATACTATATGGTCCTTCCAACAAGGCTGCCAGAGTTGTACCTACTGGTCCATGCAGGTTACATCCCTCTATTCCCCGTTTAACGTGCTAAGGTTATTTGAGTTTTCCTTTGCTTCCATCTTCTTTCTTTATAGTTGTGTTTCCCAAGTCCAGTCCTGGAGTAACCTTTGCCAGTCAGGTTTTCAAGATATCCACAATGAATATGCATGAACGTGATTTGCATACAGTGCCTCTATTATATGCAAATCTCTTTCATGCATATTCATTGTGGATATCCTGAAAACCTGACCGGTAAGGGGTACTCCAGGACCGGATTTGGGAAACACTGCTGTATAGAGATCAACTGTGTTTATCTCACATCTTCTTGAATTCCATCACTGTTTTTGTTTCTTCCTCCTCCCCTGGGAGACTGGTCCAGGCATCCAGCACCCTTTCTGTGGAAAAGTATTTCTTGATATTACTCCTAAATCTCCCACTCTATAACTTCAATTCATGTCCCCTAGTTCTACCCCTTCCCTTGTCTCTGAAAAATATGCTTGTATGTTTCAAGTTAGGAACAAATAGGGGGGTCCTTTTACTAAGGTGCACTGAAAAATGGCCTGCAGTAGTTTAGACCAGGGGCGTAGCTACATGGGGCCACGGGGGCATGGCCACCCCAGATTTAGCCCTGCCCCCCGCCACCAACCCCTTCGACCCCCCCTTCCCACCGCCGCCAACCCTCCCCCACCGCCGTCAGGTACCTGTGCTGGCGGGGGTCCCCAACCCCCGGCAGCCGAAATCCTCTTCAGCGCTGGTCTCCGGGCCGGTGCATTGCTGCAGCTGCTCTGGAAGGATTCTGTTCTGAGTGAGTTGTCCTGACGTCCTGCACGAACAGGACTAGGCTAGAAAAGCAAATAGAATGTTGGGTATCATTAGGAAAGGGATGGAAAACAAAAATAAGGATATTATTCTGCCGTTGTATCGCTCCATGATGCGACCGCACCTCGAGTATTGTGTTCAATTCTGGTCGCCACACCTCAAAAAAGACATAGTGGAATTGGAAAAAGGTGCAGAGAAGGGCGACAAAGATGATACAGGGGATGGGATGGATTCCCTATCAGGATAGGCTGAAGAGGCTGGGGCTCTTCAGCTTGGAGAAAAGGCAGCTGAGGGGAGCTATGATAGAGGTCTATAAGATAATGAGTGGAATGGAACGGGTTGATGTGGAGCGTCTGTTTACGCTTTCCAAAAATACTAGGACAAGGGGGCATGCGATGAAGCTACAGTGTGGTACATATAAAATGAGTCGAAGGAAATTTTTCTTCACGCAACATGTAGTTAAACTCTGGAATTCGCTGCCGGAAAAGGTGGTTAAGGCAGTTAACTTAGCGGACTTCAAAAAAGAGTTGGACGGCTTCCTGGTGGAAAAAGCCATAGAATGTTTTTGAATGGACGAGGGAATACAGTATTTCTAGGATGGGCGGGACAAATTGCTTGTTCTTTTGGCCACTGTCGGTGACAGGGTGCTGGGCTCGATGGACCCTTGGTCTGTGCCAGCATGTCGATGCTTATGTACTAAATTCGGCACAGCGCTAATTAGATGGCTGTAGATTAAGATATACTGTTTCCATTTTGTAAATTGCTATGATTATTAAGTGAATAGTGTTGTAGGGAAGGGTCTTTTTTTTTTAATTTTTTGTAATTTCCAGAATCTTATTATGTAAACCGCTCTGAACTGAAAGGCTAGAGGTTTGGTATTATTATTATTATTATATTAATACCTTCCAAATATTTAAACACCTGTATGATATCTCCCCTATCCCTCCTTTCCTCTAGTTCTCAATCAGTGTGTCAGGACATACTGGTGTGGCTCCAAGAGGTAAGAGGTGATCACTAAATGCAGTGCAATTCGCTTAAGTGCAAGGGTCTGGGACCAAAGAAATACATGCAGTTAACCGGAGCATGCACTTAACCGTTGTGACCCAAAAAAGAAGCTTGACATCTGATAAGCATATGTACAGTACTGTTTATTATACGTACAGTATACTGTCTCCGTTAACTGACGTTAGGCTTACTTGAAGTAATCAGTCATAGTCCTCTGTACACTCTTGTGTCTGTGAGTTCCATAGACTACGTCTGCCAAATGGTAAAAACTGTCATAGCACTGACATCCAGTGGCCTCCAGATAGGCCCGCACGGTGTTGAGACTCTCCAGCGCTCTTGCAAAAGTGACAGGAGGTTGTTGAATTTCATCAGCATGTGCCTCGCTGCTCATTTCATCATCTGTTTCATCATCAGCCGTTGCCTGCGTGTAGGCGCATATCAGGACATCAGTGCTGTCGTCAGCTGTTTGTAGATCGTAATCAACAGCTACATAGTGATGAAACTCCTCTTCAGTAACACTGGCTGGGATGTCAATAGCCTGTTCATCTGACGCGTTTGCAACAGCTGCATCTGTTTCGTCCCTCTCCACATCCCTAACAAAGCTTGCCCGCTTTTAGCAGTTCACAATGGTTGCCTGTGTAACATGATTCCAGGCTTCTTTGTGCATATGTAGGGAATCCAACAGTGATAGATTACGAGCCAGTTCAACAGCACGTTTTTCCTTGCCAGTCTGGTCATCCATAACGCTCATCAGACGACGTAGCACAAGAGCCCGATAATGTTGTTTGAAATTGGCTATTATGCCCTGATCCATAGGTTGGATCAAAGAGGTAGTGTTTGGTGGCAGGAAGACCACCTTGATGTTAGACAGCCTGACATCATCACTGTGTGCAGCACAATTATCACAAAGCAACAAAATCTGACTCTTTTGTGCCCACATTCTAGTGTCTAACTTCTTTAGCCACTTCTTCCAAATTTCCCGTCATCCATGAATTTGCATTAGCCTCGTATGACACAGGAAGTCACTTAACATTCTTGAAGCAACTGGGCTGTTTGCTCTTTCCAATGATGAGTGGTTCCAACTTCTCACTCCCATCCATATTGCAGCAAAGGAGGATTGACAGTCGGTCCTTCGACGTTTTACTTCCTGTAGTTTTGGCTTGTTTGAATGCAATTGTTCCATCAGGAATCGCTCGCCAGTAGAGTCCGTTTTCGTCAGCATTGAAAATGTCACGAGGTGCAAACTCGTTCAAGATGGTAGGAAGAACTGAAACAACCCAATTTTCAGCACCAAAGTCATCAGCGTCTTGTTTTTCACCATGCTGTTTCTAATTTTATGTTGTTCCTCTCCTTCCATCTTTCCAACCATCCAACAGTGGCTTTGAATTCAGTTAGTCCAAGACTTTCAGCTAGCTGATTAGCTTTCTCCATAAGCAGTGGACCACTGACAGGAAACTGTCTGCTCCTGACTTGAGAAAACCACCGAAGAAGAGCATCTTCTACCGCCTCAGCTTTTCCCGCCCATTTCTGTTTCCGGTGTGGATTTGTATTGTTTTGCCAGTCTTCCAGAAACTAGTCTTTCTGCTTCAAGATAACGTGAAATTTGACTGGGATTGACACCATATTCTTTAGCAATAGATACTTGACTTTGTTTGTTTTCTAATTTTTTAAGAACTTCTATTCGTTCAGCCAGTGTTAAAGTCTTGCAGTTGCGTGACGACGATGACTCCAGTGAACACTCTAACAACATTCTTTCGCTTATTCTGCTTGTGGCAGTTAACCAACGAGATTTCAAATTTACCGCCCCTTTGTCACACTCCAATCGGCTTCCATATTCCATGCGCACGCTTATGCGGAGTCTTTCCTGCAGAGAAGCGGTCTTAAACCATGCATATAAGCGAATCTTGCACTTATCAGTGATGCGCTAAACCAAAGTTTGGCCACATAGAAATTGATGGCGCCAAAAACGGGACCGAAGTACAGCATGCAGTTAAACAGAGCATGCGCTTATCCGATGTGCACTTAAATGGAGTGCACTGTATTTGGTGTAGACAGCAAGCCTGTGTTTCCTTTATAACCATTAGTACCTGAAAGCTAGTCAGGTTCTTGAAATCCCCATAATTGGTCTCTATTTCTGCTTCCCCACTACCCCCCACCAGCCCCAACTGAAAAGTTGCAGATCTTCTATCCATAGGTTCAGTTTGCTATGTAGTTTCTGTAGCACCTTTGCAGGTTTTTGTGTTGCTTCACACTGTCTGACAGTGGAGGGATTTTGTGTTGCTGTTACAGAGGTGACACCAGAATTTGAATATCTATTTGTTTTGTTGTACATCAATGAGAAATCTGGGACTAATGTGTTGCATACAGCTTGCAGATATGGGATAGGCAAATTCACACTAAACTTACAGTTAAACAGTGAAATATTTAGGTGTGTTTTGTTCAGCTGTGAATTTTAGTGTCGGTCAGGTGTGTCACAACAGAAGAAAGGTTGAGGACCACTGCTCTAGGGTATACATATTCAGGTCTTCAAGTCTCTTCACATCTTTTGTCGCTTTTGCTTCAAGGGCTCGTTTTATAAAACAGCGTTTCCGATTAGCAGCGCGCTGAATGCGAAGAAGCCCATTCAGTTCCCATGGGCTTCTTCGCATTCAGCACAAGCTAATCGGTAGCACTGCTTTGTAAAAGGAGCCCCAAGTCGTTTTATGCCCTTAGCAAGATGCAACCTCCAAAACTGAGCACAATACTCCACGTGGGGCCTCACCAACTACCAATACAGGGGCATTAAAAACACATGCATGCAAATCTATCTCATGCAAATTCATTAAGGGTATCCTAATAACCTGATTTATTTACAGCTCTGCAGGACCATCAGGGAGCACCACTGTCCTAGAATCCACTGGCCTTCATTATACCCATGGATCTCTTTTCTCTCTATATTTGTCCAGTTTCCTTCAATGCAGTTTTCAGAATACCTGCATAGCTGCAATGTACATGGATCTGTTTAACCCACAAACGTTCAGTGACAGTACTCATGTAAATTTACTAAAAAAAAATATACTTGCAAATTAAGGGGCCCTTTTACAAAGCCACGGGAGAGCTAATGCACGGTTAGCATGCCAAATCGGCGCTACTGCCAGGGTAGCGTGTGTGCCCAGTGGTAATTCTGAGCTTGGTGCACGCTGAAACCCACGGTAGAAAATATTTTTCTATTTTCTACCGTGGGGATCATTCCCGGTGGTAATCAGCATGGCCACGTTGGTGCACACTGCTGGTTACCACACAGGTAGCACATGAGCCCTTACCACTAAGTCAGTGGCTGGCGGTAAGGGCTCAGGCCGTAAATAGGCGCGCGCTAGTTTTAATTTTTGCATACGCCAATTTCCCAGCCCATTAAAAAATGGCCTTTTCCCCAGCCACGGGAAAAAGTGGCCCAGCGCACACTCAAAAGATGCGCCTACACTACCGCAGGTTTGTAAAAGGACCCCTAAGGAAAAATAAATGTGTTTGTTTTGCTCCTATTTTTGGACTTTTCTCCCCAGATTGCAGTCATTTTTTTCACATATAAACATTTGTTAATGCATATTAATTTATAGGTTAATGTGCATTAGATCAATTTAAGATGCACAAAATATTTAAGGCATGCAAACGAACGCAATGCACACCAAGGGGAATAGCTACTAAAGTGTGCTAGTAGATGGACTTAACGAGACCTTCCCACATGCTAAGCCCATTTCTAGTGTGCCAAGGATATAGGACGGTTTCCCGTACTTCTCTTTCAGATTGTGCGGTAACGTTTATGTAACCTGAAAAAAAAATTGACGGGAGCACTTACCACCTCTTATTTACGAGGTTCTGAGCTCTCCTGTTATGGACACGCTAACAAGTTAGCCTGTCCGTGCCCATTCGCTGTCCCTGACAAACCCTCCTCCAGAATAGAAATGCAAAAAAAAAAAAAAAAAACCACACACAGCACACGCTCAAAAAAGTTACTTACCACAAAATATTTTAAAGTGCTTTCTGGTGTTTTCACATATGCTTAGGGCCAGATTCGATATAAGGCGCCTAGAAAATCCACGTGGAAAACATTTCCACCTAAGCGTATTCTATAAGCGGCACCTAGATTTAGGCGCGGTATATAGAATACGCTTAGTTGATATCCTTAGCACCTAAAACTATGGGCCTCCATTTTCATCAACAAAAATGTGGCGTAAATCCTGGCGCACAGATTTAGGCACAGAGGCCATATTCTATAAACGGATGTAAATTCTGGAAAACCCACAAAACACCCATTTCTGCACCCATAACTGCGCCCCTTTTTGCCTGTGTACATTAAAATTTAGGCACAGTGCATTATAGAATATGCTTAGGGAGTTGTGCATGTAAATAAGTGCTGTTAACAACGCTGATTGGCTTGTTAAGCTACTTAAGTTATGCGTGTTGTTATAGAATTTCCGCACTTCGATTTTGGTATGGAACACTAGGTGCGCTATTTAGAATCCGGGGGGGGTAAGCACACATTAGGTTTTAACGCCTTTTACTAGATATACCTTTAAAGAATGCATATCCCTATGTCACACAATCCCATCCTTTTTTGTGTGGATTCTTTTTTATTTTTTTGGCAGAAAGAGCACCTGCTCTCAAAAATCGGTTTCTTGGATCAGTGCACGCCCCAACCCCATCCCTAGGAACGCTTCCCCCAGATGCTAATAAAAAGTATGTTTGTTGCATTATTATTTTTCATGGACCACACTACTGCTACTCCCACTACTACTACAAATCATTTCTATAGCGCTACCAGTCATACACAGTGCTTCACAATTGAACATGAAGAAAAGACAGTCCCTGCTCAAAGGCAGCAAGCTTTTAATCAAAAACATCCAAAAATTCCATACAATTCTTACCCCTACTGCCCGTCCTCCTTCCTATTCTCAGTACATCATAGAAACATGACGTCAGATAAAGGCCATGTGACCCATCCAGTCTACCCATCCTCTGTAAGCCCTAATTCTTCCTGTTCCTAAGCGATCCCACATGCTTATCCCATGCCTTTTTAAATTCTGGAACAGTCCTCGACTCCACCACCTCCACCGGGAGGCCATTCCAAGCCTCCACCACCCTTTCTATGAAATAATACTGCCCTAGGTTACTCTTAAGCCTATTCCTTCTTAACTTTGTCGTATGCCCCCTCATTCCAGAGCTCTCCTTCATTTGAAAAAGGCTCTCTTCCTGTACATAAATGCCCTTGAGATATTTAAACGTTTCTATCATGTCATGCCTTAATCCCTCCAGTGGTCATATGGTCATTTATGGCACCTTTTTGCGACTTAGTCGTGATTAAAACAGGTCTCCTGACATAACAGTGAACATTCTGATCCATGACCATAGCTATAGTAGTTGTCATCTCAATAAGGTGTAGTAATTTTGGGTTTTGTTTTTTTTTTTTAGCTTTAGGAGAGCAATTCTGTAACAGTGGACCCATACTTAGGCACCCATTCTATAAATGAGAATAGGCACCTACTTTCCCTTATTGAGGAGCCCTTTTACGAAGCAGCAGCCCAGCGGTAGTTCCCTTCCCTTGCTTGCACCATTTCCGGCACTGCAAAAATATTTCAATTTTTGTAGCGCCGGTGTGTGCCATCGAGTTAGCACGGGAACACTTACTGCCACCTCAGTGGGTGTCAGTAAGTGCTCCACTTCGAAATGGCCGCATGGCGATTTCTTTAAGAAAAGTGAAACCTGCCTTTTACCCGCTGTGGTAAAAGAAGGCCTTGGCATGCGTCAAAAACACACACCAGCACAGGCCCCCTTTTGTTGCAGCTTCGTAAAAGGACCCCAGAATACTAGCATAACTAGTATATATGCACGTATGTGATTAGACTTCAGTACTTCCTCTGTCCATATTGCTGGCATAAATGCTCACGCCTGAATGCCAGCGATACACGTGTAAGTTCTACAGGGGGGGGAATTCTATAGATGACACTCAAAAATGGGTGAAATTCTACACACAGACTCACACAAGCTGTGTAACTTTGATGTGGAACATCCTCTCAATCCTCGACTAGATTGTGTGTATTTTAAAGTGGAGAAAAAAGCTTCAGAGTCGCCACCCAGCCAGCCCAACTTCGCAGGCTATAAGGCATGAGCTCGGCGTGCCATCATATAGCTTCAAAAAAACTCCACTACTCAATGTTTAATTGTAAATCTCTAATCACAGTGTACCTAATATTTGCCTACTTCGTGTGTGTCCACCATATAATACGTCAATATTCTGTACTTAACTATTAGTGGTACTGATTTTTCAATCTTTCTGTAGACTGCAAATGAATCAAGAAGGTATCGCCGGAAACCACTTAGCTTTTAAATGTCACTCTGGTGTTCCTCTTATGGCGGTACTTTCCACTCCTTACTGACTTGCTGGGGTGCCTCCAGGACCAGGTCTGGGAACCACTGCCATTCTCATGTGTAACTTTTTGGAATGCCCCGATACGCCCAAGACTATTCCCCCTTTTGAGTTACGTGCTAGTAGGGTTAGGTGCCATGCCTTATAAAATAGCACACAGCCAGAAGTGCGTGTGAATCTTAAGTGGTGCCAATTAACTTCAATAATTGGTTGTACCCAGTTATTGGTAGTTAAGGGCTCGAACGCATTACCAAAAGCCTTGAAAACTACGAACGACCACCTAAAGTTCCGGAAAACACTAAAAACTAACCTGTTTAAAAAGGCATACCCTACCGATCCAACATAAATGCCTGATCTCTGCAACACGACAAAACTAAAGTACATAATGGACATAACACAACTCTTCCGTTGTACGATTCCCTAGTGTGGCTGTACCACATGAACTTTATCTTACCACAACATCACTTTGTATTTGTTTACACCGGAGTCTGTAACACCTCTCCGGTACTACGTAAGCCACACTGAGCCTACAAATAGGTGGGAAAATGTGGGGTATAAATGTAACAAATAAATAAATAAAATTACTGAATTAATTTGTGTGTGCATCTTGGGCACGCAAATGTGGATGTCATAGATAGAATCCAAGGGTGTGCACCCCACCCAGACTCTGAATCCCTACCTGTAAAATACACGCTATGCAAGATATGCCCATATTTAGACAATAGAGTTTAGACAGATTTTTGGGATGAGTACACACATGGACATGTTTGCTGGTACTCAGTCATTTATGTGTCTCTATGGCACATACATGTTACCACCTAGTTTACAGAATTGCCCACTGTGGTGCATATTTTTACAAATATAGAGGTGAATTCTATATATGGCGCCCAAAAAAAATCAACGCTGAAAAAACTGTACTTAGTGCTATTCTATAATTCTCATCTAAAGTTAGGTTCGGTTTACAGAATACATGTAGCGCCCGTTCCCATGATTAAAATTTAGGCACGACCATTTAAAACCTGGTGTAAATGCCCACTCATAACTTGCGTGTAATTTTTAAGAACAACCATGCCCCTCCCATGGCCACACCCCCTTTTGGGATCTTCACATTAGAATTAACGTGCACCGCTTTACAGAATACGCTTACAAAGTTGCACACGTAATTTCTAATTAGTGCCAATTAGTGCTGATTATTGCTTGTTAATGGCCAATTATTGGCACCGATTGGCTTATTAACCAATTAATTTGTGCGTGCAATTTGGCCTGCACTGCCAAATTTTAGGTGTCATATATAGAACCTGAGAGATGGTGGGTACATTTCAAAAAGACACAATTTACGCAGATGCTTTTTACTCACAGAAATCCCTTATGTCCTATAGCCATGACTTGCCTGCAATGCAAGATATGTCATAAGTTTTCTATCCTCTTTAAGAATTCTTTCCTCTGGATGTCATAAAAGCTATTTTCCCCCTTATTCTGAGACGCCCCTGAATTTATTTCTTGGATAAAACAAAATCACCTGCAAAATCTCTGTAGGGCAGCACTCACCAATCTTTCTGCAGTCACAACATCAATTCATGCGGCAGCAGAAAGTTTGCAAATACCTGGTTAGTGCAGGACTGATGTCGTCCTATGGAGGTCCTGCCAGGTCGCGAGCCCATTTGGAATTGTGGCCCACAATTTGGGCAGCTCTGCTCTGGCATCTACTTTTGGGGGGGGGGGGGGTTAGCTTTTGTTGCCTGACTTATTTTGTATTATTTAATTTCCATTTTAAGGGTGGATGTCCAAAACTAATTCTGTATTCCAAATGTGACTTGAAAATAAAAACACTACTGGTTAACTTTTCACCTTCTCGTGGGTCATCTTGTAAACAATATGGCAGTAATTTTTTTTAACAGGGCACCTAAGTTAAATTTTAGTCTGTTTTATAAAGACTCGTACACATTTCTGTCTTTATTAAATTGTATCACAAATTCCTGCAGAAATCAGGGCTATATAGAAAGTGCGGACATTTACATCTGCAAGAAACAAGACATAAATTTTAACATGTAAAGTACGTGTGTAAGCATATACGCAGCGCTATTTAACCAGCTAGAATGGCTGCTGACTGGTTAAATAGCGCTTAATCGGCTATCCAATCATATTCAGAGGAGGATAACTGGCTATCCGCCACTGAATATCCCCGGTTAGCAGCTAGCAGATGGCCGGTGATATCGCCCAATATAACCAGCTATCCGCTGATTTTTAAAACCAGTTTAGTGGGCATGTTTGGCCACATGAAAACGTGGGATATCTTTGGCCAGTTTAAAAATAACCGGCTAAGTCTGAATATTGACCAAAAATAAACCGGATGTTCAACGCTGGCCAACGGAAACGGCCCGGCATTGAATATCCAGGCTCAGTGCCGACCGTGAAAGATAGCTGGTCTAACTCCCGCAGTCTGAATATCTGTCCCATACTTTATAAACCGTGACTTTGCCCAGGATCCTCCTCTGAGTATGTCTGCTGTACAAGTACATGCCAGTACATGCCAGCTTGCACTGTACAAACATTTCGGTATGGCCTAATTTTAGAAAAGGCCTTTTTACGTGCATAAAATAGCAATTTCCATGTGGAAATGATTTATTAAATTACTCTAAATCAACAATCAAAAATATCTGCTGAACTTAGGACCCACCGCTAACTGGCCATGCAGACCACTATAAACAACCAGAGAGAAGAAGACCTCAGCACCCTTTGATCTGTAAAATCCACAGGCCGCTACCAGGGTCAATTGTGTATAATTATTAGTCCATCAACTCTATGCAAATAAACATTAGCACACCACCCGCAGAAAAAGAAAATTCCCAATTTTAATTTTAAGGTAAATCTGGACTTAATGTGTGAGAAAGTCCCACTTTAGAACACGCTAAACCCAGATTTAACTGCACCTTAATAAAAGGGCCACTTAGCGAAAATCCTCCAGGTCTGCCCCCGGCAAAGAGCATCAAATGATACATTCTCTGTTGGCAAAAGACCAAGAATGCAACAAAAGTTCAAAGTCTTATTGACATCCAAGACTCGACACAAGCCATGTTTTGGCCTACTAGGCCTGCATCAGGAGTCTCAAAAGGATGTTCACAAATTAATGTGTCTTTTAACTGCATAAAACAGCGGAAATAAAATAATGCTGAATAGTATGGAATGCTCCGGAAAACGCCAGTTCCCGCCAAGTTATGGACAGTTGTGGACCAAGTAAGCAGCGTAAAAACTTTTTGAATAAAGTACTAGTACACCTTAGTACAGCCACACTCAAATTCAGCGTTAGCTGTACAAAGGTGTCAGAGTGCTTTTTTCAGAGAGTTTTCATGCTGCTTACTTGGTCCATAACATGGCGGGAACCGGCATTTGCTGGAGCACTCTATACTTATTCAGCGTTATTTCTATTCCCGTTGTTTAATGCAGTTATAAGACGCATTAATTTGCGAACATCCTTTTGAGACTCCCGATGCAGGCCTATTAGGCCAAAACATGACTCATGTCGAATGTTGGATAGCAATAACACTTTTAAATTTTAGTGCATCGTCTGACCGTTTGTTTTAGTCACCTTTGCTGTGTTTTTGTTCGTCTTTTTACCGCAAGGGTTTGTTCTTCAATTTCTTCATCCACAATAAGACATCCCTAGGTCTCTTTACAAACATACAGTCCCATGTAGAATAACATGGGCCCCTTGTTTCACCTACAGCTGCTTCAGGGGATAGATTAAACTAGGCTCTTCCTAATCCTAATTATAAAATTAACCCTCTTAAGCGGAAGGCAGGACCTTTCTGACCATGTGAATAGTATTGTACTAGGACATTCTTATTCAAACGTCTATTTGTGACGTTGAACACTAGTTGGGGCACCTTCATCAAAAGCCCAGTGGTGGCGATCTTACCTCCCTACTTAGATGCTACATGACCAGTGCTTTGAGGTTAGGTTTTTCTATAGTACTTTTGTCCACAATAAATTCTGGATACTTTCATTTCCCTTGTTTTTAACAATGTATGTTCTTAAGGTATGGGTTGGGGATTGAATTGAGGGAATGTAACAAACACAGCAAAAGCCTTTGTCTCAGGGCCAAGAATCACAAGTAATTATAAAAGAAATGTAATTATATCATCTCAATAAAAAAAAAATTTGTAATACTGAGTCTCAAGTAACTTTCATTAATTGAGGTTGGATTCGGAAAATGCTTGAAAAAATAAGACAATTTTGTTATTAGAAACTCATTAGCTGGAAGAAGCATCTGATAAGATTGGAAGCTTCCTATAACATGCTAAAAATGATTTTGTGAACTATGACGACGATGGCAATTTGTTCTCCTCCACTCTAGCCGTGAAATTCAAAATCAATATATGATGAGCCAGTGTCCTAGATAAATGTTTCATTAAATAACTATAAAGAAGCCCTAGACAGTCCTCAGTAGTGCAACTCGAAGCCAAACAATTTTCAGGCTTTGAAAAATCAAGCACACAAATCATTGATCTGTTCATTTAAATTTAAACATTTTCTATATTTTTTATGTACTTTGAACTTTTCAACAAAATTGTAATTTTAATGACTAAAAATGTAATGAAAATTTAGCTTTGTCGGATCAGGGGCAATCAGTCCAACATGGTGCATGTTTCGCATGAAGCTGGTCAGCAAAAAAAGGAGCTTAGCTACGTAGGGTTTATGTCCTTGAAACAGCATCGTGCGAAATATACGCCATGTTGGACTGTTTTGTATGCATGCATATATCATTGTTGTGTATACCGAACACCATTTGACAGGGAATTGCATTTAAACTAAAGTGTATATGCACAGAAAATTAGTCTCAATAATGCATGCTATTAATGCGAATGCTAAGACAAAAAGATATATACTGGGGGTAATATTCAGCTCGCAGCAGTAAGCCACTTCCAGCTGCAGGCTGACCTAACCCTGGATATTCTGTGGTGGGCATACATGGCTCCCAGCATTGAATATACAGGTATATCTGCTGACCCCATAAATTAGCCAGGTACCACCTGGGCTTACCAACGCTTTGTAAAAGGAACCCTGGGTGCTCGACTTACGCCTTGTGAAAATGGGGGTGATGTGCTAGAGACTGCAGCTCCTTGTGATTCTGGGCAAGTCATTTAACCCTCCATTGCCCCAGGTACAAATAAGTACCTTTATATACTATGTAAAACGCTTTGAATGTAGTTGCAAAAACCACAGAAGGGCGGTATAGCAAGTCCCATTTCTCTATTTGAGATTCTGCATCAGGGGCGTAGCCAGACTTCGGCAGGAGGGGGGGCCAGAGCCCGAGGTGAGGGGGCAAATTTTATCCCCCCCCCCCCGGTGCTGCCGACTCCCCCTGCCATTACTGACACCCCCCCCCCCACTATTGCCGACCCCCCCACCACCGCCAACTTTGACGACCCCTGCCGACGACCCTGATCTGCAAGGCTTCGTTCTGTTTCTGTGAGTCTGACGTCCTGCACTTACAACGTGCAGGACGTCAGAAACAGAACGAAGCCTTCAGAGGAAGGAGAGAACCTCCTCGGCTGGCGGGGATTGGGGACCCCGCCAGCAAAGGTAGCCCAAGGCGACAGCGGGGGAGGGTTGGCGGCGGGAGGGGGGTCGAGAGGGTCGTCGGCAGGGGGGTCCAGGGCCCCCCTGGCCCCACGTAGCTACACCACTGTTCTGCGTGGAATGTTGCTACTATTTGAGATTCTACATGGAATGTTGCTTCTATTTTAAATTCTTCATGGACTGCTGGTAGTGGAGGAATAGCCTAGTGGTTAATGCAGTGGGCTTTGATCCTGGGGAAATGGGTTCAATTTCCACTGCAGCTCCTTGTGACTCTGGACAAATCACTTAACCCTCCATTGCCCCAGTTACAAAATAATCACCTGTATATACTATGTAAACTGCTTTGAATGTAGTTGTAAAAACCACAGAAAGGCAATATATCAAGTCCTGTTTCCCTTTCCATTTATTCTAAATGCAAAAATATCATATTGGAAAACAAATGGAAGAGAATAATATAGGGCCCCTTTTACTAAGCCGTGCAGGCGCCTACGCATGCCCAAAGTGCGCCAAATTGGAGTTACTGCCCAGTTACCGCATGGCCCTTGCAGTAATTTCAATTTTGGCGCTTCCGCTACGTGCGTCTAAAAATATTTTTTAATTTCTGGTGCGCGTCCACTACGCATCTGACGCACGTAGATCATTGCTGCCCAAATTCTTTACCACTAGGTCTATGGCTGGCAGTAAGGTCTCAGACCCAAATGGACATGCAGAAATTTTGATTTTGCTGCACGTCCATTTTCAGCAAAAAAAAAAAAGCGCCTTTTTTATAGGTGCACAGAAAAATGATTCTGCGTGCGCCCAAAACCCGCACCTACACTACCGCAGGCCATTTTTCAGCACGCCTTTGTAAAAGGACCCCCATAGTGACTAACATCATTTCTGAAATGTAATTGTAAATGCAGATCCAGGTGCATATGAAGTTAGGTGGTGCTTCAAGGTTCTCTGAGTGGCCTCTGTAGGTAGGTGAGAGCAGGCAATGAGTCATCTTCTCACAGAGGCTTCCCTTGTTCCCGTCACTTTCTGCCTTGGTGATAAATAACACACATCAAATGTCATTTCCTGTATCTGTGGTTAGCCACTGCAAGGGTGAACTGAAGATTTACCAGAAGTCCAGGACTCAGAGGAAGGCCCCTGCTCTTAAAAACCTCTTTGTGACAACTCTGTGGGAACTATCTAACATTTGGAAGAAACGAAAAATAAGCATCTTGTTTTCTTTGGGTGGAGAAGTGGGTTCTTGGCTAACTCACTATTCGCATCTTCCACAGGTAGACAAAAGGACAAAGGGCCTTCTCTGTTGTATTGTTCTCTGGAGTGGTTAAACACAGTCAAAATTATGGTTTGGTTGCAGCCAAAAAAATCTTTTGTTTCACTCAAAATAGAACAACAAAAAAAATGTCCTCCATATATCAAGGTTTCTATGGTTGTTGTTGCAACAATTGAGGTGGATAACAGTACATTTTGAATGTACAAAAGATTACAAGTAATTTCAGCTTTGAGCTGTACTACCTAACCCTTGAAATACGTCAAGCAAAAATTAAACACAAAAACAAACATTGTTTTGTTGTTTTCAGTATTAATACACCACTTCGACATAAGTGTTTACAGTTTCATTTTAGAGGTACTGGGTCTGTCCCTAGTGGGCTCATAGTCTAAGTAGTATGGAGCGATTATTCTGCCGTTGTATCGCTCCATGGTGCGACCGCACCTCGAGTATTATGTTCAATTCAGGTCGCCGCACCTCAAAAACCACATAGTGGAATTGGAAAAGGTGCAGAGAAGGGCGACAAAGATGATACAGGGGATGGGACGTCTTCCCTATCAGGATAGGCTGAAGAGGCTGGGGCTCTTAAGCTCGGAGAAAAGGCGGCTGAGGGGAGCTATGATAGAGATCTATAAGATAATGAGTGGAATGGAACGGGTCGATGTGGCGCGTCTGTTTACACTTTTCAAAAATACTAGGACAAGGGGGCATGCGATGAAGCTGCAATGTGGTAAATTTAAAACGAAACGGAGGAAACTTTTCTTCACTCAACGCGTAGTTAAACTCTGGAATTCGCTGCCGGAAAAGGTAGTTAAGGCGGTTAACTTAGTGGACTTCAAAAAAGGGTTGGACGGTTTCCTGGAAGAAAAAGCCATAGAATGTTATTGAATGGACAAGGAAATACAGTATTTCTAGGATGGGCGAGACAAATTGCTTGTTCTTTTGGCCGCTGTCGGTGACGGGGTGCTGGGCTCGATGGACCCTTGGTCTGTTCCAGCATGGCGATGCTTATGTACTTATGTACATTGTACTACTATTGTACCTGGGGCAACAGAGGGTTAGGTGACTTTCCCAGGGTTACATGGAGCTGCAGAGAGAAATGAACCTGGTTCCCCATGATCTCAACTCACTGCCAACCATCAGACAGCAGTGGGAATTGAGGGGCCTACGCACGTAGAATACGTATCAAATTAGAATTACCACCTGGCTACTATGTGCCCTGGGCCATTGGAGCCAACTCTGTGGGTGCTGTAGGTGCTTGATCACCCCCAATATTGAGAAAATTCCTTGTATGTGTCCAGGGAGGGGTTATTTCCATTGGGCTTAGCACACCCAATAATTTTGAAAAGTTGGCTCCTATGCCCTGGGCGGTAATTCTAATTTTTATGTGCATCAGAAAATATTTTTTATTTTGTGCCACGTGGCGCAAACCGGGTGGAAATGGGCAGTGTACGCGTGCTGACGATTACCACACAATTAACGCATGAGACCTTACCGCAAAGTCAATGGGTGGTAGTAAGGTCCCAACCCAAAATGGACGTACGCCAATTTTTATTTTGCCGCACGTCCATTTTTGGTAAAGAAAAAGGCTTTTTTTGCAGGTGTGCTGAAAAATGGAAATGCGTGCGTCCAAAACACATGCCTACACTAGCGCAGGCCATTTTTCGGCGTGCCTTAGCAAAAGGACCGCTGAACGCAGGTCCCCAGGTCTGCAACCTGCTACACTAACCATTAAGCCACTCCTCCACTTTCCTCTAGTTTGAGATTTTACTTCCTTCTTGGTTTGGACGGCTTCCTAAAGGAAAAGTCCATAGACCGTTATTAAATGGAGTTGGGGGAAAATTCACTATTTCTGGGATAAGCAGTGTAAAATGTTTTGTACATTTTCGGGATCTTGCCGGGTATTTGTGACCTGGATTGGCCACTGTTGGAAACAGGATGCTGGGCTCGATGGACCTTTGGTCTTTCCCAGTATGGCAATACTTCTTATGTACTTATGAAATAAAGCCTATGGCGTTTTCAAGAGGAACGCCTCTTTAGTCATTCTCCCACTATGAGGCAATTCTATAGCTGGGAGGCTGCAAGACAGGTGCCCAAATTACATAGACTGTGAGTTTATTCTATGAGCACTCATATGCATAAGTGCTCATATAGAATACCAGGGTAAGTCAGCATCTACACATGCACATTCAGACGCACCTGCTTAAACCATGAAAATAGCAGGCATAAATACATGTGTGCACCTAAATGCAGCACTTAAGTTCTTAGCATACAGTATTCTATAAATTACTAGTAAAAAAGGCCCGTTTCTGACACAAATGAAATGGGCGCTAGCAAGGTTTTCCTCGGAGTGTGTATGTTTGAGAGAGTGTATGTGAGAGTGACTGTGTGTGAGAGAGAGAGAGAGAGTGAATGTGCGAGGGTGTGTGTGTGTGTGTGTGTGTGTGTGTGTGTGAGAGAGTGAGTCTGGGTGCGAGTGTGTCTGTGAGAGAGAGAGTGTGTGTAGTGTGTGTGAGAATGAGAGTGTGTGCAAGTGTGTATGTGAGACACAGTGTGAGAGAGAGTGTGTGTTTCACACAGATACAGTGTGTGCGAGAGACCGTGTGTGTGTGAGACACAGACTCTCTGTGAGACTGAGTGTATGAGACCAAGAGAGTGTGTGAGTGACTGTGTGACACATAGAGAGTGAATGTGATACAGTGTGAAACATAGAGTGTGTGAGAGTGAGAGAAAGACATTGACTGTGAGAGAGAGTGTGTGAGAGAGAGTGTGTGTGTGACAGAGATACCTCCCCCCCCCCTCTGGTGTCAGGCCCCCCCTCCCTTCCTCTCTCTGGTGTCAGCCCCCCCCTCTCTCTCTCTGGTGTCTGAGCGTTACTGTGCAGGACGCTGAGCTCTGGCTGTGCTTCAAGGAACTGACCAATCCTATTTAATAGAATGCACCTCCAACATTCTGAAGCCGAGAAACCTCGTGTGGTTGGTCACATCTGCTTGTGACGAACCCGGAAGTACGTGATGTCAATTCAGGAGATGGATACAGAAAGCAGGAATGCCTCAGCCATGCAGTCAGCTTCAGAATGTTGGAGGTGCGTTTTATTATATAGGATATGTGTAAATATTGGACACTTCCATGCCCTGCCCATACTGCTCCTTGCATTTATGCGCTAATGCAGCTTTGCGCATAAGTTATAGAATACCGCTGAGCATGTAGCTAATCCACACATAACTGTAACAGTCAAGTGCACATAACTTATGTGCACAATTGGCACCCAACTTTAGGTAATCTGTTATAGAATGAGGAGGTGTGGCTTTTGCAGTGATTAGGATCAGGAGAGTTGCCGGACATAACGGTGCCCCCTTATCTTGGGGGCAGTAGTCTTGCTGGACATAATGGCACATTCTTCCCTTTCTGGACATGTGTGGAAGGGGCGTAGCCAGACCTTGCGGTGTGAGGGGGCCAGATTCTGAGGTGGGAGCACGTTTTAGTCTGCCACCCTGCTGCTCCCCACCCAATGCCGCAGCAAATACTTGGCTGGCGGGGGTCCCCAACCCCCGCCAGCTGAAGCCTTGTCCAGCACCGGTCTCCAGCATCGCCACATTGCCTGCCCTGCTCTATCTTCCCCTCACGTCCTGCACGCTCCTTTTAGTGAAATTGAGCATACTCAGTTTCACTAAAAGGAGTGTGCTGGACATGAGGGGAAGACAGAGCAGGGCAGGCAAGGCTTCAGGTGGTGGGGGTTAGGGACACCTGCCAGCAAAACCAGAGGCCCAGAGGAAATGTGGGGGGGGGGCCCAGGCCCCCATGGCCCCACGTAGCTACACCACTGATGTGTGGTATGAGTTGGACATAACGGCACCCTCTTCCCTTTGTGGACATGTGTGGTAGTAGACTTACTGGACATAAAGGCACCCCATTCCCTTTGCGTCTCAGTGTTTAGCGCCAGCTAAAAACGTTAGTGCACCTTAGAAAAAGACCCCCTTCATTCTTTTCATCCCAATTTTATAAAATGAGCTCAACACATGTACTTATGTGCTTTAACAGCTACTATTTGGGTTTCCGCCAGGTACTTGTGACCTGGATTGGCCACTGTTGGAAACAGGATACTGGGCTAGATGGACCATTGGTCTGACCCAGTATGGCTATTCTTATGTTCTTATGTTTTAACAGCTCTGGGGCCTTGTTATAAAGTTACTGTCCACAGGGCCAAAGGGTTGGCAGAGGTGCCCCTTCTTTAGCAATGCTTGATAGTCCAAACTTCCCTGGATAACTTGTTGTAAAGAAGAACAGAACATGACAAGACCATCTTCCAGGTCCCGGATCTTGTTCTCTCTCATGGAAGATATCACTGAACAGAAGGTGAGCTGACATAGCGTAGACGTTCAGGAGGTAAGTAGGTCCCTTTGTGCTCACCACCTTAAAAACTGAGCATACAAAGTTTATGCACTGCTGTGAATGTGGTTAAGCGGCAAGAACACCAAACCAGATTGACCGATGCCCTCCTTACCCACCATGCTTCTCTAGGAAGATGCTGACTTCAGTGACACTAAAGCCTCAGGTGCTCTTAGCTCCCCTCATTCCCTCTTGTTTCCTTTTGGAAATGGAGTTACCCCTATCTATCTTTCTTTAATTTTAATTTTTCCTTTTTACTATTATTTTTAATTATTTTATTGTAAAACACTTAGATTTACTCA